>NC_084793.1:288573937-288897437 GCF_963169125.1 Humulus lupulus | reverse complement strand
TCAAGCTCAAAGACCCCACAAAGATTGTAAAGGTGGGCAAGAATCTTTCTGAAGAAGAGAAATTGCAATTAATTCGCTTCTTAAAAGAAAACCAGGATGTATTCGCATGGTCACATTCGGACATGGTGGGAATCAGTCCAAATGTCATGAGTCATGTACTTAACATCGACAAAAGCTCCCCTTGAAGCAGCAAAAGCGGAGACTCCTGGACGACGAGAGGAAGAAGACCCTAAAGGAAGAAGTCGACAGGTTAAAGGCAAATCAGTTCATATGAGATGCTTTCTATCCTGATTGGATTGCCAATCCAGCGTTGGTTCCGAAACCCAACGGAACGTGGCGAACTTGTATCGACTATTCCGACCTTAACAAGGCATGCCCCAAATATTATTTCCCCTTACCTCAGATTGATCAGCTCGTAGATGCCACAACAGGTCACAACCTCATGTCATTCATGGATGCTTATTCTGGATATAACAGATCACCATGCACGCACTGGACTAAGATCATACAAGATTTGTAACCGATAAAGGACTATACTGCTACAATATCATGCCTTTCGAGCTTAAAAACGCTGGAGCAATGTACCAAAGACTTGTGAATAGAATGTTCTCCGAGAAGATAGGTAATAACATGGAAGTTTATGTTGACGACATGCTAGTCAAGTCTAAACATAACAATAACCATGTGGATGATCTCGCAGAATGCTTCGCCGTATTGCAAAAATTTAACATGAAGCTCAACCCACAAAAATGCTCTTTCAGAGTATCTTTGGGAAAGTTTCTAGGTTTCATAGTGAACGCACGAGGGATAGAGGTTAATCCTGACAAGATCAAGGCATTGATTGATATGCCCTGACCTCAAAAGCATAAGGATGTCCATAGTTTAACTGGACGAATGGCGACACTAAGTAGGTTTGTTTCAAAATCTACAGATCGTTGTCTTCCTTTCTTCAACCTTTTGAGAGGAGGTAAAAATTTTGAGTGGTCAGAGGAATGCGAGCTTGCATTCCAGGATTACAAGAAGCATCTCGCCGCACCTCCGATCTTGTCAAAGCCTATCATAGGAGAAGTCTTATATTAGTGTTGTGCTCATCCGAGGAGACAAGAATGTACAAAAACCAGTGTACTATGTCAGCAAAAGGTTACTGGGGGCATAATCGAGATACCCTTTAATGGAAAAACTGGCACTCAGCCTGATCCACTCATCTCGAAAGCTCTGACCTTATTTCTAAGCACATCCTATTCATGTGATAACTAATCAACCATTACGACAAGTTTTATCTAAACCAGAAGCCTCTGGAAGATTGTTAAAGTGGGTGGTCGAGCTCGAACAGTTCGAGATCACATATCACCCGAGAATGACCATAAAAGGACAAGCCCTGGTGGATTTCATCGTAGAATGTACTAGAGTATCTAACGAAGAAGTTATAACCCCAGCCCACGAGCTGTGGAAACTTTATGTCGACAGATCCTCCAACAAAAATGGATCAGGGTCAGGTATCATATTGATCAATCCAGCAGGAAGTCAATTTCATTCCACATTAAGGTTCAACTTCAAAGCGTCAAATAACAAAGCTTAATATGAAGCATTATTGGTAGGACTTTGAATAGCCAAGGAACTCAAAGCAAAGGCTATACACTGCTATAGTGATTCACAGTTAGTGGTCAATCAAATTTTAGGGGAATATCAAGCTCGTGGCATAAAGATGGCGGCATATTTAGAGAAAGCCAAGGCTGCGCTCAGACAATTCGAGTTCTATGATATTTAGCAAGTTCCCCGAGAGAAAAATTCAAATGCGAGCGCCTTGGCTAGGCTCGCTATGACCAGCGAGGCTGACACATTGAAGGTGGTCCCAATAGAATTTTTATCAACCCCGAGTACCAGCGAGCCTGACAAAGAAGATGTATGCATGATCGACTCCCAACCGACCTGGATGACCCCACTAGTTGATTACCTCGAAACATGCATTCTCCCAGCAGAACGGGACGAGGTTCAAAAATTGATGTATCAGATCCCGAGATACACTATTGTGGAAGGAAGGTTGTATCGAAGAGGATATTCTATGCCACTTCTACGATGTGTCACTCCACCTGAAGCGAAGAAAATTATGGAAGAAATTCACGAAGGATTTTGTGGAGATCACACAGGGGGGCATAGTCTATCTAAACAAGTGATAAGACAAGGATATTTCTGGCCCACTGTCAAGGCAGACGCTTTCAACTATGTCAAGAGATGTGATAAGTGCTAGCATTTTGCTTCGATTCCACGAGCCCCACCTACCGAGCTAACCATGTTAACCTCCTCATGGCCATTTGTGGTGTGGGGAATCGATCTTATAGGTTCACTACCAATAGGTAAAGGTGGAGTGAAGTATGCTGTGATCGCGGTCGATTATTTCACAAAATGGACCGAGGCCAAACCCCTGGCAACAATTACCTCGAAAAAAGTTTTAGAGTTTGTGGTGAAAAACATCATCTGCCAATACGGAGTGCCCATGAAGATAGCGTCGGGCAATGGTACCCAGTTCGACAGTGATTTATTTACCCATTTCTGTGAAACAATGGGATAATAAAAAGCTTCTCCTCCGTCGCCCATCCCCAAACAAACGGCCAGGTCGAAGCGGTCAACAAGACCCTTAAGAGCTCCATGAAGAAAAGGTTGGATGAGGCTAAAGGAAGATGGCTCGAGGAGTTACCCCAAGTATTGTGGGCTTATCAAACCACAGCGCGAACTTCAACAGGACACACTCCCTTCTCCTTGGCATATGGATGCGAGGTCAT
The DNA here is from genome assembly GCF_963169125.1 of Humulus lupulus. Taxonomy (NCBI): domain Eukaryota; kingdom Viridiplantae; phylum Streptophyta; class Magnoliopsida; order Rosales; family Cannabaceae; genus Humulus; species Humulus lupulus. The sequence goes on along the minus strand of NC_084793.1, from coordinate 288,894,657 downwards.
GTTGCTAATTGAAGTCAAAATACCCACAATTCGAAGCCATGCCTACTATCAGATCTCGAACCAATCCCAGCTCAAAGAAAGTCTAGACCTTATTGAAGAAAGACGAGATGAAGCTCAACTGAAAAATGTCGCATATCAACAATGAGCTACCCGATACTTCAATAAAAAGGTTTGAGATAGAAAATTCAGATTGGGAGACTTGGTATTAAGACGTGTATTCCTGGCTACAAGGGACTCGTCTACTGGAGTACTCGGACCTAACTGGGAAGGGCCTTACCAGATCGAGTTTATTATTCAACCTAGGGTGTATAAATTGGCAAGATTGAACGGAGAATTAGTACCGTGAGCTTGGAATGACGGATAACTATGACCTTACTATCAGTAGTGTAGGAATGATGTTTTATTGTAACCAAGCTTGTTTATTTTTCAGACTTTTTGGTAATAAAGTGTTCAACTTTGCTTTCTTTACTAAATGTTGTATTTTTTGCAAACTCTCTTAATTCAATAACCTATGGTCACACTCATAGGATACTAAGGGGCCATCAGTGGTATACAGTAATACCATAAAAAGTTTGAAAAAATAAATAACACATAATAAAAACGTCCGGATCTTTAACCAGATTATCAACAAAATAAAAGTGTCTGGATATAACTAGATGCGCGAGGCAAGATGATCTGGACATAACCAGATCATCAACAAAATAAAAGTGTTTGGATATAACCAGATGTGCGAGGCAAGATGATTTGGACATACCAGATTATCAACAAAATAAAAGTGCCTGGATATAACCAAATGCGCGAGGCAAGATGATTTGGACATAACCAGATTATCAACAAAATAAAAGTGTCTGGATATAACCAGATGCGCGAGGCAAGATGATCTAGACATTACCAGATTATCAACAAAATAAAAGTGTTTGGATATAACCAGATGCACGAGGCAAGATGATCTGGACATACCAGATTATCTACAAAATAAAAGTGCCTGGATATAACCAAATGCGCGAGGCAAGATGATTTGGACATAACCAGATTATCAACAAAATAAAAGTGTCTAGATATAACCAGATGCGCGAGGCAAGATGATCTAGACATTACCAGATTATCAACAAAATAAAAGTGTTTGGATATAACCAGATGCACGAGGCAAGATGATCTGGACATAACCAGATTATCAACAAAATAAAAGTGTCTGGATATAACCAGATGCGTGAGCTAAGATGGTCAGGACATAACTAGATCACCAAAATTACAAGTGTGTGGATCACAAACCAGACACAAACTAAATAAGTTTGGAACAAACCAGCTAAAACTAATCGACAGAAAGTTGGAATATAAATAAACCTACTTCAATCTAAGTCGAGATTGAGGCTGGAATATTTTTCAAAAAGATAGTTTCGACCTCACAACCTTGGGGAGCTACTCAAGGAAGAGGAAAAGTGACTAGAAAAGCAGAATATAATTAAACTACCTATCTTACACGCCATATAAGTACTTTCGAGTGCATGGTAAAAGTAAGGTCCGACCTTGATAAATAACGAGATCGGACATGGATACATCGAGTAAACTGTGCATGAATGCATTGAAACTCAAGCTTAAATCCGACAGATTTGTTTGTATGGATAAACAAGTATAGAAACGAACCTTAATGCTTAAAATATTTCGACCCAGAAATGTAAAAGCAAAAATGTTAAATTAAAAATCTTAATAAAGGTTTTCGATCAAAGAAAATCATATACATAAATGATTGTCTGAATAAATATGAAATAGCCCTTAAACGAGCTGCAGATTTTCCTTGCCCCAAGGGCATAAATAAAAAAGTTACAAAAATATTTATGGGACGCACCCCATGGTGTCGCTTCTATGAAGCAGGTGCATCCCCCCTAACAGTATCTGACTTCTCCGCTATTTTTTTCGCCTCCTCCTCATCAAGTCGAGCTTGCCACCTCGCCAGGAACTCCTCTTCGAGAGTATCGAGATCAGCATTGTTGGCCCAGATTCGGTACATTGCCATATCAACCGCGTGATCTTTCTTTTTCTTGAATTCCTCAAGGAGGCGAGCCTTCTCACCCTCGATTATGTCAAAGGTGGCCTTCTTCTCCTCCTCGAGCTTGGCATTCAACTCTTCGAGCTCCTTGATTCTCGAGTCCCTCTCCTTAATCTCAACATCTTTAGCCTCCAGCTTTGACTTTGTGGCCTTAAGCTCGTCTGTGAGCTTGATCTGGAGATTCTTTGACTCCTAAGCATAGGACATGCTCGAGTGGACTTCACTATTCAGCTTGTAATTAAGTTGAGCAAATGAAGCAAGGCCTTGTGTTAACCAAAAATCAGGCACGAGTGACGTGGCAGACATTTTTAAACACGTGGCTGACACCTGGCAGAAATTCTGTTCGACCATCGACCAGTAAGATTCTCCTGGCGTAACATTTGAAGTTTCTTTATAACTAGCATGGTCGTACACTCCGCATATTTCAAGATGATCTTGGGTAAATCATAATCAATTCCGAGATTATCTCCTATGATTCCTGATTATCCAATTAATTAGGAGAGAATATCTGTAACAAATTCATGTAATCCTCCTTGAGCCTATAAATAGAGAGAAATAACTCAAGGGAGGGACTTTTTTTTGGCTTTTAGTTGATGGAAGCTATACACTTACAAGAGAATTAGAGTTATTGTATTACGATTGCATTGTTTATCTCTCTCAGGCTTGTGAAACTCAGAGAACCCTAGTTCTTTGATCACTCCTTTGAGAGCTCATATCAATAATAGCTTAAGTGGACGTAGGTCATTACCAGTTCTTGGGGCCGAACCACTATAAGTTAATATGTTTTTTACTGTTTTTGTCATTAAATATATTCCAACACATCTATCCACTTCAAGCGTTTGACTCCGTGTCAGTTGACCAAATCGAGGGTCAACATTCTGGTGCTTTCATTGAGAGCTTGATACAAGATTGTTGAAGCATTAATGGCGAAAACAACAAAGAAGATTGGGCAGGCGGCTGGCGCTGCACCATCTCAACCGCCTCCTCCCCCAAACATGGCTGAAAATGAGCCACACTTGGAATTTGATGAGGAAGAACTGGATTCTGAGATGCTGAGAAATACCCTGGGGGTATTGCAAGATGAATTGGCCAATCTGAGGGCCAGTCAGGAAAGTGTTGCGGAGATTATGGCGTGACAACAGCAAGAGATAGAGTGATAGTGCTAGGAGCTAAGTGAAAGACAGGCGGAGATGGACCGTCGTCAGAGGGAGGTCATGGCAGCCCTCAAAGCATCCCTACAGTTGGCTAGGAATCAGGCTGCACCTGCCTCACAGCCTGATCAACCCCCAAATGGGCCACCCCAAAGGGGTCCCAATCCTAGCCCTCTGATCCAGCTGTCGAGCCCTCAAAGGCCCGAGCAGCAACCAATGCCTCAGGATGATGTCCCACCAAGGGATCCTGAGATGCAACCTCCATCCCAGGCTGATCATGGCAATCCCCCATAGCCAAGGCAGAATAGGGCTGGGCAGCAGCCCCGCAGTCCTAGACTCCATAGGGGTGAAGAGTCGAACCCACCGAGTAGGGGGCAGCGTCCTTCTGGCAACAGAAGGAACTCAGAGATAAGCTCTGTTGTCCGGGCCCCCCCCCCCCCCCCCCCACACGACATGATAATGCATGGGGACCTACCGACCAACGTAGGCCACCCTTTAACGCTCGGGAAGTTCCAGCTCGAGGAGGCAACCGAGGGGACAGTCGGTCCCACCATAGCCAATCAAGGTTTAGAGATGGCCATGGTTACAATGAGGCCTACTCAGGTAGAGGAAACGTCGGTCGGAGAAACGAAGAGAGAGGTGAGGGCAGAAGTCCACCACCTAGGGAAGACTAACAAGAGAGACGTAACGCTGGGGGGCAGCCCCTACAAAATAACGTCTTTAACCGGCTAGGAGCAAGTGAGCAACGACGAAGAGACGAAGAGTTAAGGGATGTACTCAATGACCGCCGGGAATGGCACGACGAGTACATTCCCCCAGCAGCAGAGGCCCCGGAAATTCCTGATGCCGTGCAAGCCCAAATAGATGCCCTGAACTAGGCAGTACAACAGCTGGTCGGGGGAAGGACGTCTCATATCGAGTACGATAGGAGAAGAGGCACTCCTTTCGTTCAAAGGATAGCTTTGGCAGAAACTCCTAGCAAGTTTAAAATGCCCACGCTTCCAAACTTTGACGGGTATGGTGACCCGGTATCTCATGTCAACAAGTTTGAGATACAGATGGACATTCAGAAAGTGTCCGAAGACGCTCGGTGCAGGATATTTCCTGTAAAACTTTCTGATGCTGTACAGGAGTGGTTTTTCAAATTCCCTCCTGCAAGTATTGTTTCTTGGGAGATGTTCGTAAAGGAATTTTACGGACAATTCTATGCGGGTTGTGTGCACCCAACTGAGGCGAACCAGCTGGTGGAGATACGCCAGCAAGAAGGAGAATAACTGAAGGATTACGTCCAGCGCTTTATGCGAGTAGCAGCTGGAGCTAAAACGGTGGGAGATGAGGGAAAGATGATGGCCCTAACTGCAAGAGTTAGGCGTCGTACGCCTTTGTGGAGTAGCCTCAGAAAGCATGGATCTTGGATCGAGCTGATTGGTACATCAAGCTCGAGGATGCCATCGCCAGCGAGGGAAAGCCCCCAAGCAAAGATAAGGGGACTGCGGAACCCGCCAAAGTCGCCAATGGGTCAAAACCCAATAGCAATGGCAAAGGTGTAATGCCCCAAATTTCCTAATAAGGTTTAGGACCTTGATTAGGAGGCCGAGAGGGCCATAATTGATTTATTATGGTATTTAATGATTATATGCATGTTTATGTGAATTATATTATTATATGATGGTGAATGCATGCATATGGGCTCATATTTTAAATGCAAGGGCATTTTGGTAATTTGGCCGTTGGGAGCGTAATTGTGTAATTTTATGCATATGGGTGAATTATAATTTTACCACATTATATGTGGATTGGTTCGAGCCATTCGACATGAGACGATCATGAGATGCAAGTTTTCAGTCTAGTCATAACGGGATTTAGTTCGAGGCTCGGGATGAGTCTCGGGGTCATTTTGATAATTAAAACATTACCGGGAATTAAAAGGTAATGGGGTATGATTTATTGGCATTTGAGAATGTTGAGATTAGCAGGAATTGGAGAGCGTTAATTATAATTAACAGTATAGGTTGGAAATGATGAAATTACCCTTGGGAGTGTTTAGAAGCTTTTAAATTGGCCTAGGGGCATTATGGTCTTTTGACCTTAAGGATTTATATCAGCTTTGGGGTTTGGAAGGCTGTGGAAACAGAACAAAAACAGAGATATCCCTCCTCCTTCCCGTACGTTACTTCTCTCCATTTTCTTCTTTGGTGTTCTTGAGCTCAAGGTGGGATATTAAGCTAGGGAACTCAAAGGCTGAGGATGTGGACTTAGTTCAGCTATTGAGGAAGGTTCAAAGCTGGTTTAAAGGTGAGTTTTAGTCTTGAATTCAGGCGGTGCTCTATTTTTCTCTTTATTTTTTTTTTAGCTTTTGATTCTTCTTGAAAGATTGGATTTGAAGAGGTTTTAATTGATGTTTAGGTTGGGTTTAAATGAGGGGAAGTTATGGGTGATGCCTAGGGGTTTAAATGAGTGTTTGGAGGAGGTTTTGAGTTGATTTGAATGGCTGGTTTGAGAGGAAAAATGCAGGGGAGTTTGCTGGTGCGTTGCTGGTTTTTGGGCTGATCAGGGTAATGAGCCGCGGCATGGCATAGGTGCGCTGCGGCCCAAGGCGCCTGACAGGATTAGGCTGCCTCTGTTTGGAGGTGTGCCGTGGCGCAGCAGGGGAGGGCCGCGGCCCTTAGGGAAATTTTGGCCAGAATGGGGTTTCTAGCATGGGGATTCAAGCCTAAGGCCTCGGGGTTGAACCTACTACCCGGTTGAGTAGTGTTAGATGTCTCGAAGGTTAGGTTTTGGTTTGGGAACCTTTTATTATTCATTTTATTGATGGAATCCCATAATTGGTTATGACCAGGTAACCGCCAAAGGACCAAAAGGTTGATTGTTCTCAAGGGTCGTTCTTTAAATAATTCTTGCTCGAACCCAAGGTAAGAAAACTGCACCCCATATGTGACATGCATGGCTGTGAATGATGCATGTTGAATGTTTAAATGTAAACATTGATAGCATAATGAATGCTTGGCAATCTTTCCCAGTTGCATATGATTATTGTTGAGGCATGCTGGATGATGAAGTGTGATGCATGTGATGTACGAGAAACATGTGATTAGGGCATGCCATGAATGATGAATATGAGATTGGTCAGAGCTTGAGTCTCTGAGTTTGTGCATGATCATAATTATGCTAGCAACTGTTTAGTAAGCATGCTGAATGCCGTGTTCTTGGATAATCGTCATATGATACACATTGATAGCGTTGCTTACTTGTGCATAGTACTGACTAATTAGTCAGGTTTGGCAAAGGTGCTAGTATTAACTGTGAAGCTGTGACTCATTAGTCAGGTTCGGCAGTGGTACTGGGCACTGGTCACACAGGGCTGACTCATTAGTCAGATTTGGCAAAGGTGTTAGTATCAAATGTGAAGCCGTGACTCACTAGTCAGGTTCGGCAGTGGTACTGGGTACTGGTCACATTGTGCTAACTCACTAGTCATGACAACCCTAGTGTGTTTAGTGCAAGCTATGTCGATTGGATCTAATCGACCCTCTGCATTGAATGACTAAAAGAGCATTAATGCAGGACCGACCTCAAGTTCGATGAATATAAAAAAGCATTTATCTAGTCAAACGCTAGTCATTTAGAGCCATTGCAGGAAAGCCTAGGTAACGGTGTTGTTACACGGCTATGGGCACCGGGCCCCTAATGACTTGGTTGTCAGTCACTCAGTATGGTTTACCAGGACCTCAAAGTGATATTCACTCATCTGATCAGAGCTATGAGCTCTGTATGATCATTTTGATCATCATATGCATGGATTTGGGCACTGAGGCCCCAGTGACTTGCTTGTTGATCACTCAGCATGGTTTACCAGAACCTATTGAAGGTTAGAGGCTTACCCAATAGCCAGCCTTCCATATGAATTAGTGACTTGCTTGTCAGTCACTCAGTATGGTTTATCAGAACCTGTTGAAGGTTAGAGGCTTACCCAACAGCCACCCTTCCACTTGAGTTAGTGACTCAATTGTCGGTCACTCAGCATGGTTTATCGAAACCTCAAGTGTTGCGACACTCATCTGATTAGGATTGACTTGATAGTCCTCCAATCAGAAGGCCAGGACTTCTTATCCTGGATACCCCAACATCTGTTTGAATTCATTTGCATGCTGAATAGAGCTATGAGTGCTAGGCATGCCAGATATGATTTGATATCATGATATGACTGTTTGTGAGCATATGAGTTTTCTTGCTGGGCTTCGACTCACGGGTGCTTTGTGGTGCAGGTAAAGGAAAAAGGAAGCTAGACCATCCTTGAGTTGGAGAGCTTAGGTGATGACGTGTACATATGCAGCTGCTCGACCAATACTTGGGCGAGGTTTGAAAGTGGAACTAGGGTTGAACCCTGTTTTGCCGCTTAGAACGGCTTATTGTAAACACTTTCTTGTAATAAACTCTGAAATTATATTTTTGGGATCCCAATGTTTATAGTAAACGTTCTAGTGAAACGTTATATCTTAACCAAAGTTTTTAACCCGTAAACCGCTAATCACGCTTAGTTACACGTTTATGGCCAAACAACTCGATTAGCGAGTTTAGCACTGTTTGTAATGTGCACTGTAGCGGTCCTTGGAGTTGGGGCGTTACAAAAGGCAACGGGAATGGCAATGGCAATGGCAAGAATGGGGGGAAGAAGTCCCATAGTGAACCTTCCACCTCCGAGAATAAGCGCGCTAAAGGCAACCGTTACGAACCATGATTCACTAACTACACTGCCCTTATCGAGTCTCGAGGAGAGGTATATCAGGCCACGAGTTCCAGTGTGCCTTACAAAAGACCTGCTCCCATTCGAAAAAGATATTTTGAAAAGAGATACTACCAAGTTCTGTCATTATCATAACGACTACAGACACGATACAAACAAGTGCAACCAGCTAAAAGATGAAATCGAGTTCCTTATCAGACAAGGACACTTGAGGAGATACGTACGGGCCTCAGGAACTTCCCAACTAGAGGCTCCAGGTGGCAACAAGCAGGCGCCTGCATGCCAACGCTCGCCAACTTTGCAGCCTGATCCCGTAGCTGGCACTTTACTCACCATCTGTGGAGGCCCGCACCTTGCGAGAAACATCGGAAAGGCATGGGAATGATATGCTTGGAACCTACGCAACGACCAGGACATCGAGATGATGACTGTGGAGGACCGGGCATCAAAGAAGGCTCGGTCAGAGGACGGTGAAATAATCTTCTCTGATAGCGACGGCATGCATGTCCGGCTCCCGCATTCCGATCCGCTGGTCGTGGATGTTCAAATCGCCAACATGATGGTGAAGAGAGTGCTAGTCGATACAGGAGGTTCAATAAACATCCTGTACAAGTTGTAACGCCCTGGTTACCCCAGAACAGTTACGGTGATCAGTGAACCGGAAATTTGACCCGCTACCCGAGTCCTTTGGTTAAAAAAAACGTGTTCTAAGTGTTATTAACAGGTTAAGGTGAAAAATAATAAAGAGGAAATGATATATTTTATTACGTATATAAAATGCTCATGAGCTATTCAAAACATTTACAAGTTGTTCATTATACAAAATGGCCACTACTGTTTCAAAATTCACAACTCGCCAGCCTAAGCAGCAAAAATAGGGTAAGCCCCCTAGCTCCTCTGAGAACTCCTTGGCCATGATGGTCAAGCGGCCGCATATATACACATCACCACCTAAGCTCTCCACTAAAGGTTGGGTGAGCTTTTCTTTCCCTTTACCTGCACCATATAGCACCCATGAGCCAAGGCCCAGCAAGAAAACACAATAAAGCATGATATAATATCAACAATGATCATAATAATCATTCAGGTCTCCAAAACAGATAGGTGACAGTCGCAAAAGTCACTAAATTGGGAATAACTCCCTTCAGCCTTGTGACGATAGGGTCACTGGGGCTTAGCAGATAAGTGAACCTTTCACTAGCTTAAATAGGATAGGTGCATGGTGACTGGTCACCAACATAAGCTTCCTCATGACCATAGAGTCATAACCCTGGGACATCGTTCCCAAGCGATGTGACAGGCAATTACCTGGGCCTTATGCCCTGGCTCTCAGTAACTAGTCTTAGACTAGTCAAGCGCTTATAAGTTCATCGACCTTAGGGTCGGTCCAGTCTTAATGCCTTAGAGCCATTCAACACTGATATCAATTAGATCTAATCTTCACTCGGCCCTGCGTTCAGAATGCTTATGTCGTTTCTGACTCTTAGGTAAGTGTCCCTGACTAGTCAGTGCCATATACAGATAATCAATATTCACTAGCATTTAATATGCAATCCATGTACACATTTATCAATCAACATGCCTCAATAACAATCATGCATGTCATATATACACAAGGTGCATTTTTCTTACCTCAGGTTCGAGCGAGAGATATTATAAGAACGGCTCCTGAGAACGATCGATCTTTTTGGTTCCTTAGCGGTTACCTAATCACATCCAATTACAACCTCCATTAATGAGAATCAACATGGATAAGGTCTTAACCTAAGCACCACTCTCAGGACCCCGAAACATGCCCACGCAGTGAGTAGATTCGATCCCGGGCCTTAAGGATTGAAACCCCAAGTCAAAAACCCTTAAAAACACTCAAAACGGAACTTTGAAGGAACAGGGTAGCGCTACAGCACTGACCCCTAGCGCCCCAGCGTTATTCTCAGAACCTCCAACATGCCCACAAGCCTCCTGAGTAGTGCTGTAGCGCCCTAAGGTGGGTGCTATAGCGCTACCTCTAGACCAGAACACCTCTGAACCGACCTTCTTTATCTCCTTCGATTCCAACCTGATTCCAAAGCTTCCAAAACGTATTTTTGATACCAAATGAACCCAAAAACCATCTCAACATACCCCAAACATCCCAACCATAGGAACCCTAGCCAAAACTCCCAACAAAACCAAGACCTCAACCTAGAAATCTCAACTGCAAAACAGAACCAAAACAGGGCAAACCAGAGAATTCTATGGTTAGAAACTTACCCAAAGCTTAGCTTATGATGCTCTTCAATGGGGGAACACACTCCCAAACTCCCAAGGCTTGCTTCCCAAGCTTGAATCCTCAAGAATGGTTCAAAAATCACAAAGAAAGATGAAGAAAAGAAGGTACGGGAGAAGCTTAGAAACTTACTCTGTTTTTCTACCTCTTTCTCAACCAACAATGGTTTATATCAATTTAAAGTTTCTAAAGGCTCCCAAGGGCAAAATTGGTATTTTCCTCCTATCTCGTTAATCATAATTAACGCTCTCCAATTCCCGCTATTCTCGATAATCCCAAACACCAATAATTTATATCCTATTACCCTTTAATTCCTGGCAATGCTCTAATCATTAAAATCACCCCGAGACTTAACCCGAGCCCCGAACTTAAACCTGTTGTGACTAGACCGCTAATCAATATTCCAAGATCGTCTCATGCTGAATAGCTCGAACAAACCCACATTATAATGTGGTCTCAACATCATATCACCGACATGCATACAAATATACAATTATACCCTCAACAGGCCAAATTACCATCACACCCCTGTAAACAAAATGTGGACTCACATGCATGCATTTAACATCATATTATAATATAATTCACATATACATGCATAATAACAATTAATGATGTAATTGAGCAAGTATGGCCCTCCCGGCCAACTAATCCCGCCATTAAACCACATCGGAGAATTCAGGGCATTACACAAGTCTTCGCTGGAACGCATGAAGTTGTCCGTCAAGGACTTGGAGCCCTGCAACCAAACAATTTACGACTTCTCTGGTGAGGGACTTGCCCCAACAGGGTCAATCAGACTTCCAGTAACAGCAGGTACAACGCCTGCTACCAGGACATTACTCGCTACTTTCATAGTAGTTGATTGTCCTTCGGCGTACAATGATGTAATCGGAAGGCCCATACTGGTTGATCTTTGGGCCGTCACCTCAGTATGGCACCTGGCCATGAAATTCCCGACAGACGCAGGGGTAGGACGCGTGTTGGGAAATCAGAGGGAAGCAAGGGAGTGCTACAATGCCTCGATCACGAAGGCAAAAAAGGGAACGTCGAAGAGCACTCCCCCAGAGAGGTGGTAGATGGCCATTGATACACAAGCCCAATCCGGTGATGGAGTCACCAAATAGGGTGTTGCCCAAAGTGAGGATAGAGATTTAGATCCTCGCTTTGGAGATTTTGAGGAAGATGTTGGACCCGTCGAGGACCTTGAAGAGGTCCAACTTGATGAAAAAGTTCCGACCAGAGCTGTAAAGGTCGGTAAAAATTTAGAAGCAGTGAACAAAACACTAAAAGATACCCTGAAGAAAAGGCTCGAGGAAGCTAAAGGAGCATGGCCAGAACAGCTGCTTGAAGTACTCTGGTCGTATAGAACGTCTCATCGAACAGCAACAGGTCATACCTCGTTTTCCTTAGCATACAGGTATGAGGCTATGTTGCCAGTCGAGTTAGATCCACCCCCACATTGAAGAATCACATACGACCAGGACCAGAATAGCCAACTGTTGATGGAGTCCCTAGACTCGTTTGAAGAGAAACGAGAGAAAGCCGAACTCCGAGTAGCTGCGTACCAGCAAAAAGTCGCCCGGTACTTTAACTCAAAAGTAAAAGAAAGAAAATTCAGCGTTGGAGACCTAGTACTTCAACGAGTTTTCTTAAACACCCGCAACTCGCCTGCTGGAGTACTCGGACCAAACTGGGAAGGACCTTACCAGATTGAAGAATTCCTTCATCCAAGCACATACAAACTTGGACGCTTAAATGGAGATCTCATTCCGCGCTATTGGAACGGAGAACACCTGCGCAAGTATTATCAATAAACTGTCATTCTTAAAGGACTGGCTTGTATTAATTTTTACTTTTTACAAGTTTTGAAAAAGGGTTAGTCATGTTATATGGCTAATCACTTATAAGTGTAAGATCTTTTAAAGATCACTCATAAAGACATGTTTAGTCCATTTTAATACGAGAATTATAAGGGACTGTGCGCAACCAGTCATTCTTGCCAAACCTTTGTAAAAAAAATTTATAAGTATTTGTTCATTATGTGTGTTGTTTTGCTGTATTATAAGTGTTGCATTTTATACCGAGCAGTAATGTTCGTACAGGTCGTGGTCAAGGCAAGTGATCAAGGACCTAAAGCTCCTTAGTCACTTCGGGGGCATATAAGGTACATCGATAGCAAAGCATACCAAAAGGTATGTAAACACATGAAAAAAATAAGTGAAAGCATGCTACGGTATTTAGAGTATTTTTCAAAATTTATATTTTGTTAAATCAAACCAAAGTACTATGCTAAGTTCGGTCATGCAAACAAATGTTATAATAAGCAGAAATATTATAATATCAAAGAGAATCCTTTTACACCGCAAGCAGTACTGCTTGGATGTAATTGTTCAAAAGTAAAAGTAAAATATGCTGCCCATGTAGCAAAATTAAAAAGAAATCAGTCTTTACATCACGACCCGTATGTCGTGTAATTAAAGAAAAATAAAAGAAATTTTTTTTATGGAGCTTGAGGAGCAGGAGGATCATGTGGAGCATTCTGGTTGATGACACCCCCTACAGCTTCTCCTCCCTCCACTCCTGTGGCCGGCATAATTTCTGGGGAAGCAGGGACCCTGGCTCTTTCTTCGGCAGCCAACCTAGTAGTGCAGCGAGCTAGCTCTGCCTTCCTAGCGTCCTCTGGAAGGTAACTGAAATCGGAACTTTGGTTGTGTTTCCAAAATTCATAGAAACACCAAAGTGTCGCGTTCTTATACCTCTCCAGGTCCTTGGCATTAGTAAGCTTAAGCTGCTCCACCTGGCTCTGAAGGACTGCAATGGTTGTGTCCTTAGCAAGATGCTCCTCCTCAAGTTTTTTGAATTCACGCCATTGGATTCTGCTAGCATCTTGATAGTCATCCCTCTGCTTTCTGGTAGTTTCCAGAGTAGCTTGCTTTTTTGCCAGCTCTGCTACCAAGGCATCCTTCTACTGGGTGACTACCTCCAGCTCCCCAGCATGCCTAGCCTCCGCGGCTTGAAGCTCCTCAATAACCTTCGCCCGAGACTGCTCGATGCTCGCACCAGCGCGAGTACGAGCAGCAGTCATTGTCAGCATGGCCTGCAATCAAAGAATAAGAGTTAGGCTATCTTACAAGAAGGAAAAATAAAAACTAAGATCACAAAAAGAGAAAGAGTGCTTACACTGGCCACTTCATTAAGAGCCCTGTTGAGGATCTGATCGACCCCCATGTTTTCAGCCTCAGCCATTGCCTCCCTGCAACGGTCGTTCTTCAGGATATGGGCGAGGCGATCCTTAGCTGATCGAAGGGAGCGGCTCGAGAATTTGGCCCCAGGAAGTTTGGCTTGCTGGGCCTGTTCTTTTGGAGCCATGGGGGAAGGATTTGTGGCAGCAGGCGGGGTCTCCTTCTCAGCAGGAGCGGATGGTTGAGCAGAAGGTTGGCCAGAGGGCCCATCCTTTGGAGGATCAGCTGCTCGACTCTTCTTGGCCGAGGGTACTTGGCTAGACTCGCCATCTTGTCTCCTGGCTGATTTCCTCCTTCGGACTAGGGGAACCTCCTCCTCCTCCTGAGTGTTGTACAGGTCAAAAAGGTATGCGGAGGCCATGTCTGCAGAAAGAGATAAACATGCAGATAGTAAGCTAAAAATAGATGACAAGTTATGGTACATCAGAAAAGAAGTAAAGAAATTTACAAAGTCCAATACCCGAGCTATTACTACTTGTCGCTACACTACTGACTCTACTAGTCATACACTCACTCTCTGGCACGAAGAAGTCTGGCCCTAGATTTGGAGTATATGTAAAATTTCCGTCCCCGTCAAATAGGTAACAGGGAATTGGCAAGCTATTTAAAAGTGAAATAACAGTACCGTTTTCGTCTGAAGACTCATCCAAGTCTATGACAGTCTCTGCTGTCTTTTGCTTCCCCTTCCCTTGGGGGGCAGAAGGCCTTTCTGCTGAGGGGGCGCTAGTCGGTTCCCTGATCGTAACCCCAATCTGTCTCCTTCAAGGAGGGGACGCTGAGGGTTGCTGCTCGGGATGCCCCTCAGCAGTGGCATCAACCACTGCGGGTTCCGTCATTCCCTGATGAGGGGTCAGGAGGCCAGACAGCCTCAAGTTTTCATCAGTGACCAGAGCTTAACGCTTTTTTCAGCGTCAGTCATTCTAGCCAGTGCGTTAGACCTCAACACCATATCTGGTGTTGGGTTTGGGCGTAGCCATGGTCCTGAAAGGCACAAGATACTTTAGAGAAGTACAAGGAAAATTGCTAAGTAAAAGTAGCGACCAGTGGAAAAGGACATTCACCTCCTCAAGCGAAGGCCAAGTTGTTTGTAGTCATGTCGGGCGTGAGGAAATACTCCTGGCTGTATTTCCCCACATTGGAGATGTGGGTGGTGTCACTCAGGAATGTTCGGGTTGTTTCGTGGTGACAAAAATGAAAAAAGCCAGTCCCGGACTGTTGAGGGTTGGACTTAAGGTCAAAAAGGAAGTTGACCTCGTGAGGAGTAGGCTCTGGCCATTTTTTAAGTTTGTAAAGGATATAGAGTGCAGTGAGCATTCTATATCCGTTGGGAGTAATTTGGAAGGGGCCGACACCGAAATAGTTTTCCACCCCCTGATAAAAGGGATAAAGAGGAAGGGTAGCCCCCGCCTCTATATGATACCTCGACCAGGCGCTGTAAGCGCCTCCAGGCAAGTTAGCCCTCTGTTCCGTAGCGGGGATCTTGAGATTGACCCCAGTGAGAGGATACTTCCTAAGATAATTGGCAAGCATCCTGGGGGTCACCTGGCTGAGGGGAGAAAGATATCACTCGACATCAGGAAGGGTTGAATGCCGAGGGCGAGCCTTGACCTGAATGCGAGGGTCCGGGACAATGTTTTCTCGACCGCTGGTCGAGGGAACCCTAGCCTATGAATCAGGCTGGGCATGAGGATTTGGATTGTCTTCAGGGTTTGGTTTCTTTTGGCCAGAAGATTTAGAATGGGCCATTTTAGGTGGTGATGTTTGAGGTCTGGAAGAGGAGAGTCTTGAGAATGGAATCTCGTGAACGTGCTGGGCCGGCTGTTCTTCAGCTTCAAGCAGTTGCGCAAGAAGTTCATCTTCGATAGGCCGCTCACCTCCCCACAAATCTGGCATTAAAATCTGCGAACAGAAAAATGGGGAGGTGAGGATGGAGAGTCTAGAAAGTTGGTTAGAATAACGTTGGTCGTGTATAAAAGTCAAACTTTTATACAACATCATTCTAACAAAAAACTAATTTTTTTACACGAACAGTTTGAAAAACAGATCAAAAAGTGAAAGCAAAAAGTTTTTTGAAAAAGCTTTTTCAACTCCTATAAGGGCGGGAAAAATTCAGTTTTTCAACTAGCATAAAAATCGAATTCTTACTTTGGTTTTACGTCTTAAATTTATGATCTCGATTATCAAATTGACTCGTAACTCCTGGATGGCAAAGAAACATCATCCTATCTAACATCACCCGATAAATCCCCTACTTTCATGTATCTCAACCCAAGAACACAGACAATGCCAGAACCTAAAAGTTAACTCACAGCGGCATGCATAGCGAAAATAAAGAGTAGAAAAGTTCTAGAACTTACCGAAGCAAAGACTATGGAGGTTGGAAGAAATTTCAAGCGTAAGCGAATGAACGGTGGTTCTTGAAACGTTGAAAGATGATCTTTAAAGAGAATGAAGGTTCTGATTTAGGGTTTCTCAAAAGAGAAATAACTTGTGTAAAAAGAAAAAGAAGGCTCTGAGAAGGCTATATATATTTTTTCTGTGACATGAAAAAGAGGTAATCATCAGTTTCCTCTTTTCGAAGCATGGGGAAGGGTGATAGTCGTCAATAGGTTACTTGGGAACCGAAAAGTCGTGATTAGACAGGGGTAGGTCACTTTTTCCAAGAATGCATGAACTACTCTGACAGATCTGGTGGGGTAATCGAAGAGTCGTGTTCCTTCAAGTTTATTTATTGTTGGTCGTAATAAATAAACTTGGGGGGCAAATGTTATCCAAAAATCAGGCATGGGTGATGTGGCAGACGTTTTTAAACATGTGGTTGACACCTGGCAGAAGTTCTGTTTGACCATCGACCAGTAAGATTCTCCTGGCATAACATTTGAAGTTTCTTTACGACCAGCATGGTCGTATACTCCGCATATTTCAAGATGATCTTGGGTAAATCATAATCAATTCTGAGATTATCTCTTATGATTCCTGATTATCCGATTAATTAGGAGAGAATATCTGTAACAAATTCATGTAATCCTCCTTGAGCCTATAAATAGAGAGAAATAGCTCAAGGGAGGGACTTTTTTTGGCTTTTAGTTGATGGAAGCTATACACTTACAAGAGAATTAGAGCTATTGT
Source organism: Humulus lupulus (assembly GCF_963169125.1). Lineage (NCBI taxonomy): Eukaryota > Viridiplantae > Streptophyta > Magnoliopsida > Rosales > Cannabaceae > Humulus > Humulus lupulus. Next base: position 288,878,072 of record NC_084793.1, on the reverse strand, counting down.
ATTACGATTGCATTGTTTATCTCTCTCAGGCTTGTGAAACTCAGAGAACCCTAGTTCTTTGATCACTCCTTTGAGAGCTCATATCAATAATAGCTTAAGTGGACGTAGGTCATTACCAGTTCTTGGGGTCGAACCACTATAAGTTACTGTGTTCTTTACTGTTTTTGTCATTAAATCTATTCCAACACATCTATCTACTTCAAGCGTTTGACTCCGTGTCAATTGACCAAATCGAGGGTCAACACCTTGTACACAAACAAATAGAGTTAGAACACATACAAAATGAACTCAAACAAACAACATGACAGAGTAAAAAGAGAGAATTACCGAGGAGATGAGCTCGCTACCCTTGTCGTAAAGGGTGTTGGTGTCTCAGCAGGTAGTTAGGAACTGCCATTGAAGGGCGACGAGATTGCAGAAGCTCTGGCCAACTAGAGACAGAACGTTTGAGCCAAGGGTGGCTCTGTGTTTCCCCGCGGCGTTGTCGACCACGTACTCACTCGAATGAGTCGAAATCGACAACAAGCGTTCTCAAGTGGGAACCAACTTCTTTGGGGCCGGGGCACTTTTGTGAGAAGTCTAGATGGAAGGAGGCAGGGGGAGTGTGACTTCGATAGATACCCCAACCTCGGGGTCTGCAGCAGCAGCTTGGCTTGGGCCTTGGGAGTCCGAAGGTGGAGGAGTCACCTCGGTTCTTTTCGGGACCTTAGAAGGTCATTCCACTCTCTATGATGCCCTCGGGCGTTTGCTTTGTTTTTCTCCTGAGCGAAGGTTGAGTACATTATTGAGATCGGATTCCATATTGCCTGCATACACAAGTCATGCATTCGTTAATGAGCTTAAACTATAAAAAGAAACAGAGGTTCAAGTAAAAAGAAACCTAACTCAAACTCTCCCTCGAGCTTGTGCTCGATGACCATGTAATCCCCCTATCTTCAGAGGAGGCTGAGGGAGTCCCTTCCCTAAATGAGGATGATAGCCTCGAAAGGTCCCTATAATTGTTGGTACCGTACTGAATGACGACCCCATCCCATACTTCATTTAAACTAATATTCTGGAATTTTCCTAACCAACTATCGAACCTATGAACCCTCTCATCTACCTAAGACCACACATGGAAATTATCCCTAGAATTTGGGAATAGGATCAGGGTATCGAGCTTATACTTTAGCAGAGAGGGGGACCACATAGCCAAGCAGATAATAACTTTACCTCCACCGCTTGAGCTCGAAGCCTCGTCGTTCGCTTCATTTCCCGAGTACAGGCGTTCGTGACGATGAGCCAATGGGGAGCGAGCCCTTGAGCTCATTGACCTTTGTCATGGAGGAAGCTTCTCAGTGGGAAGGGGTACATGTTCCCACTCATTATACTTACGGTAGGTAACATCATCTGTCGACTGATTCTGCTCCAGGAGGCTGTAGGCTCGAAGTTTATCTTCATGGAGAAGATAAGACAGGGAGCGCCTACCGTAAGGCAACTGGAGTAGAGCCTTCCTATGCTCCACCATCGAGTCCGAGGGCGTGGGACGGTGATAATTCGCTGAAGAAATGGATATGTGTCGTTAGTTTGAGCCTAATCATTAATCGAGCAAAAAAGAAATAAGTATGTGTACTTACGAATTCGTTAGAATGAATAAATTTTTGAGGGAGCAAGGTCGTCTGTCCAGAAAAAGGCCTGCTTGAAGTTTGGAGGATGGTTAGGCATGTCCTCAAAGATCTTCTTCTCCTTTGGATAGCTTGAAAGATAGTAGAAGCCATCTCTTCCCCTAGCTCGAAAGGGGTTACTTTTCAAACAAAAGAGATAGAGGATCTCTCTTGGTGAAGGTCCTTCCCACTTTAGCTCGTGGTATAGCGACCACAGGGCAGACAAGACTCTGTATGAATTGGTTTGGAGTTGGAAGGACGCGAGCCCAACAAAATCCAAAAAATCCTTAAAAAAGGATTTCAGGGGAAGTAGAGCCCCTGCCTTCATCTTCTCGCGACTCTATGCCGCGAGCTTAATCTTATTGTCGGGTCGACCATCACCCGAGGCATAGAAACTCCGCTCTTTTGAAGTAGCAGCTCGGCACATTAGTGAGCCAGATAGTCTCAAGTCATGGCGAGCAAGGATGTTAGACATTTGTCCCGTGGAAGTCACCGAGCTCTAGTAATGCTCGGCTCTGAAGAATTCCTCCCGGGAGGTAGGAATGGTAGCTTGCAAGGAAGATGGGCGGTTTGAAGGGTCCTCAATTAGAGAAAAGGAAAGGACACCAGGCTCAAAAGCAACGATGACTTTGAGCTTGGGATCGAGGGGAATAGGTCTGAGCTCAGGGTCTGGATCTGGGTAAATTGCGACCCAAAGTTTCCTCTTTTTTCTTTCTTCAACCTCGTCGATCTGACGTCAGAAATGGGCTCAAATATCTTCTTGCTCACACCTCACTTTGTACTCACGAATCAACCACTAGTTTCGAGTGAAGGGAGATTCTGGACTTGGAGTTGTTGGAGAATAAGGGATTGCGAACATTGACCCCCACCGATTCTCAGAATTCTGCGACATCTAACAAGAAAAGAAGGGGTGAGGGCTAGGCATACAAGAAATCAGAGTATGATTTTAGGTGATTCAAGCTCAAAGGCTCAAAATCACGAAGTAGGCTCGATCACCGAGGTCTCGAAAGGACAAATCGAATTCGAAATAGAATCCAGAACTATTGTAAAAGTTCGGGCTTCGAGCGTGTATTTGATGCAAGAGTTGGAGAGTAAGGATTCATTTTGAGAATCTCGGATTTTCAGGGAAAAAGTTGACGGTTACTTGAAATGGTATTAATTTTGGAATTCGTGCAATTTAAAACCCTAATTCAGTATCCCATTTCTTGGTCTACACGGTACATTACCCGTAGTCTAAAAACCTACATCTGCACTAAATCTGGGTTTGAAACCCATGATTCCAAAAAAAAATTAATCCAAAGTTTATGTAGTATCAGCTAGATTATATGCCTAAGGCTACAAACTAGTAAATACGATACACAAGGAAAGGAAGTACGTAAAAATGCATGAAAAAAATAAAGAGTGAGAAATCAAGAAGTAGGAACTTACACAGAGAAGCAGCTTGCTGGTATAGTAAGGTCGACGATCAAAGGAGCGGTGTTAGAGAAGCTCTTACAGAGTCGAAAATACAAGGGATAGTTTGCTTCTTTTGTTTGGAAAACATGCAAAGATGAAGCAAACCTTTTAAGTTATGTTCTCTCTGTCTTTTTCTCTAAAAAACTCAGAAACATGAAAGTGAAACGAAGAAGACGATGTGGGCATATTTATAGGCCCCAGAGAATGTCAAGGGTCGAATTGATCTGGACCATTGGCCAGATTCGGTATCTGATCGGACGATCGGGTGCGAAAGTGGTAATGGCGGCAAAAAGCTGAAACGCGAAAAGATGTGGGTATGTCGAAAAAGTACTCAAGTACTCTGACTGCGCAATCCATGGGTGACGCGTGTCCACACTCGAGTGTGGTAGGTGGTTCAATTTTTGAAGTAGCAGTTCAAAAGTTTCCTTCTCATAGGATTCGAACTGATACTTTTGAGGGGGCAAAATGTTACACCCAAATTTCGAGAATAGAAATTTTCTTCTCGAAAGTCAGGCTCGTAAAGTGTGAGCTTGGAATAAGCAGGTTTGTCATAATCAGCAGTAAATGCGACAACATCGGAGTTGGAGAGCTCGGAAACTACGTGGTCTTGGAGGTGTTTCGAGACTATAAGTCAAGCTCGAAGCTACAATGATAGTGGTTCAACACTTGTATAAATTCCCTGATTCTTTTCTTTCCATCGAACAAGACGGTTCGAGCTCGGGCATTGTGAGCTTGAAAGGGTGATCTGAACAATGTTACTGGTTAAAAGTCGAGGTGAACTGAGGTAGCGAGCTCGTGATGGTTGATCGATCTCGAAGGCGTGTGAATTGAATGTTCAAGGTCGCGAGCTGAGTATGAACATCTTTATTGTTATAAAATCCCTATGTTTAAGGGATTGGTTGTAGTTTGTTGTCAAATCCCATATATCATGGGATTTATACGCGTACATAATAACTATATGCATTTAATTAATTGATTTGTATAATAACTTCCCGAAATATGAGGGAAGATATTCTGTAAACCACTCTATAAATAGTGTGGAGCAATTCATTTGTAAGGGAGGAGATTATTGATACTAGAAAAAACTCTATACAATTGTTTCCAGAAAGCTATCAGAGAATTCCAAAAAGTTAATAACATAGACTCGTGGACAAGGAAAATTTTAACTGCTGAATCACATAAAAAATCATATCTTATTATTTATTTCCTTTGGTATATTTTGTTTAAATTGCTATTTTTCTTTAAGTTGACGAAAAACGGCGTCAACCGTTTTGATTATAGAAGTGGTTGTTTGAGGTGATTTTAATTGGTTTAAAGCTTGGGTTTTGCGGTTAAACTAGTGGACATGATGTGTTGATGGTTGGTTTTGATTTTGGGTTGGTTTAATGGAGGTTTGATTAAGGTTCTTGGCTAGTTTTAATGGAGAAAATGGCAAGGGGGCTCTGTTCGTGGGGTCAAGTCGCAACTCGCCCTAGTGCCCAGGCTGAGTGTGCTCTCTGACTTGGGGCACGCCGCAACTTGGCCCTTCCTTTTGTGCCAGGGAGGAGTTTTCAAGGGATTAATCTTGGGGGTTCAATTCCTAAGGCTTGGGATCGAATCTACTAACCGTTTTAGTACAATTCAAGGTCCTGGGAGCGAGGTTTTAGATTATAAACCCTTTTATTATTGATTTTATTGATGGAATTCCATATTTGGTTATGACTAGGTGACCGCTAAGGGACTAAAAGATTGATCATTCTCAAAGGTTGTTCTTTTATTACTTCACACTCAAATCAGAGGTAAGAAAACTGCACCCAGTATGTGACATGCATGGTTATTGATGAGACATGTTGAGTGCTCTATATGTGGACATTGATTGCATTGTAAATACTTAGCAGTCTTGCTTATTTGTGAATGGTACTGACTTATTAGTCATAATCGACAATGGTGTCAGTATTGATTATGAAGCTGTGACTTATTAGTCAAGTTCGGCAGTAGTACTGAGCATTGGTCGTATGGTATTGACTTATGAGTCAAGAACAGTATTAGCGTGTTTAACGCAAGCCGAAAAGATTAGATCTAATCAACATGAGCATTATTAGCATAAACATGAAATGCTTGACCGACCTTAAGTTCGATGAAAAACAAAAGCGCTTGTCTAGTCTATGGGCTAGTTATTTAGAGCCAGAGCCAAAAGGCTAAGGTGACCTACACATCACATGACTAGGAGGGTATGAGACCTTAGAGATAGACTTATTAGTCATCTACACAAAGATAGACTTATTAGTCATCTACACAGAGATACACTTATCGGTCATCTACACAGAGATACACTTATCGGTCATCTACACAGAGATAGACTTATCAGTCATCTACACAGGGAGAGACTTATCAGTCATCTACACAGGGAGAGACTTATTAGTCATCTATATAGAGAGACTTATTAGTCATCTACCTCAGAGAAACTTATTAGTCATCTACCTCAGAGCGAAAGACTTATTAGTCATGTACTTATTTGTACCTGCTTGCATGCATGAGTAGGGTTATTACTGCTAGGCATGCCTATTATTACCTGTTCATGAGCATATTGAGTTTTCTTGCTGAGCTTCGGCTCACAGGTGCTATGTGGTGCAGGTAAAGGCAAAAGAAAGCTGGACCATCCTTGAGTTGGAGAGCTTAGGTGACGATGGGTACATATGTGGCTACTCGACCACCACGGCCGAGGGTTGAAAAAGAAACTAGGGTTAAACCTTATTTTGCCGCTTAGGTCAGGTGGTTGTAAATATTTTATTGTAATTAACCTTTAAATTATATTTTGGGATCCCAATGTATACAGTGAACCTTTTAGTGAAACATTGTTTCTTTAACCAAAAAATTTAACCCTAAACTGCTAATCATACTTAGTTACACGATTATGGACAAATGACTCAGTTAGCGAGTTTAGCATTGTTTAAAATGCACAACATAACGGTCCCTGGGTAGTAGGGCGTTACAGTTACTCAATAATAGTTGTACTAATCGATTTCTCTAGGAATGCATACACACCAACTGGCAAAAGGCATTGCATAATGATGTGACAATCATGCAATTTCATACCAGTGATCTTATTGTCATTATCAATCACATTCTTCCTTAGGTAAGATCCAAAACCATCTGGAAACTTCATTGATTTAAGAAATCGAAAAAACTTTTGGCAATCTTCAACAGTGAAAGTGAATTTGCCGCAGGCTTTTGTATCCGACCATTCAACTTCTTCAGCTGTAACTCTGGTCTCATCTTCATCTTCTCCAAGTCTACTCTGGCACTAACTGTGTCTTTGGTCTTATTCTCCAGCCCAACTATTGTGCCTACTAAACTGTCGCACGCATTTTTCTCAACATGCATAACATCTAGATTGTGTCGCAACATTATGTTGGCCCAATATGGGAGCTCAAAAAATATACTTTTTTTCCGTCAACCAACTTGCTTTTTTGTACGCTTTCTTTTTTTGCCATCATATATTACATGCTTACCAAGAAGAGATTCGGGTATAAAACTCATTTGTGTGAACATATCTTGCATGGTTAATGGCTTTGGTGGTAGTCTTTTTTCAACAACACCATATGTCTTCTTGTCCCTTCTAATAGCATGTTTGATTGGTAAAAAATGTCTATAGCCATAAAAAGCAACCTTCTTTTGTAAATGAACAGATGGTGTTGCCATGTTGCAAGTAGAGCAAGCATAATAACCTTGGCCAGTCCATCCAGAAAGGCTACTCCTTGATGGGTAATCGTTTATAGTCCACATCAAAGCTGCTCAAAGAGTGAAGAAACTATCATCGACTGCATCTCGAGTCTGTACACTGGTCACCCATAATTGTTTTAACTCATCAATCAATGGTCTTAAGAAAACATCAAAATCTTTTCCAGGCGAATGAGATCCCAGAATTAATAAGCTCAACATGAAATTAGTTTCTCTTATACACAACTATGTTGGCAAGTTATATGACGTCAACACAACCGACCACATACTATAAGAAAGACACATATTACCAAAGGGATTGAATCCATATGCAGCCAATCCAAGCCGCACATTCCTGGGTTGCATTGCAAACGTTGGATTATTTCGGTCAAAGTCCTTCTAAGCTTTCCCATCAGCAGGATGACGCAATACACCATCTTCTTTTATACGTTGCTCGTGATGCCATCTCATATGTTGAGCATTGTGCCTCAATGCATATTTTTGCATTAACTTAGGGGTTAAAGGAAAATAATGCATCACTTTATGAGGCATTTTCTTGCCCTTGGTGTTCTTGTCCACCCACCGATCCTTCCCACAAACAGGACATTTGCTTTTTCCAGCATGTTATTTCCAAAATAGTGCGTAATCATGCTTGCAGACATGGATTGACTCGTAGCCCAATCCAAGTTTACGCAACAACCTTTTTGCTGCATAATGCGATTTTGGAAGCTTATTTGGTGCTGGAAATGCATCATGTAACACTGTAGCATTCCATCAAATATTTTGTTGGGAATTTCGCCCAACACTTGGAAATGTATCAACTTCACTAGGAAATTCAATGATGTGTAATTTTGACACCCAGGGAATAATGGAGTCTCGATCTCAGCAAACAAATCGTTATAATGTTACACACCCTTGTAGTCTGTTGTAGGTATCTCTTGATCGCGCTCATTCTCTTCATATTCGTCATTGTCATTTTGCATAACATCATTGAGAACATCCATCATTTCATCTTCGTTATTTTGATCTATCACTTCCCTTATTGGTATTATTTCATACTCTCCATGCCAGTGCCAATTGGTATATTTCTGTAGAAAACCATTTACAAAGAGATGATTTTCTAATACATCAATCGTCTAAAATTCAACGTTGACACACCTCCTACACGGACATTTCACCAATCCCCTTGAGTCAACGCATTGCTTAGCTCTCTGAAGAAAATCCATCACACCAACTTCATACTCATCAGATAATCGATCTGTCAAATTAATCTAGCTCTTGTCGATCGACACTATATGAGTGTAGCACTGGACGAAACACTTATCATCAAACTTACAATCAATTTGTGTGTGTGTCCTAATTCAGATAAAGGCAAATTTAAGAGTCTTCAATGACTCACCCTCTCTGAACGGGTCTAAGGCTTCTTGTGATGAACACTAATAAAATAAAAAATTATCACTAGGTGATAATAACACACTATCATATCTTTGGTAATAATTTCATATTACCAAAGAAAAACAAATTTTATTAAATATTATTTTTATAATGTCTTATGCTCTTTAAAGTTAATTATGTTGTTTTATGATATCTAACTGTAATATATTTGAGTGTAAATATTATTAAAATGATTTAAATTTGACATATTTTTTTCTAACTTCAAATATTAATTTTAATTTTAATTACAATTAATGGTTATTCTTTTATAATTAAATTAATTTTAATAATTATTAAGATTATGTTTAAAATTGATTTTCTAATAATATATTTGTTAATTTTATTTAATTAAAACTACAATTCTGAGAAAATATATTATACTACCCTCATTGATAATAGTTAAAAATATCGGTCGTATACTATTGTTTCAATCTCCCGAATGGTCGAAGGATTTAAAAGACGAGCAGCAAGCACCTACTCCTAACAAAATGAAAAGCAGCAAGCTTCGCTTGAAGAAACGAGCCCCTATCAGAGAAATTGCGCGCTCCTGTATAGGGTTCCAAACCTGCGCACCCCTAAACTACAAGCTTTGAAGCCCCTACTTTTTTATGGGATATTTAAAGACTTTCTACAAACCTTTCTATAATATAAGGTCATCTTCGCATTCTTTCGCGCATCTTTCCCCTGACACTATTAGTAAGGTTTTCCAAATATTATTATTTTACATATTAATTCACTATTTATTAAATTACATATTTTACATATGCTTTATTGAATAGTTTTATTAATTTACACAAAAATTTCTAAGATTAGGTTAAAATTATTTAATTAATTTAGGATTTATTACTTAAATTATTTAATTAATATTCAAGATTAATGTTTATTTTTATTAAAATTTGGTTGCATAATGTTATTGTTAATTTTATTTAATCATAATTAAAATATATATTATTTTAATTATCAATTCATTATTTATTAAATTAGAAATTTTATTGAGTATTTTTAATTCTATAAAAAATTTGGCAGCATAACGACTGTATTTTCATCTATCCCAAAATTTAAAAGCCTGTAAATAACACATAAAAAAATATCCAGTCCTAGAACATACACAGAGCAATACAAGTATATTGCAAAATGCTATATAATTTATAAAAATATCATATTATTTTACTAAAAATTAACAAAAATAACAAAGTATAAATATTAATCAACATTACGATTAATATATATATATAACAACAACAACAAAATTCAATTTAAAAAAACAAAACCCAATCTAATAATCAAACATTATTAACCCGATATAATAATCTAACACTAAAATTATTTAACCTAATCTAAAAAATTAACACTCAAATATTATATTTCCATTAATAATTATTACACACATTTTCAAACATTTCTATTAAACACAAATCTGATTTTTATTATAATTATTTAATTAATAAAATTATATATATACCGAGCAATAGAGACTCCAACGGAACCGAGGCTAAGGAGAGCGGAGGGGCGGCTGAGACTCATCGGAGGGGTGGCTAATAAGGCTATGACAGCTGCAAAAATGGTGGAAAACCCATTTAAAAAAAGTGGGTAAAATAGAAAAAATAAAAATAAAAATCTTACCAATGGAAGCTGTGTAACCTCAAATATATGTTGCTAGACACTAAATCAAGCCAAGATCTTCATAGAAACAAAACAAAAATAATAATAATTTCGGATTAAACTAAACCCAAAAAATTAAAAAATAAAAATCGTGGAATACACAAAAATACATCAAAAACAGTTATGGAGACTCATAATCCAACTAGGGGAGAGCAAAAATCGAGCTTAAATGAGTTATTTATAGCGATAGAGTGGGGGTGTTTTAAAGAAACGTTGGAGAAAAAATGAGTTTTTTTAGAGAGAAGTGCGGGTTTTTCACATTTGCTGGAGGAAGAAGAAGGTTCAGCTTTTTTAATTATATCGACGACCTTTACGGATAACATGTTCCCAGTATAGGGTTTAGGGTTCTTGGTATATCAACTAAAATGAATTTACGAGTATCTCTAATTCATGTTATTTATGAATTTACGAGTATCCCTAATTCATGTTCATAATCATAGATTAGTTGTGCATGTTTTTTGGGTCGACGAAAAACTTATTTGGCTAAAAAAATTCAATTCTTTCTTCATGTTGTTTAGTTTTATAGGATGTATTATATTATAAAAAAAATCAATGAATAACTTTCATTGACAAAAAAAAGAAAAATTCTCACTTCACTACCCGCATATTACCACCAATTTAATTTAGCATAATATAAGCATACACGACATTTGATATTCTAACGTACGTGTATCATATTTTATAATGGCTACTATACATATTTTTCAGTTTTTGGATTTTACACCTTTCCTTTACTGCTTGAAAAAATAACCATTTGGAGAAAAATAGCGAACATCAATTTATATAGAAAAATTAATCGCTCCAATCACTAATACTGTGGCACGTCAAGTTCCAACCACCACATACAAATTTATATAATTACACTTTATCATATCATCATTCTTTTCTGATTCTTGAAATTTAGAGAGGATTTAATAGGAGACATTTTTACTCTTTAAAATATATTTGGATTTATATTTAAATGAAATATTGTAGAGTTCTTAATATTTTTTACTGTTGATTCTAATAAATAATATATATTTTTTATTTTCCTTACTCTTGCTAACAATGTTTTCTTTTTATGAAATCATTATTTATTTTCTCAACATAACTACGTGAACATAAAGCCTTTGATAAAAAAAAATACCGTTGTATTTAGAAACCATCGACATATTGTAGCAAGCAATTGGTCCATATACTGTATTCTAAGGAATGAATAATAATTTTTAAATCTTAACAATATCTAATTTAATTTAATAGCCTTTTTTTTAGTAAATTTAATAGCCCTTTTAGATTTCGGTTAATTGCGCGAAAAGTGTTTGTTTTTGCCGGCGCAATTCACTATTTGTGCCGATGAAAATTGTTTTTGCCGGCGCAATTCGGAATTGCGCTGGCAAAAAGCTCGTTTCTTGTAGTGACAATTTTTATGGTTTTTTTTTCAAATGAAAACTTGTGCCATATATTTTTTAGAACATACCACAATGATCTCTGTGTTTTTAAAATTACTTGATTCAATCATGTATTTTCTTAAATGACAATTTAAATCTCATATTTTGTGAAACGAATTATAATAGTACTCTAAAAATTTGATTTTGGTCAAATTATTTTTCAATATAACCAAAATACCCTCAAATTTTTTAATTAATAATTTAATTAAATTATAAAAAATAGATTTTAAAGTATAAAATAAATTAATTTTAAAATAAAAAAATATATTACTTGATTAAAATAAGTATTTTAATTCTAAAAATATAATCAAGATATAAAAAAAATCATACAAAGTTATTGACGTCGTTTTTCGTCAACTTAATTACGTAGAGCAATTAAACAATTATTTAGGAAAAAAAGAAAATAAAGAGATTTTTTACGTGGTTCAGCAGTTAAAATTTGCTTATGTTCACGAGTCACTTTTATTAAAGTCTGCATTAAAGCTTCAAGAAAGATCAATTTCCACAAAATGTTTCTTAGTGCCCAATTGTGCATGAATACAAATGACTAAATCTAGGCTATTTATAGACCTGGTTATAAGAATAAATTCCTACAAATTTAGGGAAGTTACAACATAATATTCAAATTTAAATTCAAATGAATACTTGAGTAATACAAATTAAATGCATTATTAAATAAAAGATCCCTTAAAAATAGGGTTAGCTATACACAGTTTTAATCAATCCTACATAACTAGAGATTTCATAACAGTATCTATGTGTAGCACTTTAACGCGTATTCGAGCCTGATCACTGCCTCAACGCGCTTTCAAGATCACCCAAAGCCTCGAGCTCACCATTCCAGTTATCGCCACCTCCTTGCTTGTTTAGTCGTTCGAGCTCATCTCTTGGAGGAGACTGATGCTTTTGATTCTGCAACTCATGCTCGAGCGCTAATGACGTAGCTAGAGAGCCTCGAGATGATTTGTACAAGTATAATTCTAACACTTGTTTATCCTGAGCTTACTCTTTACGAGCCTACATTTCGAGGTCGTTTATTTATTCTCGAAATTTGGGTGTAACAAAAACTAAATCAAATAGAAAATTAAAAAACAATACTCAGATTTAATAAAAAAAATAAAACTAATAAATATTAATGAAAACCTATGAATCACTCATTCTTATTCTTCTTCTTGTTGTTGTTCATATGGTTCTCTCTTTCACTTTATCACTCTGAGTCTATAGGTGAGATAACGAGCTCCCAGAGTTTCGATGGTCGAGATAGGCTGGTCTTGCCATGTAGGGGTCGCTTTAGAGATCGACAAAGAAACCAGGGATCGCGCCGAGATCCTTGGTTTTGTGTTTGAGTTTTTAGATATGTAGATGTTCTGATTTTGATCTTATCGATGTTATTGTTATGATCATTTAAATACAAATGATAAGTGTTGTTATACAAACTAGGTATAAAACACTTAGTAAATTTCACATAGTGAAGATGTGAAATTTGAGTTTCAATTGTATGCACTTAAAAATTGTGTTTTTGGGTCCAAAGTGATACAATGAAGTATCTAAAGATGCTCAAAAAGTTTAGGAGCATTTAGAGAGGTCTAAGGTTTTTTTTTTTTTTTAGAGTTTTGACCTGCTTAGGTGGCGTTGCGTCGCCAACCAGCAGGCGACGCTTCGCCTGCTGGCAAGCGATGTGTCACCTGACGTGTCCATATAGACACATGTTTTGGCTCCAAGTGTTAGTTTTTAAAGCTTTAATCCTATTGGTTAGAACTAATGACCGTGCCTACTATATAAAAGGGTTTTCATAAAGTTTTGATAGACTTGATCACTCTCTCAAAATCTCTCTCTCTCTCTAGCTTTCAAGATCTCAAATTTTCTCCAAGAAACTCATAAAGAAAATGCTTGACTTTGTAAAGGCTTGTTCAATCCTAATTCTCATTTCCTCTTAGAAAGGCCTCAAGCATTCATTGAAGTCTAGGAAATAGAGAATTAGGATAATGATACTCCCCGTGTATAAGCCTTGATTGTGTTTTTGCATAAGGAATAAGAAGTTCAAGGTGGTGTTCTAAAGCAAGGGTTTGGAACTTCAAGAAGACTTAAGGAGTTTGTTCTACTACTAGGGTTTGCATCATGATTAGTGGTTAAAAAAATACACATTTATTGATTTTAATAGTCAAAATAAATTAATTTTTAATTAATATTTTCATGGAATTAATATGATTTATTTTATAAATGAAAATATTTGATTATGATTTAATTTATTGTTATTTTGTAGGAATTAAAAATTGTATTTTGGCACTTTGAAATGAAGAAAAAAAGGAAGCATTTAGATCTGAAAAAGAGAAGGGAAATATGGCATTTTTCTTGAAATATAGGCCCAAGAATTCGGCCCAGCAGCAACAACCCAATCCAAAGGCCCCAGCCAGCCCGAGCCGAGCCGAGCCTGCCATCTGCCATGCCTCCTTCCTAGCCGACACCTGTCCAGCAGCACCCTCACACTCTCACGCCCACTGAAGCTTCCCCACATGCAAAGTCAAACCTCCTCAAGCCTTGCTCCTTTCAACGCCCAAGGATTAAGTGATGCCCAAAGAGACCTAGCTGCCATTTTTGTCCACATGCACAGCCAGCCGCCAGGTGTCCACCTCTGATTGGTTGCGGCTGGTCAATGGACCAGCTGCCACCAGCCCATTTTGTGTGCTCTTTGGGCCTTGGACCTCCTATTTTGAGCTTAAAACTTATCTTTTTTTTTTTTTGTGTTTTTGAAAAAGAGCATTTTGACTATACACAAAAATAGCTAGGGTAATATTAATAATAAGATTTGATTTTTCAAAATCATATTTTATTACTAATATTTCAGATTTATTTTGTAAACCCCATGTTGTTGTTTAATTTCTTTTTAGTCATTTTCTCCATCTATAAATAGGGACACTTTCTTCACATTAGGTATGTAATTTTTAGAGTAGAGAAACTATAGAAAAATTTCCACTCACTTTCTTCTCATATTTTCTTCTTAGAATTTTGTGAGAATCATGAGCATAATGGCCTAATCTTCCTAGAAAGGTTAGGGATGATTCCATATGCAAGTGATGTTATTTTGCTACTTTGATTTACTATGTTCTTAATGTAATATATTTGAGTTATTTATGTTCTTTCATCTCTATCTTTATTTTGTTATCTTTATTTACTTATGCTAATAGTATATAGGATTAGTCATGCTCTTTCTATGTGCTTCTAATTAGCAAAAGTAATATTGATACATAATTTTATGTCTAATCTTCTATTGCATTATTGCCCTTAGGTATTTTGTCATTTTTAGATTTTTCATAAGATTAACATTGTGCTTTTAAAGTAAAGAACTTTATAACTCAAATGAACTTTTGTTAAAAAAGACTATGAACTTTAATGTTAGATTTTCCAAGTAAATGTTGGGATGTGAACTATTTACTTGTGTATTTTTGTAAATCAAGTAACCAAGTAACTAAACAAGCATATGGATGATTCTTGAAACCTTTCTTTTTCTCAAACTCTTGATTACATCTTACATTTATTTCATTTTTCTCATTTCATCACTTTATCAAAAACATAATACCAAAATCTCAAACCTCTTTCCATTTACAATTTTATTTACTTCTTGTTACTAACTTTTTGTGCTATTTCCTACTAACCTTTTGATTTTAGGTTACCTCCTTGTGGATCGACCGCCTGATTATACTACAACCACCGTTTAGTGGTTGTCACATTTTGGGCGTTAAACACATTATCTAACTCATTCTTTTATAGGTTTCTGTCAAGGATTATTTAGTGTAGATTCATAATATTGTGTTGGTGTAATCTCACTCTCTCCCAACAGTTATGAGTTTCTATGTTTTATGCTCATGGATTTTGGATTGGGTTCTGTGTTATGAGATTATGATTATGGATGAGCAGGCAAATTTGGGGATGAATGTGGAGGGAAAGAAAAAAGGTTTGAATTTTGTATTTGGTTTAGGTTTCATTTTATTTTAATTTTTGTTTATAATAATTATTTTAAAGTTTTAATTAATTTAATTATAATTTAGAAAAAATATCACTTTGGCCACTATGTTTTGGCCAAATACGTGCTTGGACCCTATATTTTTTTAAATTACATTTCAGACCCCGTATTTTACAAAATGGATCAAAATAGTACCATGGACCCAATTTCGGTCAAAATAATTCAAATATAATCTTTCCTTCTCTACTCTTACGTCATTCTCCGCTTCTCTAAACCCATTGCATCGTTGATGACCTAATGATTGATCTTACATTTGAATTTATTTTGATCAAAATCAAGTCAATTGTACTATTTTGATCTGTTTTGCAAAACACAATGTGTGAAATATAATTTAACAAAACATAAGATCAAAACGGGTAATTGTGCAAAACACATGAGCTAAAATGGTATTTTCCCTATAATTTAATATCTGAAAATATTGATTTTATTTTTATTTGACTTTTCATTTTTATTTTTTACTTTTTAATTTTTACTAATTCATAACCACAGAGGTGTTTTGGTCATATTAAAATATATTTTGACCAAAATTAGTTCTAAGAGTCTAAAATATTATTTAATAAAATACAAAATTCTAACGGATAATTTTTTTTTAAAATACAAGAGCCATTGTGGTATTTTCATTATATCGTAATTTGTCACGACTGATTATTATGTAGTAATAATAATTTGCTATAGCACATTTAATGCTTTACATGAGTAGTAGTCCAATGCATGAACAACGCTCCAGGGTATATTGGTTGAACGTAAAATAAAAGTAAGCTAAACTATAGTGATATGGAATGTATGTTTGTTTATTTAATTTGATGTCAAAATATAACAGATTACGTATACTTAGCTGAAATGTGACTGAAGATATGTTGTATCTTGTATATGACTTGCAAATTTGATTTGCATTTTATGATATTATGTGTATAATAAGTCTTTCAATTTAAATATTTTTTTTTCCTCCAAGGCAAAAGTCTAACTTAGTTAACTATAGATTCTCGAACCTTGGATAGATAGAATAGCATGCATGCGTTCTTTCTCCCCTCAGCCATACATTTATTTGTATATGGTTTCTAATTGTATAGTTGTTGTTATTATATAATTTTAGGATAATGGCAGCCATAATACCTCAAATTTTTCAAAAGTTGCATTTTAATATTTAATTTTTTTCACTAATAATACATAAATATACAATTTTGGTACAATAATTAGTATTCATCGTTAACTGTCTGTTATGTATCCACATGACATATTTTTATACTCATAAATTTAGGTATTAAAATATAACTTGTGAAACGATTTCGGTATTATCACCGCCAATACCCATAAATACTTTATATACTATAAAAATGATTTTTATAATATTTAAAGAATTTAGTCTGAAATCATCCCAAAATCCATGTGTCACTTGGATACTTAACGGACAGTTAACGATGAGTACTAACGGTTGCACCAAAATTGTAAAATTGGGTATTAAAGTGTAACTTTTGAAAATATTTGGGTATTATCACTGTCTATTAGACTAATAAAAATATATTGTGTGGGTATTTAACGGTGAGTACTAAGAGTTGCACTAAAATTATAGATTTATGTATTATTTACTACCACAAAAAAATAGGGATTTTTAAAAAATATGGCTTTTTAGCCATCAATGTGCAAAAATATGAGAGTTAAACTTTCTTTAATTTGTATGAGAAAATTTAATTAAGAAAAACTTAGTTTATGGGAAAACTAATCCCGTATTGGAAATCAAAATTAATCAAAACACATGAGCAAAATGAGGGGTACTATGGTAATTAACATAGCAAAAACTCATTCAGCCAAGTCCATCTTCTCTTTCATTTTGCCCTAGTCGCCTCACCATCTTCACCATAGCCAAAACTCCTCCACTCGACTGCCTCACCATCTCCACCATCATCTCCGGCCACCCACCCTCACTACCTACCAAGAACACCCCAGCCGCACCTCCGTGAAATGCAGCCCTCCACTCGGCTGCCTCACCATCTCCACCATCATCCCCAGCCACCCCTTTACCACTTGCCAAGAACACCCCAGCCACACCTCCGTGAAACCCAGCCACCTTCACCACCTTAGGCGCGCACCTCCATAAAACTCAGCCAAGAACACCCCAGCCGCACCATCGATGAACACAAACTCAATCCGCGCATCTCTACATGATTCCATTCGCGAGCCCCCAAATCCAAAACAACGGGGATAGGCTGAGGTGAAGGATGTTCTAGTGGTGGTCGAAGGCGAGGAAGAAGGGTGGCGCTTGGGCTGTGTGCGATTTGTGGTGCTTGGAGCAGTGCAAAACAACGGGGATGGCTGGGTTTGTGACAGGGTTTTGCGCGTAGGGGATGGGGGTTTCTGGTGGTGGTCGGAGGCGAGGGAGGAGGTTGGTTCGTGGTCAGATCTGGTTTTTTTTTTTTGTCTTGAGATATGTGGTAACTGGTTACCTTCACGTTGTTTGTTTGTATATTTTAGGAGGTAACTGGTTACCTTCACATTCTGATGTGTGTGTATATTTCTAGGTTTTATTTGGTAACTGGTTACCTAGGTTACTAAATCATACTTACTCTTCTTCTTTTTTCCCTTCAAATGTGATGTTTTTTTTTTCATTTCTAATATGAGTGACTCGTCAACCTCTTATCATAATTGGTTACCCCTCTTATGGCAGTAAGTTACTACTCGCACTGTAACTGGTTACCCCTCTTGATACATGTTATTTAACTTCTAAGATTATTTTTTACATAAACAAGTAACTGGTTACCCCTCTAGATAAATGTTATTTAAGCTAGCTATAGGATTTTTTTTACATAACTTTGAAAAATTAATTAAGTAACTGGTTACCTTACCTAGGTTTTAAAAAAAATGTATAACCTAAAAAAAAGGAAAAAAAATGTTTACAATAAATAAAAAAAATAATAAACACAATTCATATTACAAAAAAAAATTTGCAAAACAACCATGGAAAAATTTAATATAAAAATAGTTATAAAAAATTAATATAAAAAAATAATCAAATAAGCTAAAAAAAATAATCAAATTACAAACATACCCTTTCAAATTCATAAAACTTGATTAAGAGTGAAAATATTGCATAAACAAACCTTTATATAAAAATATGGGAAACTAAACCCATAAAAGTGAAATTAAAACAAAAAAAAGTCATATATTAACTTTTTTTGAAAAAAAGCTATATTTCTGCACAATCTATTAAAATTCTCATATAACATGTAATAACCACACAAAAAAAAATGGTATTAAAGTGTAACTTTTGAAAAAAATTTAGTATTATCGCTACTATTATCCCTATAATTTTCTATGTGGATCCTTTTTTATGCTTAATTTCCTTAAATGTTTTGAGTTTGAAGTTCAAAGTTACTTCTCTATTTTTTGTTATGCATTCATGATGTTTGATAAGATTAGTTGAATTTCAAGGGAACATGTCGTTTTGACGATGGTTGCACCATCCAACCTTACGTGGATAGCAATCACCAAAAAACACAGTCAAATCTACAGATGTGTTATCTTTGACCGAAGCGTACATCAAGATCGAATGTCGTCTAGCAGCAAGCGGCACGTGTGGGCATTTGACGCTAACTATAAGTAGTTATTTTTTATTTTATTTATTTGAATAAAAATAGATAGAGAGAGAAAAAATAAGAGAGGCAAACAAAACTTTAAAAATTATTCAAAATTATACTATTTTTTGTAAATAAAAATTATTAATTTATTTTTGTAAATAAAATAATAAAAGCAAATCCTTAAAAAAAATCTACAAATTACACCAAATAAAAGACTACTGCTACTCATTAAACAAAAAGGCATAGCTTGTCACTTGATGGAGTTTTAGCCCTAGACATCTTAGATTGGCGGACACTAGTCCAGTTGTTTTTCTTTTATAAATAAAATTTTGACATTCGAATCAAAGCCAAAGACATTTTCAAACGAAAAAAAGGAAAAAAGAATAACAATTTGTCACTTCTAAGCCTGTAGGACAGAATGAAATTAATGGCGATTGATTTTTTTTCTTTCTACTTATCTTATTAGTTTATCATTGAGAAAGTTTCAAGGCTTCAAATAAATATATCTATGCTTGGACTAGTAAAAAACCAATGCTACCTAGACCTTCATATATTGCCTTAACTTAAGGTAAAAAAATCCATCCAAGAGAAATGTGGGATAAAACTACATTTTCATTCAATCTTAACTAACATGCATGTATGTACATTTTTCTCTATATTAGATTGGAATATAATATAATATTACAAAAATATGTGCGTGTTATGTTATATTATTTTATAATATAATGTTTTAGATTAAATATAAATGTGACAAAGAGTGTCACATATTGTAACATATAAAATAGAGTTACAATATTTAGATATATGTGAATATTCAAATATGTAACATATTTGATGTTACAAGTTCAGTTACAAATTTGTAACTTCCAAATTATAATAACTAAGGCTATTATTTTTTTATAAACTCCTTAAATATGATCTTATGTTAGATTTAGTTATGACTTGAGTTGTGGAATAAAGATTGTTTTAAGTTTAAGTTATTTAACTTATGATTTTATGACTTATAAATAATTATAATTTGGGTAATTATAATTATTTTAGCATATGATTAAATTAGTGTATAGTTTTATTAAGTATTAAATGCCCATGGTTTTTATGGATTAAGAAGTGAACATCTAGTATTAAACTAAGTCCAAGTATTAGAATTAATATGAAAACCAAAATAGCTTAGTCTTAGGTTTGACACAAAAGTAGGAAGGATTTTACTCTTTTTAAATTTTAAAGATAGACAAGATTAGATCTATTTGAATTAAGTGACTATGTGTCAAGACGAGTTAGATAAATGGAGATTTAAAATATTTAATTTAAGTAGTCAAATAACTAAGTAGAGAAAGTAGTGTGATGGTTGAACTAAGAGTTAGATAAGTAAATGAAGTTTTCGTAACTTTAGGGTGCTGTAACTTTGGACCTAGTTTATCCAGTTATATTATGATTTTGGAAAAATAGTATTTCTACAAAGTTGTAGATAATTTAATTATATTTCCAATGGTATAAAAATGGTTTAAATCGGACTTCTACAGCTCAAGTTAAGTTAATTTTACTACAGAAGGGTCCAGAGTTACAAGATATGGGATAGTAGTTTAGACTTTGACTAAAGTTTGAACCAAATGGAGACTATGTGGCACACTTGGAGATGATGTAGCAACAAGAAGGGTAAGACTAGGCTGGACAAAACCATATAGTGGAGGGAAGGTTTTATTTTTAAAATTTAAGTTGAATAGTGTGGAGAAAATCAAGGAAGGGAGTTGGGGTTTGAAGCCTATAAATAGAGACTTGCCATTCACCATTTTTCTCACACTCAATAGCTCTCAAAATCCTCTCATAATTTTGAAATCCATAGTCCCAAAAGCTCTCTCCATTTTTCCATAAACACTCTACATGGTCATAGCCGAAACACTAGTCCTTATAGTGCTCGGGATCTTTTTCTTCTATTTTCTTTATTTTGCCTTAAACACTAATGCCTTTCTAAACCCTATTATAGCTGAAATATTGAACCCCATGAAGCCAATATATAGCCAAAATCTACCCAAGTATCCAAACTATTGGTGTTGTTGTTGGAGATAGACATTAGAGAGAAGACTTGGGATTTCATCATTTTGGTTCTAGGTTGAATGTATGACTTTATGAGGTTTAGAAAATTCTTGAAAGTATAGTTTTATTATAAGGCTCTAATATAAATATCTTATATTGTATTTAAGGTTGATTGGACCTTTTCTATAGTAAGCAATCTCTTCTCTTTCTTTTTCTCTCCACACTCAAGGTAAGGAAAATTAGGTAGTTTAGTTTATGACCTAGTTTATGTTTTGTATGACCTAACATTCCAGGTACAATAAAGGGATAAGTGGCTGGACCTAAGGTGTCCAATGATGTATGACAGACCTATGTTTGGTAGGCTCAGTTGCCAAACTTTTATGACGGACCTAAGTTGTTGTCCGGTGTATGATGAACTATTGTCCGGGGCTTAATTGTCACCCCTGTATAAGCACTTATCTTTTTATTATATCTGTCTTGTTATTATGACCTATGACCTATGATTATGACTTATGACCTATGACTTATGACTATGAATTATGATTTAGATTATGATTTATGATTATGACTTAGGCTAGGGTTTTATGATGTTGTATGATTAGTATAAATATGTTCTATTATGACCCTTGTGAAGTTTATGATATCTTTTATTATATGATTATATGTGTAGCGTCCCAAAATATGCTAATAGGGCTTAAGGCCTTGATTAGTGTGTCTGGAGGACAATAATTGATGTATTATGTTAATATGTGAATTTGATGAGTATGTGATTAGAAATGCATGTTTAGGTTAATTAAATATGCATGTGGGCCCCATTTGGTTAAGGGGCATGTTTGTAATTTTAGCCCGTTGAAAGCATAAATATTATATTTGTGTATATTGTGATTGATACCACGTGTGAGTAGTGATGTATTTGTGATGCACGATCCAAGACAGTCCTAGGGAGCATATTGGCTAGAAAGTCACAATGGGGTCAAATACCCGGCTCGGGAGGAGCCTAAGGGTATTTTGGGAATATAGTATGTGTTATATTATTTTATAATATAATGTAAAATTATATTATATTATAATATAATGTTTTAGATTAAATAAATGTGACAAAGTGTGTCACATATTGTAACATACAATAGAGAGTTACAATATTTAGATATATGAGATATATCCAAATAATGTAACATATTTGGTGTTACAAATTTGTAACTTCCAAATATTACCCTTTATTGTGTAAATTGTTGTTACACAATATTGAGATGAATCTCATAAAGCCATATGTGATATGGCTGTTAGAGATATGATTTTAACCCCAATAATGTGTTTTGGGAGTTACAAAATCATTTGAGAGGGTTTGGAACCGTTTGGAAAAACAGCACAATTTCTTGTGCTGAAATTGGTCAGTGGCCGCGGCCTGTGGGTTAGAGACCAGTGGCCGCGGCCACCATTGTCTCTGGCCGCGGCCACAGGCCAAAAAAACTGACCAATTTTCAGTTTTTTCAATATTTGTTGAATGGCTCAAAAAACCCAAATAACTCCCAAATATCCTTTATAATTCCATATTAATCCAATTAAACATTGGTAACAGCCATGGGGGTTGGTGGAATTTGAAATTCAAATGGTGTCTCTAAACTCTATAAATAGGAGCCTATAGCTCACTTGTAAGACACAACTTTTCTATCCATTAGAGCACTTGGCTAGAAACACCTTGAGGCTTGATAATTCCAGAAAGCTTTTCCAATATCTGAGAGAGATCCCTTAGTGCTTGAGTTAGGGGGAAATAAGCTTTTGGACAAAGGTTTTAAACCTTGTTCAAGTTAGTGATCCCCAATCCTCTTCACTTAGGTTGTGTAAGTGAGAGTTTGGTTGTGTTTCTGTTCTTCTTTTTATTCTATTGTTTTTCTTCTTATTCTCTTGTTCTATTTACTTGTATATTTTGTTTAAGAGTTGTAATCTTTTCATTTGGTCTAAACACTTTATTTTACTTGTAATCTTTTGCTTAGAGTTGTATTCTCACTATTCTCTTCTTCATCATCATCTTCTTCCTTTCTTTAGTTTATTTGTATTTTTAGTTATAGAGTTGTAACTTTATTTAATCAATCTATATTTACTTGTAATATTATTGCATAGAGTTGTAATATTATAATAATTTCCATTGAGGCAAAACAATATTTTCCTAACAGTATGTGTTTGGGAATTATTGAGTAATGGATAGTAATTTATCAATGATTTAGATATGTCAGGATTAAACGGGGATTTATAGGAACACTTGAGGAATTAGCAGGGTTCGACAAATGACTGAATTGCCCTTGGGGGTACTTGAGGACTTAGATTAACTTAAGGGGCAATTTAGTCTTTTGGCAAGTGGATATATACTTTGTGGCTAGAGAAAACACTGGAATAAGTATAGAATCAGTCAGAAGCTCTCAAGTTTTTATCTCTCCACCAATTTTATCTCTCTCTCTCTCTCTCTCTCTCTCTTGGTGCTTGAGGATTTTGGATGAGGTCTTGTGGATTTTAGACTAAAGAATTCAAGGCTGGAATTTGGGAGGCTAGAAACTTGAAGGTTTGGGAAGTCAGCTCCGGGCTTGAGACATCACTGAGGTAAGAGTTTATGTTGATTGTTTCTGTTAGAAATTCTAGCTTGAGCTTTAAGTATGCATGGATGACAGATTTTAGTTTGGTTGTATGTTTGATGAGTATAGGATTTGTTTATGAGATTGTTATAAAGTCTAAGTTGTGTAGGAGGGAAGTCTAGGACTCATTCTGGGTATAATTGATATTTGAATATTAGAATTAAGGTTTAGGCTCGAGAGAATGCAGGAAAAATAGAGGTTTTCTGGGTTTGGAGGCTCGAGCCGCGACCCTGTTCTTCAGGCGCCGCGGCCCGTGTGTATCGAGGAGGCTGGAGGCCTCTGCCTGCCAGGCACGCTGCGACCCAAGGAAGGGAATGTCGCAGCCCGTGTCTCCCAGCATGGAGGCATTTTTCCTCTGTCTTGGGGCGCGCCATGGCCCTTAAGGGGTAGGGCCGCGGCCCTAATTCAATGTATTGGCTGTTTGAGGGTTTTTGGCTCGAGAACCCAAAAGTTAAGGCTCGGGAAGGATTTTACCACCCGGATTGGTAGATTCTAAGGTCCTAGAGACTCGAATTATATCCCAAAGTTAATTAATGGATTAGAGCTTGATGGATTGCTATTGTTGATGCATTGTGACTAGGTTTTCAGCGAGGCTTGGGTTAGAGGAGTGTGCTTGGGATTGTGGTGCTCAAGAAGCTTGGGACACAGGTAAGAAAACTGTTGTACCTATAGAGCAGGGCGTGGCCCTATTGTTTGTATTGCTGGGCATGGACCTATGTGATTGAATTGTAGGGCATAGCCCTATTGTTTATGTCTAGTATATGTGTTAAGTGTTTATTGATATTATGTTATGTATTGTGTATTTGTGAATGAACGGCAAGGGCCGAGAACGACGAAGGCCAAAAATGACAGGAAGCCGAGTACGGAAAGGGGCCGGGAACGGCGTTAAGCACGTAGAGTGCAAAGCCGTGTACGACAAGGGCTGACGCTAGCACGCAGAGTGCAAAGACGAGTACGGCAAGGGGCCAGAGCGGCGTTGAGCACGCGGAGTGCGAGCCATTAGGGCAAGACCCCTCTCGGATGCTGGAGTCATCCTCATGATGAAGACTGCAAACCCAGGGCCTGGTAAAGCACCTGGGAAGGCATGACCACTATGTGTTTAGCTTGTTGGTTGTTTTGAATTATATGTTAATTGATAGATATGCATATGTTGATTGTTTGTGTTGAGTTTTCTTGCTAGGCTTCGGCTCACGGTTGCTCTATGGTGCAGGTAAGGGCAAAGGAAAGGTCGACCAACCATGAGTACAGAGAGCGTGAAGCGACGTGTACATGTTTGGCCTACCTGGCTGCCATGGCCAAGGATAGTTTTTGAAATGTTATGTATTAACCTGAATTTTGTCGCCTAGTCGACCCTAAATGTATTTTGAGTTGTAAATATTTTCTAAATAGTATTTTGGGATCCCAAATGTTTAATCTTTGTTATTTTCAATGAATGAACATATTTTTATATACATCATGCCTTTAAATGACCATCAACAGGGTTTAGTTACACTTTTAACCTAAAACCTCGATTAGCGAGTGATTAGCATGTTTTAAACTCACTTAGGAACAACTCTAAGGAAGTAAGGTGTTACAATATGACTAACTCTTGTTTGTATTTTCCTTACTGGAATTAGAAGCTCACCCCTTATGATGTTGTGGATTCAGGTAATTAAAGATAGAAAGGTCGGTGGCGAGTGGGGCCTAGGAGCTTCGTGATGTACTCGTGGGGACTATATAGTCAAGGAAGATCAAGCGGGCCTATTTTTTATTAAAGCATGTTTCTTTTAAAGTTTTATTTAATGTTGCTCATTTTAATATGTTAAAGACAATTATTTTATTTTTGTAAAACCATGGATCCATATACTTATTTTAAAGTTTTCATTCAATAAAAGAGCAATGTTTATGATTATGATCCAACGACGTGTTCTCGATAATTTATGAGAAATTAGGGCGTTACACAAATATTGCCCATTATTGTGTAGATTTGTTGTTACACAATATTGAGATGAATTTCTTAAAGGCATATGTTAAATGGCTGTTAGAGATATGATTTAACCCCAATAATGTGTTTTAGGGCTTAGAAAATCAATTGGGAGTGGATTGGAGTCGTTTGGAAAAACAACACATTTTTTGTGCTTAAATTGGTCAATGGTCGCGGCCAGAGATGTTGGTGGCCGCGGCCACAGAGGCTGACTAACCAAATTTTCAGTTTTTTCCAACCTTTTTGAACAGCTCAAAAAACACAAATAACTCCCAAATCTCATTTTTAATTCCATAAACATTCAATTAATCATTGGTAACAGCCATGGGGGTTGGAATTTGAAATTCAAAGGGTGTCTCTAAACTTTATAAATAGGAGCATATTGCTCACTTGTTTGACACAACATTTCTATCCATTAGAGCACTTGGCTAGAAAACATCTAGAGGCTTGATTATTCCAGAAAGCAATTTCCAAATCTGTGAGAGATCCCTTAGTGCTTGAGTTAGGAGGAAATAAGCTTTTGGACAAAGGTTTCAAACCTTGTTCAAGTTGGTGATCCCCAACACTCTTCACTTTGGTAGTGTGAATGAGAGTTGTTTGTTCTTTGATTCTTGTTCTTTTTTTTTTATTCTATTACTTTTCATCTTCATATTCTTCTTCTCTATTTACTTGTATTTCTTGCTTAGAGTTGCATTTTTCCATTCTCTTCTTCTAATTATTCTCTTGTTTATTTGTATTTTCAGTCATAGAGTTGTAACACTATTTAATCAATCTTGTTTATTTGTATTTTCAGTCATAGAGTTGTAACATTATTTAATCAAACTTGTTTATTTGTATTATTTTGTCTAGAGTTGTAACTATTCTTACCATTTCCATTGATACAACATATATTTTCCTAACATGTTAAACACTTCATAAACAAAAAATGACAATAGAAAAAGCGATTATACTTGAAAATGAACAATAGTAGCTTAAAGGGGATACAATCCAACAAGACTCATGAGAATGTCACATGAGAAGTTGGATATGAAGATTAGGACTCCCCTACCACCAATTAGAATAGAAAACAAGACCAAAATAGAATATTAAAATCTATCACATCTTCAAGATAATAGAAGTATATAATATGTTTTCCATAGTTACAATCCAAGGATGAGAACACCCAAACCAAAGTAAGATCACAAAGGCATGTCCTTGACAAGGAGTGTCACTTTTGTTGAGCACGTCTCTCTTTTTCACCTCAATGACGAGCATCGAGTCTGCTGCTGCTAATGTCCTCCTCCACTCCCAATAACATGCTGCCCAACGATGGAGCACCTACCTATCACAAGTAAGCCATCAATGGAGCTTGATAAAGCTAGAGGTGAAATGGAGATCTGACACAATAGATAGAAATTGAAATCATAGATCAGATTTTTAGATTACATATTGGATAAAAATGTAATGACCCAACTAATTCTAGACTTTGGACCATTAAAACTGCATATACATAGACACTATTCTTAAGAAAACATACATATGAAACATCCATAACTTTATCAAAAACTATAAAGTAGAAGTTGAAATGTATATAAATGCGAGGTATGGGATCCCATTATTTTAAAAATAAAACATAACTTAAAACTTAAATAAATTTGTTACAAAATCAAGTGCAGAAAATACATAGAAACATAATAAAAAGACTGAAATCAACGTCATCCTCAAATCGTTCACACAGTCCACCGAATCCATTCTTCCTCAATACGCAATCCCAAGCCGCCAAGAATCTTTCCGCCGCCATAACTATTTTCCTGCACATATAAAAAATAAAGGAATGAGCCTAATGCCCAGCAAGGAAAATCTACTAAAAGCATAAAACATAAACATAAATTATAAACATATGACTATAAAAACGCATACCACATAAGACTACACTATTAATGGCCATTATGGCATGTGATAAACCATCTATGTCCCCTGTCTAATATTTGAGGTACGTTAGATCAAATGGTAGCATATGATAACCCATCCAGGTCCCCTGTCTAATATTTGGGGTAGGGTAAATCACATAGTAGTATATGATAACCCATCTAGATCCCCTATCTAATATTTGAGGTAGGGCGAATCATAACATAACATATTATAACATAAGCTTATCATAACATATTATACATAAACATAACATATAAGCATAAGATATCATACAAACATACAAGATCTATCCTATTTTCCTTACCAATACCGGGATTTATGAGAACAAGGGCGGGATTTGGAATGCTCCTAAAACCAACAAGAAGAATGTGAGTATTCTAAAGAAAAAAGATGATGACAAGATGATTAAACCATCGAGAAGAAACTTACCGACAAGAAATCTTAAGTTCAAAGAGCTTAAATACCTAACCAAGATAATGAGAAACAATGAGTTAGGATTTGAGTAGAGAAAACTATAAGAAACTAATGAAACATACATAAATGAACTAGGAATAGGAATACCTTTGAATGCACTATAACCGAACTACACCTCGATATCGAAAAAAACACACTATTAACCTTACTTCCCAAGTGTTTAACACTCTAAAGTAAACCTAGCATCTTGAAGGCTCTGAACTTAGCTTGAAGAATGAAAGAAATGGCTGGGTACTAGGTCCTATTTATAGAGTTCAAGGATGAAAAGATCTTATTTTAGCTTGAATAAAATAATGACTATTTAATTGAAAAATATTTGAATATTCGTTCAGTAGAGGCTTAAGACTCGGTCAAAAGATTCAGAGGCTTGCTAAGAGGTTTAAGGGATGAATTGAGCTCGGTTTCAAAACCATCTAAAAATCTTGCCCTAGAGGCGATATATCGCCTGGGCTAATATTCCCGAGGCTCGTTGAAGTGTTCGTGCGAAGTTACGTGTTTTCGTATTCCCCGTGTGGCGATATATCGCCCCCAGAGCTGCGATATATCGACATACGCTGAAATACTATACACGTAATTGTACTTTTTCAGCCCAATTTGAATTGAGTAAACAGCTTTGACTGAGTCATAAAACGATTTTAAAGATGGTGGCAGATTCTGGGGTTTTCAAATATTTCTCTTATAAAACTATTCCTAAAAAATACTTAATTTCTCAATAAACATGCACTTGACAAGTGTCATGACCTTATTAGTTCTATCTATACCTTATAGTATAGTAAATATCATCTTCATGATTAGCTATATTAATCAAACCTTATGTTATAATTAATATTCTTAAACTATAGGTTAAACTTATAAAATCTATAAGTGTTGCTATGAGTGTTCAACTAAGTCCCAGCTTGAGCCGAAATCCACAGTAATAAACATACTATAACTACTACTAGCTATTACTACTACTACTACTACTACTAGCTATTACTACTGTTACTACTATCTAACTAGCTAAGTAAAGTTCTTGGACTCTACAAAAAATAAATCCCATAAAAATGCATAGATTAGTCATTATTTACCATATTTTGTACAAAGAATTAAAATGCAATATAAATTTAAATGCAGATGAAATAATGCCATATGTACATGAAAAGATCTTTTTTGGTAAAAAAATTGTGTTTATAAAAATATGTAAAAAAATTACAAAAATATTTCTTCTATTATTTCTTCGTCTTCTTCAACCATATTTCTATATAAGGCCAACCATCGTCAGAACATAATTGCTTCTATCATCCAGAAAGGAGCATTGGCCGTTGGTCGCTAAAACCTCAGCCCCAATTCTCATTGTCTCACTTACACCTGATCGACATGGGTGGCCAATTGAAGCTTATGGCATTGATACCTTCAACCTCCATTATTTCTGACCAAAATATTGAACACAACAAGCTTTTTGTACAGTTGAACTCAAATCGTCGAAGAGGAAAAACCAAGATACTTTTGTGCTTCAACTTATTTTTGTTCCACACGTGGCCAAATATGTAAATAAAACTGAGATTTGTTTGAAATATGACCATTTTTTTATTTACATTAGTTATAGATCTAGGTATTTTAAGTAATCTAACGTTTTTTGTAAACATTAGTATCATAAATGTTTAATTGAATTCACAGATTATTTGGGTAACTGTTAGTTACAAAATATATTTTTTAGTTAACAAAATTTAGTTCTATAAATATTTGTTAGAAAACTATATTTTTAATTAATTTTTTTTTTAAAATCTTGCATGTTTACCTTACTGCTTTTTTTATAAATTGTATTTTTGTGCTAAGGTATATATTATTATTCTTTTTAAATTGAAGGTGTTTTGTAATTTTTTTATTCCCTATTCTCGACTTAGGTTGCAGACAATATGTGTGGCCTGCTGGCATCCAAAGATTCGGCTCTGAATTGGGCTTGCACATAGTTCATGGCTTGGAGACCATCCATGGGGCTTGTGCCAATGCACACGTTGTTGGAGATTTATGGCTTACACTTTCTAAACCAACAATGAATAATGTGAATTAATTTAATATTTCAAACTCGAGAGCCTAATCAAGAACCATATTCAAAGTTGGTTTAGAATGTGTAAGCCATAAATCCCCAACAATCAAAAATCTCTATCTCTAATTACTTTCTTTTATTTAAAGTCTAAGCATAATCAACAGTGAGAGAAATTCATTCATCTTCTATTGAGATTGGTTAAATATAATGGTTAAGTTGTTTACACAATGAGGTGCAACATATTTAATGGTTTTCACTTAAGTTGAAGTGAAAACATGAGATTGTATAGTAGGCATCTAAAAGTGACTTTTATGGGTCTAAAGTGGTACATGGAGGTATCTAAGGATCCCTAAAATGTTTGGCATCATTTGGAGCAATTTTAGGACCATTGGAAGGGTCAAAATTCAGAAGGGGTGGTGATGTGTCACCTCCTAAGAGGTGTTGCATCGCCTAAATGTGAAGGGGCTCAAAAGCCCCAGCATGCGATACATCACTTGCTAGTAGGCGACATATTGTCTGGCAGGCAATACATTGCCTACATGCAAGTGATGTATCGCCTAACGTGTTCGTACAAACACGTAAAATAAGCTCAAAATGACGAGTTAATTATCTCTAATCATATTGGTTAAACCTAATGATGATGCCTACACTATAAAAGGGTCCTCATAGAGTTTTAGAAGACTTGATCACTCTCACCAATATCTCTCTAACCTCTCTCTCTCTAGCTCTCAATGACCAAAGTTTTCTCCAAGAAACTCATCAAGCATTGCTTGACTTGCATGAGTTTTAAGGCTTGTTCAATCCCAAATCTCATTCTACTCGGTTGAAGCTCCAAGCAATTAGGGAAGGCTTGGAATATATATTTTGGACAACAATATTCTTATTGTGTATAAGCCTTATAAGTTCCTCAAGTTTGAAGATTCAAGTTGCTCTAAACAAAATGTTGTATCTATCTAACCCTAACTTTGTTTTGTGTTACTCTATTGTGTTTTCATTGTTAGTATTGATGATTAAATGTTTCTAAGTTCATCCTATCATCATTTAATCACTTAGTTTCTTATTTTCAAGATTTTCATTCATACCATGAATATGTTTATTTGATTATGAAGATTTTCATTCATACTTTGAACAAGGTTCTTGATTAGCCTCTAGGGTTTCTATTATTGAACTATTCTCATTACTAATTGTTGATTTAGAAAGTGTAAAGCCATATATTCCCAACAATCAAAATCTCTAATTTTAATTACTTTCTTTTTTTGTTTTGCATAATCAACAATGAGGGAAATTGGCTCTTCTTCTACAACCTTCAAATCTTTGCTTCAAGACTTGGTTTGTGTTGAACATATAACCATGAAAGATTAAAGAAAGTTCTATTTGTATATGGTCTACATAAATGTGGATATGGATTCAAAGTCTTTATCAACAAAGGATGAGACAACACAATGGGATTACATACTTAAGGAGATTGATATCATCAAATTCCTTATTTCTAAATGTGTAGATTTCAAGAATTTGAATGAAATGTGTTTGCTGCCATATTTTTTGTGACTTTGAGACTATTTCTTATGTTAAAAGTACAATGGTGAATGTTAATGAACAATTCAAGGGTTATTGTTATACATGTTTTGTTTGTAAAGTTATTGATCATCATGTGAGATATTATAATTATAAATTTAACCATAATAAAATTAGGGTTAATACAATTAATGATGAGATCTTTGTGACCTTAATTGAATTTAATGAAAATTAATTGGAAAGGAAAATAAAGACTCTTAGAAGTGATAGAGGCGGTGGAAACTTTTCAAATGATTTCGATATGTTTTGTAAACAATATGACATTATACATGAATGCACTACACCGTACACTCCACAACAAAATAAGATGGCTGAAAGAAAGAATAGGATCTATCTTGAGATGATTAAATTTATGCTTTTACATGCTAACTTGTGTAACAATTTGTGGGGTGAAGCTTTGCTTGCCGCGTGTCATATATTGAATCGAATTCATATGAAAAAGAACAATGTGTCTCCATATGAGTTATGGGGAGGAAAGAAGCTTAACCTAGGCTATCTTAAAGTGTGGGGGAGCGTTGCTTATTGCAAAAGCACAGAGCCTAAAAGGACCAAGTTGGGTCCAAGGGTTGTAAAGTGTGAATTTTTTGGCTATGCCTTAAATAGCAAGGCCTATAGACTATAAGGCTTGGAGTCTAATGTGATAATTGAATCAAGAGAAGTGAAGTTCTTTGAGAATATGTTATCCTGTGACAGAAATTCTCAAGAACCCACAAGTATTGGAGAATCTCGTAAAGAGAAAGATCCAAAGATTGATGAGCAACCAATATTTCCTCGGAGAAGCCAAACGTTTAAAGAGTTAGGATCAATTGAGAAATGTTCCCAAGTAGAAATACTCTACCTAGTAAAGGTTAACCTTGAAGAAGTGACAGGAAATTTCCTATGGCTCTTCAAGTTGAGGATGATCCCAAAACATTCCAAGAGGCTATGTCTTCGAGAGATTCTACTTTTTGGAATGAGGCAATAAATGATGAGATTGATTCAATTATGTTAAACCACATATGGGAATTGGTAAACCTCCCACAAGGTTCAAAACCAATTGGATGCAAGTGGGTATTTCGGAGGAAATATCACACCAATGGCACATTACAAACCTTTAAGGCTAGATTAGTAGCTAAAGGATTTAAACAAAATGAAAGAATAAATTATTTTGATACGTCTACACCAGTTTCTAGGACAACCACTATAATAGTAATATTTGCCTTATCAATATATAACTATTATGTTCATCAAATGAAGTCAAAACGGCATTCCTCAATGGGGATCTTATTGAGAAGATCTATATGGAACAACCAGAGGATTTTGTTCTAAGCGGAAATGAACATAAAGTGTGTAGGCTTGTTAAATCCTTATGGCAACTGAAAAAATTGCATGAGAAGTTTGATAAAGCCATAATTTCGGATGGGTTTAGACACAATAATGCGGACAAGTGCTTACACTCTAAAAATTGTGATGGTTATGCCATCTTTGTGTGTCTATATGTTGATGATATGTTGATTTTGAGTAATGAGATGAAAGGCATAATAAAAACTAATATGTTTCTATCTTCCACTTTCAAGATGAAAGACCTTGTAGAGGTTGATACCATCTTAGGTAAAGTGAGATGAAATAGTGAGAGTTATGCCTTGAGTCAGGCTCACTATGTTGAGAAAGTGTTTGACAAGTTTAGTCATCTCAAAATCAAAGAGGCAAATACACCATTTGATTTAAGCATAAAGCTTGAAAAGAATAATGGTAGAGCAATGACTCAACTTGAGTATGCAAGTGCATTAGGGAGTCTAATGTACGCCGCTCATTGCACAAGAGCGGATATTGCATATGCGATTAGTAAAATAAGTAGGTTTACTAGAAATCCAAGTATAGAACATTGGAAAGCTATTGAGGGAGTTCTAAGGTACCTTAAGAGGACCAAGAAGCTAGGCCTCCAATATTCAAAGTTCTTGAAGATACTTGAAGGAAATTCTGATGCGAGTTGGATATCAAGTGTAGAAGATAATCTCTCCACAAGTGGTTGGGTGTTTATGCTCGGAGGAAGAATGATTTCTTGGGGTTCCATGAAACAAACATCTATTTCACACTCAACCATGGATGTCGAGTTTATAGCTCTAGCGACAACTGGCAAAGAGGTTGAGTGGCTTAGGGATCTCATGTCGGATATCCCAATTTTTGTGGATGAGGTTTCAACGATCTCGATGCATTATGATAGTCAACCCACGTTAGCTAGAGCCTATAATGTATATGTTATATTATTTTATAATATAATGTAATATTATATTATATTATAATGTTTTAGATTAAATAAATGTGACAAAGTGTGTCACATATTGTAACATATAATAGAGAGTTACAATATTTAGATATATGAGATATATCCAAATAATGTAACATATTTGGTGTTACAAATTTGTAACTTCCAAATATTACCCTTTATTGTGTAAAATTGTTGTTACACAATATTGAGATGAATTTCATAAAGTCATATGTGATATGGCTGTTAGAGATATGATTTTAACCCCAATAATGTGTTTTGGGAGTTACAAAATCATTTGGGAGGGTTTGGAACCGTTTGGAAAAACAGCACATTTTTAAGTGCTGAAATTGTTTGGTGGCTGCGGCCACTGAATGTTGGTGGCCGCGACCTGTGGGACAGAGACCAATGGCCGCAGCCACAGGCCAAAAACTGACCAATTTTTAGTTTTTTCAATCTTTGTTGAACGGCTCAAAAAACCCAAATAACTCCCAAATCTTTTTTTTTAATTCCATATTAATCCAATTAAACATTGGTAACAGCCATGGGGGTTGGTGGAATTTGAAATTCAAAGGGTGTCTTTAAACTCTATAAATAGGAGCCTATAGCTCACTTGTAAGACACAACATTTCTATCCATTAAAGCACTTGGCTAGAAACACCTTGAGACTTGATAATTCCAGAAAGATTTTCCAATATCTGAGAGAGATCCCTTAGTGCTTGAGTTAGGGGGAAATAAGCTTTTGGACAAAGGTTTAAAACCTTGTTCAAGTTGGTGATCCCCAACTCTCTTCACTTAGGTTGTGTAAGTGAGAGTTTCTTGTATTTCTGTTCTTCTTTCTATTGTATTGTTTTCTTCTTATTCTCTTGTTCCTATTACTTGTATTTCCTGTTCAAGAGTTGTAATCTTTTCTTTTCTTTTGTTTCAAACACTTTACTTTATTTGTAACATTTTGCTTAGAGTTGTATTTTACTATTCACTTCTTCTTCATCATCTTCTTCATTTCCTTTGTTTATTTGTAATTTTCAGTTATAGAGTTGTAACACTTTATTTAAATCAATCCTTGTCTATTGTAATATTTTGCATAGAGTTGTATTATTATTATCAATTTCCATTGAGGCAAAACATTTTTTCCAAACAATATATCTTGGGAAGTCTAGACATATAAGTCTAAGACATGAGTATGTGAGACAATTTATTCAAGATGAAATCATATCAATCTCATACGTTAAGACAATTGAGAACTTGGCGGATCCATAAGACAAAACCTCTTGTGAAAAGGTTTGTAAGTTCCACTTCAAAAGGGATGGGACTGAACTCCTAGAATAATATATTAATCAATGATGGAAATCCAACTCCAAACTTTTATACATTAAGGACAAGAGTTCAATGGGTAAGAACAAGTCATTGAGTGAATAGTTTCAACACTAAAATAATCATGAGTTTCGTCCAATGATGGTTAGTGTTGGTTGCTACCGAGTGAGGGTTAAGCCTAGTGCTTTTAATGAAGTTCAGTTGTGTGCAACAAACATCTCTAAAGGTAGCAAAGATGCTGTAAGAACTTTATCTACGTGAACTTAGAGGTGGTGCCACCTCTCATCGGAGTTAGAGTTTCTCCCCGGAAAGTTCACGAAATTGATGAGCACACGATCATATGAGTCAAGTGGAGGTGTTACCAATTTTATCACTAAGGAGTACTTGGTTCAATAATTAAGACACTGGTTTTATACGTGTTTAGTTTGTAAAATTATTGATCATCATGTGAGATATGGTAATTGTAAAATTAACCATAGTAAGATTAGGGTTAAGACAATTGATGTTGAGATCATTGCACTTCTAAATTAATTTAATTGTGTCACTTTAATCTATGATGAGATCTTTGTGACCTTATTAATTAAATTTAATGCATTTAATAAGGAATGCATTGTAACCCTAATTGAGAATAATGCATTCAATGAGGAATGCATTTTAACTCTAATAAAGAATAATACATTCAATGAGGAATGTATGATAACTCTAAAGGAAATTGATATAATTTATGCATGTAGTGATGAGACTAATGCAACCTTAATAGAAGATAAACATGTCAATACAATTGATGTTGAGTTCGTTGCAATTACATATATATATATATTGTTAGATTGTAAACATAATGTAAACATCATTTAACATTCAAAACAGATTGTTTACAATCAATCCAATAACACATTTTATTTAGAGCATTGATTTAGAGTCTAGAGAGCATACCTCCCATATTGCAAATCCCTTCTTGAGCCATTTCCTCCCTTAGCAATCTTCCAATTCACCTACAAAAAAAAGTGCAAATGCAAGAGGGACCTAATGGATAGCAAACCTGTACCACAATACCACTCTGCCCTCAACTTTCACCCATACAACATATATATATATATATTATGCTCTTATACCTTAAGAGGTATTAGTGGGCTAATTGGGCTCATTATATTATGAAGTGGTGAACTATAGTTTAATGGGCCAACACATAGTCATTAGGGTGCCACCATGTACCTCTAATGCAATTAGTAAGTGTAAATCATCCCATTATGGTTATTGGTAATTAGTAGGCACTTTAGTTAATGGTTGTGATTATGGAATAATGTCTATGATTATATTAGTCCATAACAATAATTCTAACATTCTCCCACTTGGACAATATAATCAAACCACCATAATATTGTCTAACACATATATGGCAATCAAATAAATCATACGTAATATTATACCGATAGGATACAAATATTACATATGACTTGGCCCTGTAGACATTTAAATATCATAACAACCATTAACTGTCAAACCAAACATGCATGAGGTACGATAGATTGATACTATGCGCATTCATCTCCTTTTCTACCTGTCACTTCGATGAACAATAATATATACATATATAAACATATATACGTAATAGCAACAATAAGAAGTGACTTCAATTATCATTATGCATATTTAGGACAAAACATAAGCTATAAGCAATCCATACAAAATACTAGCATGTTCAATACATAAATAACAAAACTCCCACTGAGCTCAACAAGCTAGGCTCCTGACAATCCCATTCGGGCAACGTGCTCTAAAAACACGCATACAGGTAAGCCTTTCATTAGTGGGTCTGCTAACATGCTAGTGGTAGGCGTGTACTCAATAGAAATGAGGGACTCAGCGACTTTCTCTTTAACAAAATAGTACTTTATATCAATATGCTTTGAGCGAGAAGTACTCCTAGTGTTCTTAGAGAAAGCTACTGCTGCCGAGTTGTCACAATACAATTTTTGCGGCCTCGAAATAAAGTCTACAACATTCAATGCTGAAATGAAATTCCGCAGCCATATTGCTTGACAAGTAACCTCATAACACGCCATATATTCTGCCTCCATCGTAGAAGAAGTTGTGAGTTTCTGCTTGACACTTTTCCATGAAACAGCTCCTCCAGCCATCATATAAATGTAGCCTGAAGTGGACTTTTTATCATCCACGCATCCTGCATAATCGGCGTCACTGAACCCAACTATATCAAGAGTGTCAGCTCGCCGATAAGTCAACATATGATCCTTTGTACCCTGAAGATACCTTATGACTTTCTTAGCCGCTTTCCAATGGCTAAGACCAGGATCACTCAAGTATCTACCCAACACGCCGACAACAAAAGCAATATCAGGGTGTGTGCATACTTGAGCATACATCAAGCTACCAACCAGAGATGCATAAGGAACGACTTTCATTTCATCTCTTTCTTTATCATTTTGTGGACATTGAGCCTTTGAGAACTTGTCACCCTTCACTATTGGTGCCTTCACAGGAGAACATGCATGCAAATTGAATCTTTTCAAGATCCGATCAATGTAAGTCTTCTGAGACAAACGAAGAATAACCATTAGCCCTATCCCGAAGAATCTGAATCCCAAGCACATAGGAAGCCTCACCAAGATCCTTCGTATCAAAATGGCTAAACAAAAGTTGTTTTGTCTCAGACAACAGATCAGAATTATTAGATGCAAGCAGGATGTCGTCAACATACAATACTATAAAAATAAAGCTGCTCCCACTGACCTTCATGTATATACATTGATCTACTACATTCTCCTTGAATCCACTTGCAGTGACAATCATATCGAACTTGAGATACCACTGCCTTGATGCATGTTTAAGCCCATAGATAGACTTTTTGAGCTTACAAACCATGTGTTCTTTTCCAGACTTCTCAAAACCAATAGGTTGAGTCATGTAAACATCTTCAAATAAATCTCCATTCAAGAAGGCAGTCCTCACATCCATTTGATTGAGTTCTAGATCAAAATGAGCAACTATAGCCATAATGATTCGCAACGAATCTTTGGTGGAAACAGGTGAAAAGGTTTCTTTGAAATCAATACCTTCTCTCTGGCTATAGCCTTTATCCACAAGCCTAGCCTTATACCTTTCCACTTGCCCATTCGAGTCACGTTTGATCTTATACACCCATTTGCATCCAATGGGTCTGCAACCTTTGGGTAGTTCAACCAACTCCCAAACTTCATTTTGTGACATAGAACTCAATTCTTCTTTCATTGCATCCATCCACAACATAGATTTAGGACTACTCATGGCTTCTTGATAAGTGACTGGCTCAGAATTATCTCTCACATCAAACTCATGTTCCTGAAAATAGACAAGGTAGTCATCAGGAATAGCAGACCTGCGGGTTCTCTGTGATCTTCTCACCATAGCTTCATCATCCCCAATATCAAGATTTTCACCTTGTTCTTGATTTTGATGTTCATCATGAGTTTCTACCGGAATCTGTTCAATCACAGGGTCATCAATAGGAGCGGAAGCGACAGGTACAGGGACAAAAATGTGTTCTTCCCTGAAAACAATTTCTATTGACCCTTGACTTGAACCAAATTCATCCTCAAAATAGACAGCCCTATCTAATTCTATAACCCTGGTGGTGTGAGATGGGCAATAAAATCTGGAACCCCTTGATCCAATGGTGTAGCCCACAAAATAGCCACTAATGGTCTTCGGATCAAGTTTCTTAGACTGTGGATTATAGGGCCTCACTTCTACTTTGCAACCCCAAACATGAAAATGACGCAAGCTTGGTTTCTTACTTGACCATAGCTCATAAGGCGTCTTTGGGACAGACTTGCTGGGCACTTGATTTAAGATATAAGTTGTAGTCTTTAATGCCTCACCCCATAAAAACTCTGGCAAACTAGAATGAATCAACATACATCGCACCATGTCAAGAAGAGTGCGATTTCTCCTTTCAGCAATTCCATTCTGTTGGGGTGTTCCTGGCATTGTATATCTTGCATCAATGCCACATTCCTGTAAGTATTTGGCAAAAGGCCCAGGGTTCCTTCCATTTTCATCATAACGTCCATAATACTCTCCACCTCTATCAGAGTTGACAACTTTGATCATTTTTCCCTTTTGAAGCTCAACATTCGTCTTGAAAATCTTAAAAGCATCCAAAGATTCAGATTTTTCACGAATGAGCTCAACATGGCCATACCGGGAAAAGTCATCAATGAAGGTGATAAAGTATTTATAACCACCCATAGCAGGTGGAACAAAAGGCCCACAAATATCAATATGAATAAGCTCCAATACATCTGTGCACCTGTCTAACTTGCTCTTTCTAACCTTGGCAGTTAACTTTCCTTTAATACAATCAACGCAGGCAATGAAATCTGAAAAATCCAGATCTTGAAGTACCCCATCTTTGATCAACCTTTCCATTCTGTCTTTAGAGATATGACCTAAACGTTTGTGCCACAACATAGAAGATTTCAAATCTAATCTTGCACATTTAGAGCCTACAACAGCATTAAGACAAGAAGTAGAAGAAACATAAGCAACATCATGCAAATCAAGTTTATATAAAGTGAGTTTTCCAATTCCAAAAAGAAAACTATAACCTAGCCTATCCAAAATAGATACAGAAATCAAATTCCTCCTAAAAGAGGGTATGTAAGCAACATCCTGTAACTCCAAAAAATGTCTTGTATTCAACTGCAATCTAACTGTCCCCAAAAATTCGATTTGGACTTTTGTATCGTCTCCCATGTACACATTCTGCTCCAAACTACTCGGTCTTCTTCGACTTGTCACTGCCTGCAAGGAATTCATAACATGAATTTTGGCTCCAGTATCTAACCACCAATAATTTGAGGGCACATCAATAATATTGGATTCTAAACAAACCATCACAAGACAGTTACCTTTCTTCTCTAGGTGAGTTATGAGCTTTCTACAATCAGCTTTTTTGTGCCCAAAATTATGGCAAAAGTTACACTTCCTTTTGAAAAACTCATTCTTATGACCATTAGAGGATGAGCTGGACTGTCCATTCCCTTTAGGACTAAGTGCCTTTTTCTTGGGAGGTCTTTGGTTACTAGAGTTATTGGAAGTGAACTTTCTCTTGTGAGGATTGTTTGGGTTCGTCACCATGGAGATACTTCTTGCCCTACCTTTTCTCATGTCCTCCTCTTCCTTGGCAAGAATAGCAGACATCTCCCCAACAGTCCATTGCTCTTTCTGAGCATTATAGCTTGATCTGATCGCATCAAACTGAGATGGAATAGTCTCCATCATCAACCACACCATGTAATCCTCACCAAGGTCCATGCCCATGGCCTTAAGTCTGTGATAATAGCTCATGAGCTTGTCAATATGAGCCCTGATGTCACTTGAACCATCATAAATGGTGTGATGGAGCATGTTCAAGTGTTCATTATTCTCATTCTTTGAGAATTTTTGGTACTTTTCCTTAATGGCAGCAAGAAAATCCTTCGCATTTTCGAACTTAGGAATACTATCACGAAT
This sequence comes from Humulus lupulus, assembly GCF_963169125.1. NCBI lineage: Eukaryota > Viridiplantae > Streptophyta > Magnoliopsida > Rosales > Cannabaceae > Humulus > Humulus lupulus. Next base: position 288,837,479 of record NC_084793.1, on the reverse strand, counting down.
GGATTCATCCATGTGATATCTCATGAGCATCAAGCAACAACGATTGGAGTGTTCCTAGTCCTCGTAGAATTTCTTATCCTTCTCAGTAGCATCATCAGCAGGCTTAGATGGTTCATCAATTCTCAAGGCCAAGTCCACTTTCATGAAAGTCAATCATCGTGATAGACTCAACCCACTGCTTGTGGTTGGTTGCATTCAATGTCAGGACGGCGGAGGTTCTAGGACAGCTTAGTGTTGAATGAGAAACAAGAGCAATAACTATTAAATGCATGTTATAACAAAATCATGTCATCTGTGCTCTTTTCTCATAAATGATCGCAAAAAATAACAAATGATCATTATGTATGCTAGAGTTCTTAAATAAACAAAAGATAGAACTCATTCACAAGTAAGAACAATCTATTAAGCATTATAACCAAATACTTGAATTTACTATCTAGAAGATAGACAAATTGTGGTTCATAAAATTCAATAGACTTTCTTCACCATATTAAGCATCCTGTAAAGAACGCCCTAGACTAATACTTACAAAACATTCGTACAACATAGCTTATAAAAGAATACCGTCCATTACTAAAGTCTCAGGGGACTTATTTAAAATCATGCAAGTTGGCGCCATAAGTTTAAAATAAAACATAGGTTTTTATGCAAAGTTCAAGAAAACCAAATAATTTAAATAACAGAGTCCCACTGATAATTTTAGGAAAAAGTCTCTTAAAAACAAAACATAATAAAAATGGCGTTCTACGTTGATCGTTTTATCGTCCATAGGATTGCCCCACGCCATACACCCCACGATGAAGAACTCCCCACGTCACCACGCGTGCCATAGAGAAAACCTATTTGCTACCTGGAAGGAAAGTAAGGGGGTGAGCTAAAAGCCCAGTAAGGAAGTACAAGCAAGTAAGCAAGTAAGAAAAACAACAAACAACCAAACACTAACATTCATCTAAAACATCATGGTCTATCATAACATAATCGTAACATTTCATCTTATCATAACATAAATGTGACATATCAACATATCATAGCATAAATGTGACATATCAACATGTCATAACATAAATGTGACATATCATCATATCATAACATAAGTATATCAGCATATCATAACATAAATGTGACATATCATCATATCATAACATAAACGTGACATATCAACATATCATAACATACATGTGACATATCATCATATCACAACATACAGCATACATGATGAGCATGGAACGCTAGTTGTCCATGTCACCCTATGAGGTAAACAGGAGATCACTGGTCCTTGAATAACCTCGGCGCGTCCGCCCTAGGAGTCACGTCTCAATGTCCTTAGTAACTCGTTCGATGTATCTGACATCGTAATCTGTTTGATGTATCTAACATCGTAATCTGTTTCATGTGAGCTACGTCTCAATGTCCTTAGTAACTCGTTCGATGTATCTGACATCGAAATCTGTTTGATGTATCTAACATCCATACACATATCACATTCAACATATCATCACATTAAGGCATTCATAATTCATAACAAATCATTCATACAACAGTCTTACCATTCATAGCATAAAATCATAGAATCTATCTAACTTCCTTACCTCAGGTCCAAGCTAAGAATTTCACAATCTTTCAACGAGCCTATATCATAATCAAAATAACGTTTCTTAGGTTCATAAAATTACTATTTTGCCCTTCCATACAACTCATGTGTGCATGGGCCATGCACTCATGAATACAGTTACACTAAAACATGCAATTATCGCCCAAAAGAATAATGCTCGTTCTACCCATTTTGCTAACATGATTGCTTTATAAAAATTACATATTTGAATAATAATCATGATTTTGGACGTAAAAGTTGATTTGCATGTAACATGCATACGTGGGAATGTTGCGTAATAAAGACGTTTTCAAAAACGATAACTCTACATTTCTTGCTTCTATTGTTTGAAAATCAATGGCCATATTACATGTTTTCTTTAAAATTTCTAAGTTGATTAAATTTCTCAAAACTTTATTTTATTTTAGCTCAAAATAAAATATGTGACATTTTCATTAAATAAATATTAATTTACCAAGAATTAACCAACAAGCTTGGGTTTAATTAAAATACCTATTTTAACATGTTTCTTTAGAAAAATATATTTTATTATTGTGTTACAAAAATGATGTGAAAAATATATTTTAAGTGTGGAAAAATTATATTTTGATTTAATTTATTTAAGACTTAGTTTTTAAGTGGTAAAAACACATATGTGACAATTTAATAACAATTGTTAACTTTTAAAAACAAACATTCAGCCACTATTTATTTTATTCAAAAATCACAAATAAATAGAGTCTAAATATTTTTCTCAATCAAAATAAAGAAAATCATTATTTATCAAAATATGCATTCATACCATTAAAATATAAAATTTCAATATTACCATAACTTAGGAAAAATAATTTATTCCAAAAATTAATCAAATCCATTTTTAGTGAAACTTTCTTCACATTTTATTACAAAATTCCAGCAACCATTTTTTTATCATTAAAATCACCATATTCAATTTTATAAACTCATTTTTTCTCAAAATTCAATAAAAATTCTGTAGGAAATTAATTGGGTAAAATATCATAACATGAAACTTAAAATCCTCTTTTAATTTCATAAAAATTTACACATACATTAAGAACATTGTTTATGCATGCAATCTCATCTTTTTATCAACTTTTACCCAATTATTTTGAAGAAAAAAAACAGCAAGCTTAATTCTTTGTAAAACTCAACTTTTGTCTCAAAAAAAATTACATAAATCATTCATGCCTAAGATCTCATTATGCTCTTATAATATGCATGATTCCACTTAACATAATCACATGAATCCTTTTAAAATCATTTGTTGCAATTCCATGAAAGCCAACAAAACCTTTTCAATAAAATAGCATATAGTAAATTTATACCATGTTCACATGTGCCTTATTTTAACCTAGCATATTTCTATCATTATTTTCATGCATCTCACAATTTAATCATTCAAAACAAAACATGCATCTAACAACATTTCATGATAAAAAAAATATCAAGATTACCACTTGTTCTCTTACCCATATATCAAAGGTCCTAAAACATGGATCAAATATTTTGTAATTCACACAACAAATCAAGAACACCCTTGGGTGTACCTAGGCCGAAATCACCTTACATGTGCTCATAGATTATTACAATTTTTCATGCATAGCAAAATCAACATCACAACCCTTAAACAAAAATCATACTCTCACAAAATCCAAATCCTATACATCATTCCTACCCAAAAATCAACCATTAACACCATTAGCAAAACCTCAAATACAACCACCAAAAACAATATAAGGCTAAGGAAAAGACCATTACCTCTCTTGATTGTAGAATCAAGAACACAAAAGATTAATACCACAAACTCCACACCCTTGTTCAAGCCTAGGGTTTTATGGGAAAGCCACCATGAGGAGAAAGAAGAATCCAAACACACACAAAACATAACACAAATCAATATCATATTATCAAATAAAGAGATTAAACAAAGAGAAAATAAGAAGACATACTCTAGGGGGTTCCTCTTCACTTTCTTCTTCCTTCTTCCTTTCTTTCTTTCTTCCTCTCTCTCTCTCTCTCTCTACACGCCTCTCTCTCTCTCTCTAGGTCACGGCAGCCACACACACACACAAGAGCAATGGCTCTTCTCTCCTTTCTTAGTCCCTTTATGACAAATCCTCTCATAAAGTCTCCCAAACAAATTAAGGTAAGTTTCCATTTCTCTTTTATTTTCCTTGATTTTTCTTTATTTCAAAAAGATACAAGGAATAAAACATGATCAAGCCTATCCCCAAGTGATTATAGTCTTCAATTTTTGATCCTTTTTACCATTTTAATGATATATTGCATTCCCACTAGGTCACACGCCCATTCCTCCTTTCCCTTTTCTTTTATTCTTTTTTTTTTAAATAAATAACTCCATTAAATCTAAAATAAGGAAACCTAAAATGTGTAGAAAAATCTACACATGTGCACCATGCTACCATGCACTAGCACACACTAAATTACTAGGGTGCATTACTATCTATCATGCACCTTAGTGCATTCCACCATAGCTCACATAAATACCTCATTTGTCACACTTAAATAAAATGTAACACTAATAGTAAGATAACATGTTACACATTTAATCACTTATTAAATTAATTAACCAAAACATTTCTAACAATTAAATAAAATAACAAACCACCAAATAAAACAAATAAACAATTAAATATAATAACAACACTTAAATAAAACAATTCATCACACTTAACATTTAAATCAAATAAAGCACAAAATTTAAATAATCTAAAAAAAAAAAATTTGGTGCACTACACATCCTTACCAAATAATTATTATCGATAGGATAATTAATTACTCATATGGACCTTAATGTAACAATGGAGGAAAAACACAAAATTTAAATAAATAATTTTTTAAATGTTCCTCTTCACCAAACACTTTACATGTTTATTCTTACGATAGGCAAGAAAATAAACATTAATTGTTGACAATATATAATTAGATTTATGCCACAAAAGATTAAATACAAATACATTTATGAAACCAAATTCATGAATTAATCTTGTGTATAAACATATACAAAATATGGTATTAAAAAATGAGTGAAAATGGTAAAAATTGGCCCAAAAGCGATCACACACACGCCCCCACGCGCCCAAAATGGTGTCTGTTTTTTTTAAGCCCGTACGACATGTAGTTTTTTTTTTTTAAAACGACATGTCGTTTTATGGCCAAAACGACATCCTTTTCCCCTTAAAAACGAAGTGTCATTTTTTGTCGTCCCTGACCTCTGAATTTGGGCGTACGGGTCGCGTTCGACCCCATTCGTCCCGCGGGTCCGACCCGACTGGAACCACCTTCTCCGGCCACCATTTTGGCCACTGTAACGTGGGTTTTCTTCCCCTCTCCGTCGTCGATGGCCCTAGCATCTCCATTCTCCTCATCTCCCAACCAAAATGTCAAAACAACATGAAATCCGAAAAATGGGTTTCCACCATTTTTTAGCTCTATGAAAAGCTCGGTTTCATAGCAATACACACGAAATTTTTGTCTAAAAATATTGTTAAAACCCAACACACATTATCAAACCCGATTTCCCACATTAATATATCATGATTTCGAAAAATTTGTGAAAAAATCAGATTTTGAAAAATTGGGTTTTTTTTTTTTTGTCTAAAATCAAGCCCTAAAACTCAAATGACCTCGCTCATGATACCAATTGTTAGATTGTAAACATAATGTAAACATCATTTAACATTCAAAATAGATTGTTTACAATCAATCCAATAACACATTTTATTTAGAGCATTGATTTAGAGTCTAGAGAGCATACCTCCCATATTGCCAATCCCTTCTTGAGCCATTTCTTCCCTTAGCAATCTTCCAATTCACCTACAAAAAAAAGTGCAAATGCAAGAGGGACTTAATGGATAGCAAACCCTTACCACAATACCACTCTACCCTCAACTTTCACCCATACAACATATATATATTATGCTCTTATACCTTAAGAGGTATTAGTGGGCTAATTGGGCTCATTATATTATGAAGTGGTGAACTATAGTTTAATGGGTCAACACATAGTCATTAGGGTGCCACCATGTACCTCTAATGTAATTAGTAAGTGTAAACCATCCCATTATGGTTATTGGTAATTAGTAGGCACTTTAGTTAATAGTTGTGATTATGGAATAATGTCTATGATTATATTAGTTTGTAACAATAATTCTAACATATATAAGTGTAAATTTTGCATTAACAAATATAAATCCCTCTTTGCCACATGTGTATCATTAGGAAGGATTATCATTTGCTTACCGTTCATCAACTATAACTTATCAAAAGAAAATAAAAATCTAAGAAAAAGCTAAAGATAACTATATATGAAGTAGCATTCAGTTCATATGTAGAATGAAATTACTATAGTTGATGGATAATATAGTAGCATAAAAATCTATAAAAATGCATTTGTTTTATTCCATTCAAACCTATTTTTTATAGGGAACCCATTCATACCTATCTATACTTTACGGTATCATACACATGCATGCAAAAGTTCTAGATATTAATAAGTAAATAGCTTATATCTTGAATTTATAATAACATTTCTTTGTTTGATTATTTTTGCCAATAAATTGTTATTATTATTTTATTATTACAAATATGTGTATTAGTAATCATTGTCTAAATTTTTTAGTAGTTATTATAAATATATTAATTCCCACATATATTAAACGCTAATTGTTTTTCTCTTTATTGTCATTATATATAAGGTCGATGAAAAAATAATCTCATACATTAAATTAAATTAATGTTATCTTAATAAAAAATAAATATGTATATTAAATTTTATACTGTTTTGTAATCATTGAAAAGAAATATTTTTTTTCCAGAAATAGTGAAGAAAAAAGAGTAGAAATTTTTTTTTTAAAATAACTTTACATATTGTGGAATAGTGAAAGGCATTATAATGTTTTGTTATTTAAATAAAAAATTTGTTTTGGACTATCTAAATCTATGATTGGAAGTTTCATCATATAATAATATTATTGTCATTGCTTTTTTTTTTTATTGTTTATTGTGTATTTATTATCATCAATTTAATTTTCACACCCAATAAGATTTTCTCTTTTGAGATATTAGAAATTTTTTGTTTCTTGCATTTTAATAGATGATGAGTTTATTTAGTTGGAATTAATTCTACATCATATTGGATGATTTTTTTTTTTTTTTTTTGAAGAAAGAAAACATCCTTGCCAATAGGGGTGGCCAAAGATATACAAGATACATGAGGTATGTCCTGGGGTCTGTTTTATTAGGAAAAATGTTAATAATTCATAAATTATTTTTCTAAATTAATGTTCGTTAAGTACTAATATTTGATTATTTTGCAATTGTTCAAAAAAAAATGTGTGCAAGCCAATCTTCTATCTAGGCATGTTAGTTCTAAATTTGGATGTGTTTTGTTGTTGCAAATATTGATAGTCAATGCTGCAATTGTCCTCAGTTTTTTCACAGAATAATAGATTAATAATTTCTATTTTCTTAACCATCGTTTTATCAGTGTTTATTTTAGATTCTCATGGATGATAAAATAAGTTTTTGTTCTATGTATAAACCTCATCTTCTTAAGAAACGTTAGTTACACTCTTAGAATTTTTATTTTTTTTTTTGTATAAATTTGGATATTCTAATGATTTAGAAAAATGTATGAATTTTATATTTTGCAAGGACTTAGAATGATTATATTTTTCAAGAAAAATATTAATATCTTGATAAGAAAATTGATCTAAATTACCCCATTTACAGGTCCGAGATCCAACATCCCATAATTTTGAACCGATATTATCTTAATTACTATAATGATCCAACTATTTCTAAGACCTTGGATCATTAGAACTACCAGACATACCTACTATTTTGGAAAAGATACATAAGAAATAATATAAATTTATTAAATCTCAAAATATTGTATCAAATACATAATAATAGAAAATATGACATGGGTACCCATTGTTTAAAAGAAGACATAAACTTTAATTCAATTGTTTAAAAAAACTAAATGCGGAAAATACATAGAAACATAATTTAAAAAAAAAAAACTAAAAACAACGTCATCCTCGATTGACACGCAGTCCACTCAGTCCGTTCATCCTTAACACACAAGCCAAGCTACCAAAAATCTTTCCGCCTCTGTATCTAGTTTCCTGCATCACACTAAAGAAAATAAAGGAATGAGCCTAATACCCAACAAGGAAAATCTACTAAAAACATGCATCACATATCATAAGCATAAAACTACATCATAAACATAAACTATAAAACATATGACTATAAAAACATATATCATATATCATAAGCGTACACTATAAAACATATGGCTATAAAAACATATACCATATAGGACTACAATATTAATGGCCATTAACTAATTAACATGGCATGTGATAAACCATCTGGGTCCCCTGTCTAATATCTGAGGTAGGTTAGATCACATGGTAGTATATGATAATCTATCTGGATCTCTTGTCTAATATCTGAGGTAGGGTAAATCATATGGTAGTATATGATAACCCATCTAGATCCCCTGTCTAATATCTGAGGTAGGGTAAATCATAACATAACATATTATAACATAAACTTATCATAACATATTATACATAACATAACATATAAGCATAAGATATCATACAACATACAAGGTCTATCCTATTTTCCTTACCAAAACCGGGATATGAGAAAAAATGCGGGGCGTGGAACACTCCTAAACCAATAATAAGAATAGTGAGTATTTCTTAAAAGAAAGAGATAAAAAAAATAGAACTAAACCACCAAGAGAAAACTTACCGAAAAGACACCTTAAGTTCAAAGAACTTAAAAACCTAACCACAAAACCATAACAAAAGTTAGAACCTGAATGAAAACTAAAGAAACTAAGGAATCAAACAGGATTGAACTTAAGAATAAGAGTACCTTAGTTGACCTTATGGCTTGGTCTAACTCCAATACCGAAATGCACTAATCTCACTTCCCAAAGTGTTTTATAAAGCTTAAGAATGGCAAAGCCTTTTCCCAACCCAAGTGTTTATCACTCTAATGGTCTCACTAGCACCTTGGAGTCTGATCACGGCTGAAGAGTAAGTGAAAGGGTTGGGTTCTAAGTCCTATTTATAGAGTTCTAGAAATAAAAATCTTCTTTTTGGCTTTGAATAAAAATAATGAATTTAATTGAAGATAATTGAATATTCGTCAATCAAAGGCTGAAGACTCGGTCAAAACTATCAAAGGTAGGTCTAAGGAGTCAAATTTGGTTTTTAAAAATTAAAAAAAAAAAAGAGATTAATATAGGCGATATATCGCCCCTGTGTGGCAATATATCGGCTACCCTCTAGTCCCGACTCTCCGTTCGTACGATCGTGCAACGTCAACGTTTTTTTCCATATTCATCGTCAGGCGATATATGGACTCCACTGCTGCGATTTATCGGCATACGTGATTATTTTAAACACGTCATTGCACTTTTTCAGCATAATTAAGGTTGGATAACTACTTTGAGTAAGTCAAACTACGACCCTAACAGTTTCTGGTGAAGACTAAGTCTTATATTTCCTTATTCTATCATTAAAATAATAATTCATTAATAATCATGCTTATGACAAGTGTCATATTCTTATTGGCTCCATTTAAACCTTAGGTTATAATAAATATCATATTTATAACCAGCAATATTAATCAAACCTTATAAGAAATCTACTACTACTACTGCTGCTGCTGCCGCCGCCGCCACTGCTGCCGCCGCTGCTGCTGCCGCTGTTGCTGCTACTACTACTGCTGCTACTACTGCTACTACTACTTCTGCTTCTGCTGCCGCTGCTGCTTGCACTACCACTACCACCCCCACCACCACCACTACCACTACTACTACTTCTGCTTCTGCTGCTGCTGCTACTACTACTACTACTTCTGCTTCTGCTACTGCTAGCACTACCACTACCACCACCACCACCACTACCACTACCACTACCACTACTACTACTACTACTACTAACCCTTTTGTTTTTCTAGCGATAATTATTAGAATATTTATTTATATAGTATATAAAAACAATTTGTTTCAACTAATTGATTTAATTTATCAAAGTCAATATTTTATTTATTAACAAATATTCTAAATAATAGTCAACATTATTTGTTACTTGATTTTTCATATCCCAACTGATTGAGAGAATATCTCAATATGTGGCAGAGACTCTGATGGAATGTCTCACTCTATAAATATAGAGTACTGGTCACCAAGCTCGCTACTCATTATTCTGTCTTTCAGTAACTCCATCTAAAAGAATTAGTGAAAGTTTGGAAGTCCACGTACTTGTTCTAATGTCTCTTCATTACTACAAAAAAAGGGCAATTGTGTCAGTCAAACGCACCGTTGACCAAAAATTAGTATTTGTGACAGTTGGGCACTGCCACAAATGAGGGGCAATTATGTTATAACATACATTGACGGTGTTTAATGGATTCGTTTGCATCAGTGGCCCACTGACACAAACAGGCCATTAACAACGTCAGTGACCCACTGACGGTAACGACCTGTTTACATCAGTGGGGCACTGACGCAAACGCCAAAGTAAAACGTGCGTTTCACTTTGGTGTTTGCGTCAGTGCCCCACTGACGCAAATGGGCCGTTACCGTCAGTGGGGCACTGACGTAAACGGCCCGTATACATAATAAACCCCCATCGTCCCCAACAGACCTCATTTTACCTAAATTTTCTGAAACAAAAAAGCTTGAAAGACCAGCGACGCCCCCTTCGACATTTACTCACTTGGGTACGTTTTTATAAAAAAAAAAAAAATCAATTTTAATATAAAAATAATGATTTATATATGTTTATGTAACTTATATATAATTTTTTTTGAATTTTTTGTATAGATTTTGTATTTTTGAAGATTATTGTTTGAAAACCCATAAACTTTCTTGATTTTTTGGGGTTTTCTACTTCAAGAACCCACATTGCTCAATTACCACAAATAAGTGCAATTTTATTAATTTTTATGATTTAAATTTAATTTTTGTGAATTTTTTTTATAAATTGACTAAATTTCATGTTTTTTTAATTTTTGGATAGTTTTATATTAATGATTATGTAATTGTTTTAGGTTTAAACTTTGCATTTTAATATTTTATTTTTTTAGAATTTTTTTATTATAATTTTTTTATTTTTTTATTAACTTTTTATTTTAAAATTTAATTTAACTTCGAATTTACTTATGTAAATGAGTATATATACATATTAATGTGTATATTTTGTATAAGTTTCATTTTATTAATTGTTTAGTTTGATTATTATTAGTAAATTTTTGTTTATATTTTGTTAACTTTTTAAATTTTGGGTTTAATTGGTTAAATATGTATATATTAAAATTGTTTGTTTTTTAAGTTATATTTTATTATTGATTTAGTTAGGATATTTATAGTCGATTTTTCTTTATGTGATTTGTTAACGTTTAAAAAAAATTCAGTTTTAAGTATATAAATGAGTACATATAACAAATTATTTGTTTTCTTTAAGCACTTTATTTAGTTACAATATAGCTTTAATATATTTTGTCAACTTTTTTCTTATTTTTTTTTGTTTATTGTTATATTTGAGTAGGTATTTTGTTGACAACTTTGTTGGTGAGATCAAGCTTTGGAGGATTTTATATTAGAGGTAATATTTTAAACCTTAATGTATAATTAAGATATTGAACTTAGTGGAATGTACGAATTATAAAATAGTGGAGATAGGTTCTGGGACTGTGTGTTGCGGTGATATAAGGCTGTAATTATGCATGTTTGATTGATTAATTCGTTTGTTGTATTTATGTGATGAATATAGGTTTATTTAAATTTTGGGAAATATGATAGAAATAGGGGAAATGCTGCCCAATTTTTTTTAAGATTTAGTAATTTGAGAATTATGCATGTTTGATTGATTAGTTTGATATTTTTGTGTATACCATGTGCTGTATAAATGCACATTTTAAATTTGGGAATGTGATAGAAATAGGGGAAATACTGCCCAATTTTTTTTGGACATATTGTTTCTTTTATTTACTTGTCAATTAAGAAGCTTCTTTTCTTTTGTAGATCTAGAGTTGTATATCAAGATTATCAATAGCAATGGGTGGAGGTACATATATTCGATCCTCTAAATTTTATAACAATTTGTTTATTCCGCATTAGGATAGTTATGCATCTAGATTAAGATTAATCTAACATTTGGTATCAGAGTCAGGTTTATCTCTGCCTTGTTATTTTTGTATGTATGTATACATATATATTTTTATGAATTATATATGCATATGTATTCATATATACACATATATGTATTCACGTATGTTTATATTGCTGAATTATTAAAAAAAATTGTTTGGATTGTTTTACTACATATTATTGTTAGGATTGTTCTAGTTTATCAATTTCTAATATATTTTTGTGCATTAGAACTATAGCATAAATAAGTGACAAAAAGTTTTGAGTTTGGTCGATATATGCTTCAGAATTTGGTTCTTAAATTCAAATTCAAATTCGTTTTTCAATTTTTAATGCTATTAGAAATCCTTTATCTTATGTTTTCTAATGATATATTCATAAAAATCGAGTTTTTGAAACCCTTGGAAGCATTCGAAATTCTCTTAAACAAGTTAATGGCCGAAATTTTTTTAAGAATTAAAACCAGATTTTTAGTTGTTGTTTAATCATTCTAATGCCATGGATATCTTAACCTATTCATTTCCATGTAATCTGGGCTTTGAAACGGGTATATTGGCCATCGGAATGCATTTTTCCGACCGGGTTTTGAACCGGGTCCGTTCGATCCACACGTAGAAACCAGGTCGATTTCGACCGGACTGGAGGACAGGGACGAGAGAAACAATATGTCATTTCATACCCCAATGAAGCAAAATGGCATGTTGTTTTGAGAGGTTGCACGACACTAATAAGGGGAAAACGACATGTTGTTTTCCCCATGGCAGATTTTAAAAAAAATTGAAGAAAAATTTATAAAAATTTCGAGAATTATCTATTTAATTTATTTTTGGAATTTTATTATTTTCTTGATTTTAATGCTTATTTAGACAATAATTTCATTTTTTTAATTTTTTTTACCAATTTAATTAAGACATATAATTTTGGTAATTTGTATGTTATTTGGATATTATTTAAAATGTGCAAATAATTTATTTTGATGTATTTATTGTATGATATATTTCCTTTATTCATGCAATATTAAATAATTGTGCTATTTTAAGAATGTAATTACATTTTTTATTTTACAATTAAGTTTGTGCAATTATTTTATTAATTCACCAAATCAATAAATGATTTATTGTCTTATTTAGCATGGATTTTTTCTGCCAAGTGTATATATGGAATTATTGTATTTATTTTCCTACATATGAATAATTATGTTAATTTGTATGATTATTTTGTTATTATTCATGCAAAATTTATTTTTAGTATAATTATATTTAATGTTATATGTATGAATTTATGATTTTAAATAAGTTGTATATTCCAATATTGTGCTAGATATATTTATATTATATTCAAACATTAAGATAGGTTGAATAATATTTAACACTTTTATATTCATAAAATATTCACATTAATATTCATAAAATATTTAAGGTGAATAAAATTATGAATAATACATAAACGATTTTGTGGTTGACATAGGAACACATAAAACTGAGACAAATGCTCAATCTAGAACAGTTTTTAATGATCTTCGGACGACCACACTAGGAGCACTACTCTCTGTGATTGCCTATTATGTTATAATGAAATTGTTCTTAGGTCTTCATAGAGTCTAAAACATAATGTCTAGTGAACCATATAATTTTAAATAATTAGGGAGAAGCCACAAAATCTTTAATTATATAAAATTATATATTAATATGAAAGGATCACATAATGGACATAAATTGTGATTTATTATATAGATATAATAATTTTACCCCATAGGGATTTTATTATATTTATATAATTAATTAGGATAATATATTTAATTAATTTTCTTAATTTACCCACAAGAGTTATGATAATTAATTTAATAGTTTTATTGTAAAGTTTAATTTAGATAGAAATATCAAACCTTAATTTATCCCAAATAATTTGTTTGAATAATCTATCATCATGTACATCCAATTTTATTAAATTAAAAATTTAGCCCACAGGAACTTTTTTTTTAATAAAATTTCATTATTCAACATGTTATACATTAGTAAAACATGACTTCATTAAGCCTCAATATTTAAAATTCTAAGTTTGTAATCCTATTCATTCAGCTTCTTCATCTTCCTCTAGTTTCGCTGAAATCCTTAACAAAATTCTTGAGCTTAGGGGTGACAATTTCAAAATCTAAAAGGAACGAGTTCTTCTTCACTTAGGCTACGCTGACATGGACTACGCAATAAGGAAGGACGAACCTGTTGCAATCACTACGACTAGCATTTCTGTTGAGATCACACTATATGAAAAATGGGAGCGATCCAATCGCCTTAACATCATGTTCATTATGTCCAAGATCCCTATGGGAATGCATGGATCGGTGGAGCAACCTGGGAAAGTTAAAGACTTGATCAAACTAATCGATGAGCAGTTTGACACTTCGGACAAACAACTTTACAACAACCTCATGCACCAGTTCTCATCAACAAAGTTCACTAGTGTCAAAGGAGTTAGAGAACATATCTCAAAGATGAAGGACATTTCTGTTCAATTGAAGAAGCTCGATGTAGTCAACCGTGAAAATTTCCTGGTTCACTACAACCTTAACAATCTTCCACCTCAATACGAGCCTTTCAAAATTTCCTACAACACACATAAGGACAAATGGAGTATCAATGAACTGATAATCATGTGTGCTCAAGAAGAAGCAAGGCTCCTACAGGAACAAGGTGAAAGGGCTCACATGGCCACCCAAGGAAAGAAACGCAAACCATCCAAGAAGGACAAGGGGAAAAATAAAGTGCCTCCCCAAGGCGATATAAAGAAGGATTCCATCAAATGTTTTTTCTGCAAAAAGAAGGGACATGCAAAAAAGGAATGCGCCAAGTTCAAGAAATGGATGGACGACAAAGGTAATCCAATTTCATTCGTATGTTACAAATCTAATATGGCTAATGTTAATATTAACACATGGTTGATTGATTCTAGATCAACAATTCACATTTCAAATTCCTTGCAGGGTTTACAAAACCTAAGGAAGCTAGTGGGAAGTGAGCAAAGCATCTTATCCGGAAACAAGATGGGCTCACATGTGAAGGCTATTGGAACGTGTCATTTAGTTTTAAGTAGCGGTTTTATTTTAAAATTAGAAAATACCTTTTATGTACCAAGTTTTTCTAGAAACTTGATTTCTGTTTCAAGACTTGTACATTTTGGATTTTCCTTTACATTTTCAAACAAATCTCTTAATTTATATAATAAATCTGAATGTGTTGGAAATGATTTATTTTCTGATGGTCTTTACTGCCTTAATTTGCAAACAATAACACTTATAATACTGTGCATGTTCACACTGGCAATAAAAGATGTGTTATGAATGAGAACTCCTCTACATTATGGCATTGGAGATTCTCCCTTGATAGAATTAGAAGGTTAGTGAAAGATGGGGTACTCAATACCTTAGATTTTACTAATTTTGATACTTGTGTGGACTGCATTAAGGGAAAACATACCTCCAAGTCTAAGAAAAGTGGTGTCCATAGGAGTTCTGAACTATTAGAAATCACACATACTGATATATGTAGTCCAGACATGGACTCATATGGTCAGAAATACTTCATCTCTTTCATAGATGATTACTCACGCTACATGTATATCTACTTACTTCATAACAAAAGTGAAGCGTTAGATGTCTTTAAGATATTTAAAGCTGAAGTAAAGAAACAATGCAACAAACAAATTAAGATAATGAGATAAGATAGAGGTGGAGAATATTATGGTATATACACTGAAGATGGACGAGCACCTGGCCCTTTTGCAAAGTTTTTCAAGAAAATGGGATTGTTGCCCAATATACCATGCCCGGTACACTCGAGAAAAATGGTGTTGCAGAAAGGAGAAACTAAACATTGATAGACATAGTGCGGAGTATGCTTAGCCACAACCCTAAACTTCCTAAATCCTTGTGGACTGAAGCTCTAAAGACATCCGTGTACATATTAAACTGAGTTCCAACCAAGGCAGTCTCAAAAACTCATTTTGAATTATGGAAAGGTTGGAAACCAAGTTTGCAACATGTACGCATTAGGGGATGCCCATCTGAAGTTAAGATATACAATCCACAAGAAAAGAAACTGGACCCAAGGACCATAAGTGGATACTTTATTGGATACGCTGAAAGGTCTAAAGGTTACAAGTTTTATTGTCCATCTCATAACACTAGGATTGTGGAATAAAGGAATGCAAAATTTCTTGAAAATGTCTTGATTAGTGGGAGTGATCAATCCAAGGACTTAGGTTCTGAGAAAGATCATTCAGAACCCTCTTGTAACGTCCCAAATTTCTTAATAAGGCTTAGGGCCTTAATTAGGGGGCCAGGATGGCAAATTATGGAATTATGTGACTATATGATATTTATGTGTATTATTATGTGATTATGTAAGTTATATTATAATATGAGTTGATATGCACGTTTAGGTGTATTAAATATGCATGTGGGTCCATTTCTGTTTAATTGGGAAATTTTCATAATTTCGCCCGTTTTGGGAATATTTGGCATATATGTGATATATGTGTGTGCGAGACCACATTATTATGTGAGTATGTTTGGGTTACTTGGTATAAGACGGTCCTAGGGAGCAAGCTAGTGGGAAAGTCACAATAGGACCCATACTTGACTCGGAGTGAGTCGATGGGTATTTAGCACATTACCAAGATATTGGATAATGAGAATGATTATTTGATGATTATTTGGGAGTTAGTGAGATCAGGAGAGAATTATGGGAATTTTGATTATTTTACCCCAGGGGCGTTTTTGGGACCCCGAGCATTAGGATTTGCCTGAGGTTACTTAAGCTCAAAGTAACCTGTTAGAATTATAAAAGAACGTTCTCTCTCTCTCTCTCTCTCTCTCTCCCTTTTTGACACCGTTCTCTTTTTCGAAGGAAACTCGAGTTTTAAGACCCGGATTCAAGCAAGGATCGAGGCATAGCAATTCTAGGAAGATTAGAAGCTTATTAGCCGGAGGATTTGTTTGGGAAACGACTCAATCAGAGGTAATCCGGGTTTTAAGTTTTAAGTATTCGAGTTTTTAAGCTTGAATTGGATTTTATGTTTTGATGAGTTTATGGATGGTTTCAGATATGGGTTTTGATGGTTTTGGACCATTTGGGATGTTTGGGAACTTTGATTTTGGGATTTGGAGATGTTTGGATAGGTTTTTGGAAGGTTTTTAAATGAAGAAAATGAAGGTTTTTGGCTGGTCCGTGGTTGGTACGTGGCCCTATTCTTGGGCGCCGTGGCCTAGGCTTGAAGAAGGAGGAGGTTCGTTGATGGGCAGTTAGGGCCACGACGCAGGGTAGGCGTGCCACAGCATGAGGTGCAGGCAGAGAAGAGGCATGGCCTCTGTTTGGAGGCGGGCCGCAGCGCTTAAGGGCAGTTTTGCCCATATTTGGTTTTTAGTCATGGGAGCTTAATTTTAAGGGCTCAAGATCGATCCTACTACCTGGTTTGGTAGGATTCGACATCCCGGAGGCTAGGGCTTGGTTCAGAAGTATTTATTTACTCGTTTTGACGGGATTCCATATTATGGTTGTGACTAGGTGATCGCTAGGGGCTTGGAAACAGGATCATGCTTGAGGGTCGTTTATTGGTAACGTGTGCTTGGACCAAAGGTAAGAAAATTGCACCTAGTATGTGATTCATATGATGCATGTAATACATGTGGTTATGGCATGGCATGAATGTTGAATATTGAATTGATCAGAGCTTGAGTCTCTGTAATTGTCCATGATTATGATTATGCTTGCGATTATGGATTAAGCATGTTGAATGCCTTATATCTGAATATTTGACATATGATATATGCATGTGTGCATTACCTTATTGAGAAAGCACTGACTTATTAGTTAAGAAACGGCAATGGTGTTTAGTACTTGTCGTGAAGCTCTAACTTATCAGTCATGATCGGCAATAGTACTGAGCATTGGTCGTATGGAATTGAGTTATGAGTCAAGAGTGGCATTAGCGATCTGACCACAGGCCGAAATGATTAGATCTAATCAACATGAGCATGAAATGCTTGACTGACCTATTGATCGAAGAAAACTAAGCGCTTGGCTAGCCTAAGGCTAGTTACCCAGAGCCAGGGCTAAAAGGCTCAGGTGACTAGAAAGTCACATGGCTTAGGGCACAGGACCCGAGAGAGACTCATTAGTCAACTATTCAGGGCGCAGGTCCCCAGGGAGACTCATTAGTCATCTATTTAGGGCGCAGGTCCCCAGAGAGACTTGTTAGTCATCTATTCAGGGCGCAGTTCCCCAGAGAGACTTGTTAGTCATCTATTCAGCGCGCAGTTCCCCAGAGAGACTTATTAGTCATCTATTCAGGGCACAATTCCCCAGTAGTTCCCTAGAGAGGCTTATTAGTCTTCAATTTAGGGCGCAGTTCCCCAGAGAGACTTATTAGTCATCTATTCAGGATGCAATTCTCCAGAGAGAATTATTAGTCATCTACTCAGGGCGCATAACTCCATAAACATTTTTTTGTACTTGCCTACATGCATGAATATGGTTATTACTGCTAGGCATGCTTATTATGATTTGATGACATGTTATTAATTGCTTATGAGCATTTTTTAGTTTTCTTGCTGAGCCTCGGCTCACGGGTGCTATGTGGTGTAGGTAAAGGTAAAAGAAAGCTCGACCATCCTTTAGTTGGAGAGCTTAGGGGACGATGTGTACATATGCAGCTGCTCGACCACCACGGCCGAGAGTTTAAAGAGGAACTAGGGTTAAACCCTATTTTGCCGCTTAGGTTGGGTGGTTGTAACTCATTTATTGTAATTAACCTTTAAAATGTATTTTGGGATCCCAATGTATACATTTTATGTTTTAGTGAAACGTTGTATCTTTGACCAAAATTTTTAACCAGAAACTGTTAATCACGTTTAGTTACACGATTATGGCCAAATGACTCGATTAGCGAGTTTAGCACTGTTTATAATACACAGCATAATGGTCCCTAGGTAGTAGGGCAGTACAACTTGGTATTAGAGCGAGCCAAGGTTAAGGGTTCCTGAAGACAAGCTGGGCATATACACTCGTCACTAAAGACAAGCTTCATTCAGGGTATGGTAAATATTTATGTGGTTATGTGCTTAACTACTTAAATAGAATGTAAATTCTTTACCTGCACGCCTTATTAGGGAGCATGAGATTCTGTTAGGGGTTAGCCCTTGACTATTGATATGATTATATGATTACTTGCTCAGTGAAAATATGAACGTGTTATTTTCATGCTAGAGTTGAGAGCATGGTATGTATGCTGGAAGAGCAGGGGTTATGATTGATGTATGAATGTGGTGTTGTGTGATTGTTCCCGTGGGGGAATGCTTTTGAATGTGCTTATCATGCTTAATGGATCAAGTTATTGACTGCAGACTGATCAGAGGTTATGTACCCAAGACAGTTAATGGGACCCGGTGGTGGTTATACCGAGGCTGGGAATTACAGCCAGGGCTTGAACCCTTAATCTGCCCCTCAGAATTTGAAGCAGGTGTTTACAGATATGCAATTAAGATTGCAGAGGCAAGAGGATGAGATCAAGTGTTTAAAACAGCAGCAGGATCTGTCGGGGAACACCTCTTCCTTTGCTATGCCAGGAGTGGCATTAGTATTGGCTCAACCTAGGGTTGAGAACATGTGGGAATTTCTTTGTGATAGATTCTAGGGATATTACCCTCCAGTTTTTTAGGGATGCCTAGATCCATTCAAAGCTCAGCAATGGATGGGCATAATCAGTTTTATTATTGATAGTATGGGAGTGGTAGGTCACGGTAGGGTGATCTGTGCTACATATGTATTACGGGAAGATGCTCGAACGTGATGGGAAGTGGTATTCCAGACACGAGATACAACTCCGATGAACTGGAAAGAATTTAGGCAGTTGTTTAATGAAAGATATTACTGTGATGCAGTTAAGATTGCTAAGATAAATGAGTTTCTGAACCTGGTTCAGGGAAATGCAACAGCAACCGAGTATGTTAATAGATTCGATGGGTTGGCCAAGTTTTCTTTTGATATAGTACCTATGGATGTAGCTTGGAAGGAAAGGTTTATCCAGGGATTGAATCCCATAATAGCTCAAGGCGTTAGAGTCGCCCCAGTACATGAAATCTTTACCTACGCTCAGGTGGTAGGGAAGGCTCTTGTTGTTGAGAGCACAGGAAATGAGATTGTGAAGGAGAGTGTTGGAGAGCATAGTGCTCAAGTAGTGATACCTCCATTGGTTGGATCAGGTAGGGGCAAAGATCTCAATGATCAGGAAAGAAGAGTTATCAATGTATTCGGTACCTTTAGTTTAGGGAAGGGGTTCCAAAGTGTTGCGATACGCCATCAGGGCAAGGACAAAAATTAGAAATTTTACCCGAAATGCACTCAGTACAAGAGGCATCATCTGAAGGAATGTCGAGCAAATGCATGTTTCTTTTGTAGAATGGTTGGGCACCTCATTAAGGATTGCCCAGGACTGAGGACAGATGAGCAAAAGGGGGCGAACGACTCGACTCTAGCTCGAGTGTTCGCTCTGACGCAGTCAAAGTCAGAGAGTGAGACTGAGACTGAGGCTAGTTCCTCAGTAATGGTAGGTCAACTTCCTAGTTCTAATTTTTTTTATTATGCTGACTATTTTTGGTGCCATGTTGTTCTTTGCTTGTTGCATCTAGAGAGGTATAGACTTGATATGCAGATTACATGGTTATGTTGTGATGAGAATGTGATACTCTATTGGTAATTTTAAGATATGGTTTAGGTTATGGTGAGAAGGACTCATCAGTTGATTTGATAGAGTTGGTTATGACTGACTTCGATATGATCTTGGATATGGATTGGTTAACCAAGTATGGGGCAATGATAGATTGCAAGGAAATGATGGTAACCCTTGGGTTTAAGGGTGAGAAACCCTTGTATTTGTTGGCAATGTGCATGGACCCCGTATGCTGATGACATCTGTATTTAGAGCTAGAGACCTATTGCAGGAGGATGCATATGACTCTTAGCTAGTGTGGTGAATACCACTCAGGTAGTGCCAGTGGAACCAGGACTGACTGATTAGTCTGTGAGTTTCTGGATATGTTCCAGAGGATTTGTCAGGGTTACCTTTACACAAAGAGATAGAATGATGGTTATGTTGATGCCAGGGACAGAATCAGGTCTAGGACATCGTATTGAATGACTTCAACAGAGCTGTAAGAACTAAAGGCTCAGTTATTAAGTAAGACGATATTCTTTACGGTAGATCTTCGATTTGGTTATTATCAGCTAAAGATCAGGGGAGAAGGATAAGCAGAAGACTACCTTTTATATCAATTATGGGCACTAGGAGTGCTGAGTTATGTTTTGTGGATTTCATTAATTCCGAGTTGTTTTGATGGATTAGATTAATAGAGTATTTAAATATTATCTGAATTGGATTTGTGATCATTTTGATCAACCGTATTGTGGTACATTCTCAATTGGAGATTGGCCAAGGTCAGGGAACGCCACAGAGGTTAGGAGTTTCCTTGTATGAGCAGGATTTTACATGGGTTTTGTGAAAGAATTCTCGAGGATTGATATCTCATTAACAGAAAAGGTGATTTTCTAAGCAACATGTTAGTTGAAGGATATGACCAGAACTAGAGCAGAATTACTAGTGGCCCAATTGGCCAACATTATGTTTGAGCTTACTCTTGTAGAGAGGATCAAAGGAAAATAGTTAAGAGAACCACAAATAGAAATAATTGAGTCAAATGTCTTAGCTATATTAGCTAAGGATTATGCAGTGACAGGTATGAGTTAATTGAGGTATGGGGATCGGACTTGGGATCCGATGGACACTGGGATTAAACGGTGGATTTTGGATGAATCTCATACTACCCCTTATTCTCTTCATCCAGGCGTCATGAAGATGTACTAGGATCTGAAAGCTTTATATTGGTGGCTTAGGATGGAGAGGGACGTGACTGAATACATGACAAAGTTCCTAACCAGTTAGCATGTCAAGACCGAGTATCAGAAATCAGTAAGGCCAATACAACCTTTGTGTATTCCATAGTAGAAGTAAGGAAACATTACGATGGATTTCGCGGTGAGGCTGCCCAGGATAGTGAGCCAGCATGATTCAGTTCGGGTCATTATGGACAATTATACAAAGTCAGCTCACTTTTATCAGTAAGGATAAGTAATATAGTTTATCAATATACATGTCTCTATGTTAGAGGGATAGTATGCCTTCATCGAATTCGAGGTCTATCTTATTAGATGAGGACCCTACTTTTACTTCCAAGTCTTGGGGAAGGTTACAGAAGGTGATGAGTATACAGTTGGAGTTTAGTACAATGTATTATCCTTATATTGGTGAGTCAGAGGGAGTTATTCAGCTATTAAAGGGCACCTTCTTAGATGCTGCATAATAGGAAATGTATATCGCTCATGCACTGGGATGATATGAGTAAGAGGTTATGTTTGGATCCTGTGGTGGTTTAGAGGATCATTGAGGCTATTGAAAAGGTTAGAGCTCGGATGCTCACTTCTCATAATAGACAGAAAAGTTTTGTTAATCCGAAATGCAGGAACATGGAGTTCCAAGTGGAAGACTGTATCTTCCTTAGAGTCTCACCATGGAAAGGGGTGAGGAGATCAAGGCAAGTTGAGCCCTACATTAGTAGGACCGATGGAAATCCGGGATAAGATCGGTCAGACGGCTTATGGATTGGCCTTAGCTTTGGCACTGTCAGTCGTATACAGTGTATTTCATAACTCCATGTTGAGGAAACAGGTGTTAGCTGAGACTCATGTGTTGAGTTATTAGAATCTTGAATTAAAGGCTAAGTTATCCTGTGAAGAATAGCCAGCTCAAATATGAGACAGAAAGAACAAGGTTCTGAGAAACAAAGTTGTACCTTTGGTTAAGGTATTATACATAAACAGTAAGGTTGAGGGAGCGACCTGGAAACTGGAATCAAATATGCGAGATTGATATTCTGGGATATTTAGATAAAATTTCGAGGGCGAAATTTATGTAAGGAGGGGATAATTGTAACATCCCAAATTTCCTAATAAGGCTTCGGGCCTTGATTAGGGGGGCAGGATGGAAAATTATGGAATTATGTGACTATATGATATTTATGTGTATTATTATGTGATTATGTGAGTTATATTATAATATGACTTGATATGAATATTTAGGTTTATTAAATATGCATGTGGGCCCATTTCTCTTTAATTGGGCAATTTTCATAATTTGGCCCGTTTTGGGAATATTTGACATACATGTGATATATGTGTGTGTGAGACCACATTATTATGTGAGTATGTTTAGGTTACTCGGTATGATACGATCCTAGGGAGCAAGCTAGTGGGAAAGTCACAACGGGACCCATACTTGACTCGGAGTGAGTCGAGGGGTATTTTGGGTAGCACATTACCGGGATATTGGGTAATGGGAGTGATTATTTGATGATATATTGGGAGTTAGTTGCATCAGGAGAGAATTCTGGGAATCTTGACTATTTTACCCCGGGGGGCATTTTTGGGACCCCGAGCATTAGGATTTGCCTGAGGTTACTTAAGCTCGAAGTAACCTATTAGAATTATAAAAGAATGTTCAGAATGTTCTCTCTCTCTCTCTCTCTCTCTCTCTCTCTCTCTCTCTCTCTGTTCCCATTTTGACACCGTTCACATTTTCGAAAGAAACTCGATTTTTAGGACTCGGATTCAAGCAAGGATTGAGGCATAGCAATTCTAGGGAAGATTAGAAGCTTATTAGCCAGAGGATTTATTTGGGAAACAACTTAATCAGAGGTAATCAGAGTTTTAAGTTTTAATTTTTCGAGTTTTTAAGCTTGACTTGGATTTTATGTTTTGATGAGTTTTTGGATGGTTTGAGATTTTGTTTTTTATGGTTTTGGACCATTGGAATATAATACATGTGGTTATGGCATGGCATGAATATTGAATATGGAATTGATCGGAGCTTGAGTCTCTGTAATTGTGCATGATTATGATTATGCTTGCGATTATTAATTAAGCATGTTGAATGCCTTATATCTGGATATTTGACATATGATAAGCACTAACTTATTAGTTAAGAAATGACAATGGTGTTTAATACTATTCGTAAAGCTCTAACTTATCAGTCATGATCGGCAATAGTACTGAGCGTTGCTCGTATGGAATTGACTTATGAGTCAAGAGTGGCATTAGCGTTCTGACCGTAGGCCGAAATGATTAGATCTAATCAACATGAGCATGAAATGCTTGACCGACCTATTGGTCGAAGAAAACTAAGCACTTGGCTAGCCTAAGGCTAGTTACTCAGAGCCAGGGCTAAAAGGCTCAGGTGACTGGAAAGTCACATGGCTTAGGTTGCAGGACCCCAGAGAGACTCATTAGTCATCTATTCTGGGCGCAGGTCCCCAGGGAGACTCATTAGTCATCTATTTAGGGCACAGGTCCCCAGAGAGACTTGTTAGTCATCTATTTAGGGCGCAGTTCCCCAGAGAGACTTGTTAGTCATCTATTCAGGGCGCAATTCCCCAGAGAGACTTATTAGTCATCTATTCAGGGCACAATTCCCCAGTAGTTCCCTAGAGAGGCTTATTAGTCATCTACTCAGGGAGCAGTTCCCCAGAGAGGCTTATTAGTCATCTATTCTGGGTGCAGTTCCCCAGAGAGGCTTATTAGTCATCTATTCTGGGTGCAGTTCCCCAGAGAGACTTATTAGTCATCTATTCAGGACACAATTCCCCAGAGAGACTTATTAGTCATCTACTCAGGGCGCAGAACTCCATAAACATTTATTTGTACTTGTCTGCATGAATCAATAGGGTTATTACTGCTAGGCATGCTTATTATGATTTGATGACATGTTATTAACTACTTAAGAGCATGTTTGAATTTTCTTGCTGAGCCTCGGTTCACGGGTGCTATGTGGTGCAGGTAAAGGTAAAAGAAAGTTGGACCATCCTTGAGTTGGAGAGCTTAGGTGACTAATGGACCCAAAACGGGTACGTTTTAAAAATTTATACTCGCAAGCGCACGAATCCTATTTATAGAATAGTGTTCGTGTAAGCACGAGATTAAACCCAAAGGAGTTGACTTAAATCAAAAGAGAAAACTATTTTTACCAAAGTTAACTAAATTTCTAACCTAGTTCCAAAGATTGATGTGTTTTGTTTTAAAATTAAGAAAGAAAATACTAAATAAAAGTTAAAATAAATAAACTAAAAAGATTTGTTTTTAATAGTTATTTATAAAATTATTAAGATTTTAGAATCCATAAAATATAAATAATAATATTTATTAATATATTGACTTCCCAATTTTTAGTGATAATTGAAATCAATCTAATTACTTTTTCCAAAACATTATACTTCTTTTAAGCTCTCTTTAATTAAAAAAATATAGATTTTCCTTCACTTCAATAGTATAACTTCAAAGCATTAGTTGTGAATCAATTTAATGAAACTACAAAAAAATCAAATAATGTTATTTCTAAAGCAAAATATAGTATTTTTGTTCTAAGCATTGGATGTGAACAATTTAATGACACGTCTTAATCAATGAATACTATGCTTTTGCACAATTAAGAACCAAGTAAAATATGTTCTAACAATCTAAAATACATGATATTATAGATGAAAGAAATATTTTGAAGAAGAAAAATCATAAACTTTATTGCTCATTTTGGGAGGTCAACATAAAATAAATACTATATAGTTATATCTTGGTTCATCCTCCACCTTAATAATTTTAAGTGGATTAGAAACCCATAACTATCAAAAACAAAATAAAAATTACAACATAAATAGGAAAATTTGGAGGAGAAGCCTCCAAATTATTCATCTAAAAATACATAAAAACTAATCTAAGAAAAGAAAAAAATGGAGAAAATAGAGAGATGGAAGAAGTGGTGTAAGAGAATGGTTCCAGGCGTGGCTTCGGTGGGATATTGAATATGGCTGATGGAGTATGTATGCAAATTTCCCTCAATTGAATGAATTGACTGGAGAATGCAGCTGTTGGATGCAGGGAAGAGGCCCAAGGACATAGGCCCAAGTGGCTGGGCTTGTTGGTGATGTTGGGCCAATTTTGGGCATTTTCTTTTAAAAAAATGTCACTTTGCTTTTCTTGTTATTTTCTTTCAAAACTACCACTTTTCTTTTCTTTTCTCTCTTTTCAAGAGCAAAAGTGTCATCAATTCCCTACAAAATAAATATAAAATAAATCATAATAAAATATTTTCAACTATAAAATAAATCAATTTAATTCTTTGAAAATATTAATTATAACTTAATTTATATTTAACATTAATTTCAATAATACCACATTTTTTTACCTCAAATTAAACAACAATAATTTAATTAATTAACTACAATATTTTACAACAAAATAACTATAAAAACACATCAAAATAAACCCAATAAATTCAAAATTACTTAAAAGCTTAATAAATCAATTAAAAACTCAAGAATTAAGCAACAATTAGCACATAAAAAGTGGTAAAATAACTCTATTTTGTAGAGTTATCAGTGACGATGTGTACATATGCGGCTGCTCGACCACCATGGCCGAGAGTTTAAAGAAGAACTATTAAACCCTATTTTGCTGCTTAGGTCGGCTGGTTGTAACTCTTTTATTGTAATTGACCTTTAAAATGTATTTTGGGATCCCAGTGTATACAGTGTACGATTTAGTGAAACATTGTATCTTTGACCAAAATTTTTAATCCTAAACCATTAATCATGTTTAGTTACACGATTATGGCCAAATGACTCAGTTAGCGAGTTTAGCACTGTTTAAAATACACAGCGTAACGGTCCCTAGGTAGTAGGGCGTTACACCTCCACCTCAAGAGCAAGATTGATTGTGGTTGATAACACCCCTGAAGTCCAAATGGATGTTGAACCACCACAACCAATTGTTGAAGATCCACAAGTCAATGATGACGTTCAAATGGGTCAAGTTGTTCAGGAGTTGCCTATAATTGTTGAACAACAAGCTAAACCACCCGCTCCCCAAGAGTCTGCTGGTGTAGCCTTAAGAAGATCCACTAGGACAATAAAATCGATGATACCTAGTGACTACGTTGTGTATTAGCAGGAATCTGACTACAATATTGGAGCCAAAAATGATCCAGAAACGTTTTCACAAGCTATAAATAGCAATGAATCAGAACTGTGGTAAAATGCCATTAATGAAGAAATGAATTCTATGAAGAGCAATAGAGTCTGGGATCTTAATGAGTTGCCTAATGGGGTGAGGGCTATTGGGTGTAAATGGGTCTTCAAAACAAAGAAAGACTCATTAGGCAACATTGAGAGACACAAAGTGAGACTCGTTGCTAAGGGATTCACTCAAAAAGAAGGAATTGACTACACGGAAATCTTTTCTCCGGTATCTAAGAAAGATTCCCTCAGAGTTATCCTGGCATCAGTTGCTCATTTCGATTTAGAGTTGCAGCAGATGGATGTGAAAACTTCTTTCCTGAATGGTAACCTAGAGGAGGAGGTATACATGAAACAACCAGAAAGATTATCCTCTAGTGATGGTGAGCATTTGGTGTGTAAGCTTAAGAAGTCCATTTATGGTTTAAAACAAGCGTCCCGCCAATGGTATTTAAAATTCCATGATGTCATCTCTTCTTTTGGATTTGAAGAGAATGTCATGGGTCAATGTATATACCAGAAGGCCAATGGGAGTAAGATTTGTTTTTTTGTTTTATATGTGGATGATATTCTTCTTGCAACCAATGATAAGGGCATGCTACATGAGGTGAAGCAATTTCTCTCAAAGAACTTTGAGATGAAGGATATGGGTGATGTGTCTTATGTCATTGGCATTAAGATCCATCGAGATAGATTCAAATGTATCTTAGGTCTATCTCAAGGAACCTATATTAACAAAGTTTTAGAGAGATTTCAGATGAAAGATTGTTCACGAAGTGTTGCTCCTATTGTTAAGGGTGATAAATTAAATTTGAGCCAGTGTCCAAAGAATGATTTTGAATATGAAGAATATCCCATATGCTTCTGCTGTTGGAAGCTTAATGTATGCTCAGGTGTGCATAAGACCCGACATTGCCTTTGCTGTCCGAATGCTAGGAAGATTTCAAAGTAACCCGGGGTTAGACCACTGGAAAGTTATGAGGTATCTTCAGGGTACTAAGGATTAAAAACTCATGTTCAGACAAACCGAAAACATGGAAGTAGTTGGCTACTCAGAGACAAAATTTGATGGTTGTACTGATTCAAGTAAATCAACCTCTGGTTATGTGTTTATGTTTGCCAGTGGAGCTATATCATGGAGGAGTAACAAATAGACCTTGACTACTACTTCTACTATGGAAGTCGAGTTCATTTCGTGTTTTGAGGCTACATCGCATGGTGTATGGCTAAAGATTTTCATTTCAGGCCTTAGAGTTGTAAACTCCATATCTAGGCCATTGAGAATGTTTTGTGACAATTCAGCTGCTGTATTCATGGCTAAGAACAACAAAAGTGGTAGTCGAAGCAAGCACATCGACATAAAGTACTTAGCCGTGAGAGAGCGTATTAAACAAAAAAGTGGTCATTCAACACATTAGCACTAAATTGATGATTGCTGATCCTAAGACGAAAGGCTTGCCACCTCATAAATTCAAGGATCATGTAGTGAACATGGGACTTAATTCCCTTATGTAAATCTATTATACAAACTGAAGTTATTATCAATGAAGCTCTTTTTTTTATGTTTTCTTATATTTATGCGCATTGTAATTTTATTTTAGATAATTTTATCTTCATAGGGCCTGAATAAACATAGGGTTTATTCGTTTAAGTAGATAGCCACATAAATTACATTTCTATGTAATAAATATATCAAAGTCAATGTAACGCCCTATGTAATGACCCACTACTCTAGACTTTTTGGACCATTAACGAAACTATACATAAAACTTACATTTTTGCAAAAATACCATAATTTATCAGAAACTTGTAGAAACAAAGTTTACTTTCATAAAATAAGTAGGATATGGGTACCCATTGTCTTTAAAACAAAAAAATAACTTAAAGTAAAAAGAGTTACATAGAAAATGCGGAAAATACATTTAAAACCATAAAAACATAAACAAGACTACATCCTCGAATCGAATAACGCTCGGCCCCTTGACTCCATTCACCATCGATACACATCCTCTAAGCGTCACGAATCTTTCCACCTCTAAAGCTTATTTCCTGCACATAAACAGAAAGGAATGAGCCTAATGCCCAGCAAGGAAAAATCTAACACTTAATCATATACATAATTTCATAAGAAACATAAAGACTTAACATAATACATACAACATACACTTATTATAATGGCCATTATTACTTGGGGTCCCATAGACTAAACAAGCATATGCCCATGGGATTAGTGGGGTCCTACTAGCTAAGTAGGTCATATGCCCATAACCCATTTGGGGTCTTGTTAGTCATATGGGTCATATGCCCAAGCCTACAAACATACATGCATACATATCATAACACATTTAACAACATAAAACATAAGATAACATAAGCATATAACATATTGATTCTAGCCTATTTTCCTTACCAAAGTTACCGGGATATAATGGACTGAGTTGGGACTTTTTGGAACACTCCTAAAACCATAAGAAAGAGTGAGTCTAAAGAAAGGAGATGAAATGAAAGAGATGGAAAGACTAAACCATAAAAAAAACATACTTACCGACTTATATGCTTAAGAACTTGGATTCCCTAACCAAAATAAGAATGAGGTTAGGGGACTGAGTAGAAGGTTTTGAGAAAGGAAATAACATGAAATAAATGAAATAGAGTTTCGGGTTTACCTCAAAGATTTGCAAGATCAATCTAACCTCCACCGAAATACTATAGAACTCACTTCCCAAAGTGTTTGATAAGCTTATGATGTTTAAGCTTATAGTTTTTCCCAAACCAGGTGTTTACACTCTCACACTCACTTAACACTAGCAGCTTCTGAACTTAGAGCAAAAGGTGAATAATGGCTGGGTACTAGGTCCTATTTATAGAGTTTGGGAAAAAAGTATCTTGATTTTACTTGAATAAAAATAATGGCTTTTTAGATGAAAATCATTTGAATAATCGTTCAGCAGAGGATGAAGACTCGTTCAAAAGATGCTGGACTTATGGAGGAGTTTGAATGGCTGAAAGGAAAAGAATTCAAAAGTATTTGAATTTATGCTGGAGGAGGCGATATATCGCCCCCTATAGGCGATATATCGCCTGGACCATTGTTCCCGAGGCGACCGTGCATCGATTCGTGTTTTCCGTATCTACGTGCTGCGATATATCGCCCCCTATAGCTGCGATATATCGGCACACGCTGAATATTTAAACACGAAATTACACATTTTTAGCTAAGTTTGAATGGAGTAAACAGCCTTGACTAAGCCCTCAACGTACTCAAAGCTGCTGACTGACCCTATAACATTCAAACTTTACTCCTTATTATATTAAATCCTCAAAAATCTTTAATCCTTAATCACCATTCATAACATGTGCTTAAAATCCTATTGGTTGATATCTAAACCTTATAGTATAATAAATATAATCCTTAATATCAGTCACATTAATCAAACCTTAGGTTTACTTAATATTCTTAAACTATAGATTAAACTTAGAAAATCTATAAGTACTACTATGAGTGTCCAAATAATTCCTGGTCTGAACCAAAAATCCACAGTAACAAAGATAATGCTATAAATACTATCATACTACTATCTATCTTAGCTAAGTAAAGTTCTTGGACTCTACACCCTAATCTCCAGGGACCGTTACGATGTGCATTTTAAACAGTGCTAAACTTACTAATCGAGTCATTTGGCCATAATTGTGTAACTAAGTATGATTAACGGTTTAGGATTAAAATTTTTGGTTAAGATACAACATTTCACTAGAACGTTTACCATATACATTGGGATCCCAAAAATATAATTTAAAGGTTAATTACAACAAAAGATTTACAATCAACCAACCTAAGCGGCAAAATAGGGTTTAACCCTAGTTCCTCTTTAAACCATCGGTCGTGGCGGTCAAGCAGCCGCATATGTACACATTGTTACCTAAGCTCTCCAACTCAAGGATGGTCCAACTTTCTTTTGCCTTTACCTGCACCACATAGCACCCGTGAGCCGAAGCTCAACAAGAAAACTCAATATGCTCATGAACAGTAATAACATGTTACCAAATCATAATAGGCATGCCTAGCAATAATAGCCATATTCATGCATGCAAATAAGTCCAAATAATAATGGTTGTAGGCCCTGCCCTTTGTATAGATAACTTATGGGCCCTGCCCTTTGTATAGATGGTTTATGGGCCTTGCCTTTTTTATTGATGACTATCAAGTTATATAGAAAGTAGATGGCCAATGTGTCTGTAACGCCCTACTTCCTTAGAGCCGTTGCCAAGTGATTTATAAATGTGCCACTAGCTCGCTAATCGAGGTGTAAGACTAGAAATGGTGTTCGGATAAAAAATAATAAAGACTCATTTAATAAACACTAAGTATAAAAAGTTGGTCTTTTATTGAAATTTGTAAAAAAATATTACATTGGAATCCCAAAACACTGTTTTGAAATACAGTTACAAACATAAGATACAGTACAGTCGATCTAAGCGACAAAACCGAACATTTACCACGTGTTTCTTAAAATACCCCAGCCGTGGTGGCCAAGTAGGCCAAACATGTACACACCGCTCCATACCCTCCAACTCATGGTTGCAAGATCCAGCCCTTGCTCTTACCTGCACCATAGAGCACCCGTGAGCCGAGGCCCAACAAGAGAACTTCAAGCACAATATGCAATAAAAATATATCTAACAACTCATGTTCACTCAGAGCAACAAACAGATAACAGATCCTACTAGCATTGTAACGACCCAAAATTATTAATAAGGCTTAAGGGCCTTGATTAGTGTGTCGGGAGGGCATAATTGGAGGTTATGTGAATTAATGGTGTGAGAATGCATGTTTATGAGTATTGGATAAGCATGCGGGCCCTGTTTGGCTGGTAAGGGCATAATTGTAATTTTGGTCCGTTAGGGCATAAACGTGATTATTTGTGATAAACTGTTGAGACCACATTATTGTGTGGATATATATGTTTGCAGCTTTCGGCACGAGGCGATCCTAGGGAGCAAGAAGCGGGAAAGTCACAACAGGACCCGATACTCGACTCGGGGTGAGTCATGGGGTATTTGGGATATTAGATAGTCATTTGGGTTATTGGGTTATGGAAATAATCAATTGGAGATATATTTGAGGTTAGGAAGCCTAGGTGGGAATATCGGGAAATTTTACCATTTTGCCCTCTGGGACGTTTTTGGTACCCCGAGCCTCGGGATTGACTTGATTAAGTTAGCATAGGTTAGACAAAACTTAGAAATTGGTGGAAACATCAGGAACCGGCCCTCCCCTCTCCCTTTTCTTTTCTCTCAAGGAAAACTATTGAAAACTAAGGGGATTAGCTTGAAACACAGGGAAATTGAATGGAAGATTTGGAGGATTAACTCAGTGGAGGCTAAGGAATCTAACTAGAAACTAAGGTAAGCATTGAATTACATTTTTGATCAATTGATTATGTGGTTTTGGGGCTGAGTTCTAAGAGTTCTTAGGTTCTCAATTTCAAGGTTGAATTAAGGCAGAAAGCTTGGGTGTTAGCTCAGGAATTGCTTGGAGGATTGAGTCTTCAGTGAAGGTAAGCTTGAATTGATTATCTAATGTCTGAATTTTAGTGTTTTCTTGACTGGTTTTGGGATTCTTGTATGTGTGGGTTGCAGAAACTAAAGTGGTGTTTTGATGGGTTTCTAGACTAGATTTCTGCTAGCTTATGTTACTGAAATCATGCAGGAATGCTTGTGATAATTGGGGTGTGTTATTGGGATGATTATGAGAGGTTTTGAGTGAGGTTTGAGAGTTGAAAATAGTGGTTTTTTCTGGGTTCGAAAGGGTCGGGCCGCGGCATAGTTCTTGGTGAGCTGCGACCCTTCGAAGCTGATAGGTGCTGGAGAAGGAGGGTGGGCCGCGGCATGGGGCATGTAGGGTCGCGGCCCTGTCCATTTCTGGGTGAGGTTGAGCCTCTGTTTGGGGCCATGCCACGGCATGGAAAGGCATGAGCCGCAGCCCTTAAGGATATTTGTGTTTTGGGTTTTAAGGCATGGGAACTTAACCTAGAGTGCTCGGGATCGATTCCACTACCGTGTTTGGTGGAATTCGAGGTCCCGGAGGCTAGAACTTTATCCAGAAACCCTTATATAATTATTGATGGAATCCTTTATCATGGTTGTGACTAGGTATACGCTTGGGCTTGGGGCAGGATCATGCTCGGGGGTCATCTTTCCTAATTAAAGCACTTGGAATTAAATGTAAGAAAACTGCACCTGTATATGTGGATAGGATGGGACTAAGTGTTCCCTATATTTGTATGCATTGTTATATGACTGTGATAAACCATGCGAATATGTTGGGACTAAGAGTTCCCTATAATTGTATGAATGTCATGAGGTGGTATTATGCCACTGGGACATGTGATAAACGACCTAAGGGTGCCGAAATCAATACTTGCGCACAAGGCGCGGCTCGGCCACTGGTAGCTGAGGATAGCTTAATAATCACTGAGCTCGGTTAAGCTGGTCGGAGTCAGTGGGAATAACACTGGGCTTGGCCTAAGTGAGCCATAGACAGTGGATTAAATAGAGGGTGCGGCCTATGGGCATTTACCCTAGTTGTTGCTTGACATGTATTCTATTGTTAATTGTTGTGTATGATGTGATGAGTATCTGAAACTAGATCATTGGTTATTGACCGGTGTGCTGCATTGAATGTATGTTATGGCTAGCTGGATAATTGATTAATGCCTTGTAAATTATTTGGTTATGCTCTGTGAATTGCTTAGCTGTTAATACTGGTTATGTTATGATGTTATGTTTTCTTCCTGGGCCTCAGCTCACGGGTGCTGCGTGGTGCAGGTAAAGGCAAGGGTAAGATGAGTTGACCATGTGTTAGAGAGCTCTAGGGGCGAGGTGTACATTGTCAGCTGCTTGGCTACCATGGTCGAGGGATTGTACAGGGACGGGAACCTAAATGTGTATTTTTCCATTAGAGTGGCTTGGTTATTTATTTGTTTTGGAAATTCTGTAATTACGTTATTTAAACCTTGATTTGGGATCCCATGTACCAAATATTTGTTTTAATGAAAATTATTCGTTTATAACCAAAATCTTTTAAACCTAACTTGTTTGTATCGTTAGATTCATATTTTTGTTAAAATGACTTGATTAGCAAGTCTTGCACTGCTTCAAATACACAGTGTAACGGTCTTGGTTACCCAGGGCGTTACAAGCATGCTCAACAACACGTCATCTAGACCAACACAAAAGCACGACGGCATAACAGCCTAACAGTACAGCAGTGCAATAACACCTTAGCACTATAACATGACAGTATATTCACACAACAACTCAATATTACAAGAGCATATAACAAAGCAGGAAACAGGCTAAACACATAGCGACCATGCCATCCCAGGCACTTTACCAGGCTCTGGGTTCGTGGTCTACACCGAGAGGATGACTCCAGCATCCTAGGAGGGTCTCGCCCTAACGGATTGTACTCTATGTGCTCAACGCCATTTCCGGCCCCTTGCCATTCTTAGATTTGCACTCTGCGTGCTTAACACCGATCCCAGCCCCTTGTCGCTCTCGGCTCTTGCCGCTTCCGGCCCTAGCCTCTCCCGACTTTTGCCGATTCCAGCTCTTGCCGCTCCCGGCCCTTGCCTC
This sequence comes from Humulus lupulus, assembly GCF_963169125.1. Taxonomy (NCBI): domain Eukaryota; kingdom Viridiplantae; phylum Streptophyta; class Magnoliopsida; order Rosales; family Cannabaceae; genus Humulus; species Humulus lupulus. Next base: position 288,802,859 of record NC_084793.1, on the reverse strand, counting down.
TCCTGGCTTTTGCCGATTCTAGCTCTTGCCGATCAGTCATAATCACATGTATGACATAACAAACATAAAACAATACATATAGTACAACACATCACATAGATCTACGGGTACAAACAGTTCTCTTACCTGGTGTCCCGAGCATAACGCATCAACAATGGCCATCTATCAAGTTCTAATCCATTAAATAACTTTGGGATATAACTCTAGTCTCCGGGACCTTATATTACACCAATCTGAGTGGTAAAATCCTTCTCGAGCCTTAACGTTTGAGCTCCTAAACCTAAAACCCTCAAATGGCCAACATTGAGAACTTGGGTCGCGGCCCAACCCCTTAAGGGTCGCGGTGCGCCCCAAATCAGAGGCATAAAGCCTCCCTGCTGAGGGACACAGGCCGCGGCATACTATACCCTATGCCGCAGCGCGCCTCAAGAACAGAGGCCTCCCCAAGCCTTCACGCACACATTGGCCGCGACCCTTGATGAACAAGGCTGCGACACAAGCCTCTAAACCCAGAAAACAACCTACTTTCCCTACGTTTTCTTCAAGCCTAACCCCAATTCTCACAATTCAAACATTACTTAAACTCAAAATTGAACTTGAGTTCCCTGTCTACACAACCTAGGCATCATAACAAAACCATAGATAATCCCACTGTAATGCCCTGGATAGCCAAGACCGTTACACTGTGTGTTTATAAAGGTACTGGACTTGCTAATCAATTCATTTAATTAAAAATGTGTTACTGAAACTACAGTGGAACTAGGGTTAAAAGATTTTGGTCTCAAAAGCTTTATCTTTTATAAATAAACATTATCTTTAAAACATGGTATCCCAAAAATAATAAGATTAAGACTGTTTACAAAAGATTCAGGATTTAGATACAATAATTAGCCACTCTAAGGCAAAACAGACTGTTAAGCATTCCTTGTCCTGATTTACTCCTCGACCATGGCAGCCGAACAGCTGACTATGTACATTCAGCCTCGCAGCTCTCCATCTCAGGGATGGTCCAACTTGCCCTTGCCTTTACCTACACCACGTAGCACCCGTGAGCCAAGGCCCAGCAAGAAAACACAATAACAGACAGTAAAATATCTCATATCACATAAGCATGTTCTCAACAGACTAAGCATCCATGACAATCAGGTACTCAGCATACCAAACATATCATTACATATCGATAATCAATTCACAAATGATAACTAGGGTTAGTTCCCTTAGGCCGCACCCTCTGTATATCCCACTGACTCTGGCCCGCTTAAACCGATCTCAGTGAATATTAAGTTTTCCTCGGCTACCAGTGGCCAAGTTGCGCTATGTGCGCAAATATTATATACGGCACCCTTAGGCCGTTTATAACATGTCCCATGGCCTAATACCATCTTTGACATTATACAAATATTGGGAACACTTAGTCCCATCACAAACACATAACCGGGTGCAGTTTTCTTACCTTTAAATTTGCTAGCTTCGTTCACTTTGATCCTTGAGCACGACCCCCCTTAAGCCCTAGCGCACACCTAGTCACAACCATAGATCAGAATCATCACCAACCTCAAGTCCAAAACCTAACCTCGGGTCTAATCCCGAGCCCTCGGGAAGCCTCATTTCCACCAAACGGGGTGGTGGAATCAAACCCCGAACCCCCGGGCAAAAACCCTTGAAAATAACTCAAAAACCCCTTTCTGGAAACAGGGTAGCGCTACAGAGCTCTAAGGAAGGTGCTACAGCGCTACAAACAGAGCCCAAAATCATCCCAGGGTATATGGCCTAGCGCTACAGCACCCAAAGGCTAGCGCTGTAGCGCTAGTCACAAAACAGCAAATGCTGTTTTTCCCTCCTTCGACTTTCCCCGAGCCAAACCTTACAAAAACTTCTCCAAACTTCCACCAAACTTATAATCAAGCTTACTAACATGTCTAACTCATCCAAAGCATCCCAACCATACAAAACTTAAACACATGCACCCCTAATCCAACATTTCACCATAGCTGGACCTAGAATTCAAAAACTCAGCAAAACAGCCACTGAAACCACAAAGTTCAAACTAGAATCCCTTACCTTTGCTGGATACATTTAGCCTAGGTTGTCCTCCTCACAAGCTTGGCCTTCACCTCCTCAAAGCTCAGCTCCAATTTCCCTAGAATTCCCCACCAAATTCAGCTTAGAAATCTTAGTTCAACATCAAAACCAGAAACCAAAGAAAACCTCAAAGTCTTACCTTAACTGGATGGATTGCTCTACCAATTCCTCAAGCTAGTACAGGGAGCCTAGCCTCTAGCTCTTACCCAAACTCCTCCTGAGTTTTTGCTCCAAAGGAACCCAAGAGATGGTGAAGAAATCCCAAACCGACCTTGGAAATGCCCTGTTTTTCTTTCCCTTTTCTTTCCCTTCTTTTTCTTTCTTTTCTTTCCTTCAGCATTCCAGCCCCTTCTACAAATTCCACTAAGTATAAAGCCTGATAATACTTACCCCTTATAAGTCAAATGACCATAATACCCTCCCCTTTAATTCTAAATCTTTTAATCCACCTAGGGGCATTTTGGTCATTTCACCCAATTCCCGCTAAATCCTCGAGTGTCTCTATTATTTTCCGCTTACTTCCCGATACCTAATTATTCACCAATTATATTCCTCAATGTCAAAATTGACCCCAATATATGTTATGAAAAATAATATTGCCTCAATGGAAAAGGTAAGATTATGTTACAACTCTATGCAAAATATTACAATGGACAAGATTGATTAAATAAAGTGTTACAACTCTATAACTGAAAATACAAATAAAACAAAGGAAATGAAGAAGATGATGAAGAAGAAGTGAATAGTAAAATACAACTCAAAACAAAAGTTACAAATAAAATAAAGTGTTTGGACCAAATGAAGAGATTACAACTCTTAAACAAAATATACAAGTAAATAAAATAAGAGAATAAGAAGAAGAACAATAGAACAAAAGGAAGAACATAAACCACAAACAAACTCTCACTTACACAACTTAAGTGAAGAGGATTGGTGATCACCAACTTGAACAAGGTTTAAAACCTTTGTCCAAAAGCTTATTTCCCCCTAACTCAAGCACTAAGGGATCTCTCTCAGATTTTGGAAATGCTTTATGGAATTATCAAGCCTCAAGGTGTTTCTAGCCAAGTGCTTTAGTGGATAGAAATGGTGTGTCTTACAAGTGAGCATTAGGCTCCTATTTATAGAGTTTAGAGACACCCTTTGAATTTCAAATTCCACCAACCCCCATGGCTGTTACCAATGATTAATTTGGTGTTTTATGGAATTAAAATAGAGATTTGGGAGTTACTTAGTTGTTGGAATCGTTCAAAGTTGGATAAAAAACCGAAATTATAGAAGCTGTCAGCCATTAGGGCCGCGGCGCTAGTTCCAGGCGCCACGGCCCTCAGTCAATTTCAGCAACACATTTTTTCAGTTTTTTTTTCAAAACGTTCCAATTTATTCCCACTTGATTTTGTAACTTCCATACACAATATGGGAGTTAAAATCACATCTCTATCAGCCATTTCTCATATGGATTTAAGAAATTCATCTCAATATTGTGTAACAACAAAAAATCTACACACTAATGGGTGATATTTAGGAGTTACAAATTTGTGATGAATTTGTAACACCAAATATGTTACATGTTTGGATATTTCACATATATCCAAATAATGTAACTCTCTATTATATGTTACAATATGTGACACTCCATGTCACATTTATTTAATCTAAAACATTATATTATAAAATAATATAACATTCCCCCACTAGATTAAATAGTCATCTATTGTAACCCTTATTTAATCAATCATTATATTTAAAATATAACATATCCCCCACTTGATTAAATAAGAACTCTCTCTTATAGGAGTCATTGCATTGATGCATAAAGTAAAGTGTTTTTCAACTTGAACTTTACTATAGTGTAATTATCACAAAATTTGTCGAAAATTTGGTTGCACTAGGCATTGAACCATCTTTTCATGATGACAAATCGGTGATAATACACACACCTTTGCGATGTTCACTTGAGACCTTTATGTCTCGCTTTGCACCGTTAATGGCCATGTGCACTTTCCATTCATGGACGTTCTTGAGAATACTCCCAATTCTCATGAAAGGCAGCACCACCCCTATGTCCATATAGGTAGAATTCTTACAGTATTTTGTTACCAAAAATACTTGTCTTTACAAGACTGAATTCTATTAAAAAAACCTTTCGGTTTTAACCCTCCTCTTGGTAACACACAAGTACTCAATATCTCAGATGGGACTTGTTTTGAGTACAACTAATATTCACTTGATTGACTTGTTATTACCTATTGAACCTAACACTAGTTGAATAACTAGTGTTAAGATAGGTTACCATCAATCGTGAATCTCTTTAGGGAGTTTAAGTCCCATCCCTCGAGATGATGCAGCCACTAAATCCCTCGTTAGTGGCTTAGTGAAAGGATCCGCCAGATTTTCACTTGTTCTCACATAAGATATTGAGATGACTCCTCTTTGAATCAATTCTCTTACATATCCATGTCTTAGACTAATATGTCTAGACTTCCCATTATACACTCCGCTGTATGCTCTAGCCAATGTTGCTTGGCTATCACAATGTATCGATATAGTAGATACATTATCTTTGATTAGGGGAATCTCTATCAACAGATCCCTTAACCATTCAGCCTCTTTGCCAGTAGCAGCTAGAGCTATGAACTCTGCTTCCATAGTGGAATGAGATATACAGGTTTGTTTCTTGGAACCCCAAGAAATTGCACCTCCACCAAGTGTAAATACCCAACCAGTTGTGGACAAGTTGTCCCCAAGATTGGATATCCAACTTGCATCTGTATATCCTTCTAATATCGAAGGAAATTTGGAGTAGTGAAGGCTTAGTCCTTTGGTTTTCTTGAGATAACCTAGGACCCTTCCAATTGCCTTCCAGTGATCCACACTTGGATTACTTGTAAACCTACTAAGTTTACTTACCGCAAATGCTATATCAGGTCTAGTACACTGGGCAGCGTACATTAGACTCCCTATAGCACTAGCGTACTCCAATTGAGCCACCGCTCTTCCTTCATTCTTCTCTAGTTTTACACTATGATTCAATGGAGTATTGGCATCTTTAACCTTGAGATGGTTAAATTTTTTCAATACTTTCTCAACATAGTGGGCTTGCCCTAGTGCAAAACCCCCACTATGTTTCTTTACTTTGATACCGAGTATGGTATCAACTTCTCCAAGATCTTTCATCATGAAGGTTGATGATAGAAACCTCTTCGTTTCTTCTATCCCTTTCATGCTATTACTTAGAATAAGCATGTCATCCACATATAAGCAAACAATGATCACATATCCCTTACAAGTTTTGGAATACAAACACTTGTCTCCATTGTTATGTCTAAACCCATTAGACATGATGGCTTGATCAAATTTCTCATGCCATTGCTTAGGAGCTTGTTTCAATCCATATAAGGACTTTACAAGTCTACAAACTTTATGTTCATATTTTGGCAGGACAAACCCTTCGGGTTGTTCCATATAGACCTCCTCATTGAGGTCACCATTAAGGAAAGCCGTTTTGACATCCATTTGATGAACATACAAGTTGTGTATAGAAGCTAAAGCGAACAAAATTCTTATAGAAGTTGTTCTTGCAACAAGCGCATAGGTATCGAAATAATCGATACCCTCTTTTTGCCTAAACCCTTTAGCTACTAATCTAGATTTAAAGGTTTGGATAGTGCCGTCAATGTGGTATTTTCTCCTAAATACCCACTTACACCCAATTGGCTTAGACCCCGGTGGGAGGTCTACCAATTCCCAAGTGTTATTGCAAAGAATGGAATCCATCTCATCATTGATGGCTTCTTTCCAAAATGCACTATCTCTCGATTGCATAGCTTCTCTATAAGTCTTAGGATCATCCTCAACGAGAAGTACAATAGGAATTTTCCTAATGACTTCCTCTCTATTTCCTTCTACCATGTAGAATGAAATTCGTTGAGAATCTATCTCATCCACTACTAGACTTTTGTGATTTTTAAGCCTTTGACTTCTTCTAGGTTCAAAGGGTTGCTTTACATCCTTTTGAGAATTCTCCTCTTGAGAATCAACTTTGGATGTAGAAGCTTGAGAGTTGTTCTCATATAACAAATTCTCCTTTAGAGATATTGAAGCTTGAGAATTGTTGTCACATAACATATTCTCAAAGAATTCAACTTCTCTAGATTCAATCACAATATTAGACTCTAAGTCTAATAGCCTATAAGCTTTACTATTGTTGGCATAACCAACAAAAGCACACTTTATGGCTCTTGAACCTAACTTTGTTCTATTAGGTTCGGTTTTCTTGCAATATGCAAGACACCCCCACACTTTGAAGTACCCTATGTTGGGTTTTCTTCCTTTCCATAACTCATATGGAGATATCTCATTTTTCTTCATCGGTATTCGATTAAGAATGTGACAAGCGGTTAAAAGCGCTTCACCCCATAAGTTGAAGTTCAACTTAGAAAACACCAACATAGAATTTATCATCTCTAGATAAGTCCTATTTTTCCTTTCGGCAACACCATTGTGTTATGGTGTATAAGGTGCAGTGCACTCATGAATTATACCATTTTCTTCACAAAATGTATTGAATTCATTAGAGAAGTACTCTCCTCCTCTATCACTTCTTAGCACCTTAATCTTTTTATTTAGTTGATTTTCAACTTCTAATTTATACAATTTAAAAGCATCAAAAGTCTCATCTTTATGCTTTAAAAGAAACACATAGGTATATCTACTAAAATCATCTATAAAAGTAAGAAAATACCTTTTACCACCTCTAGTTAAAACACCATTTAATTCACAAAGATCACTATGGATTAAATCTAGTAAATTAGATGATCTTTCTACACTAGGAAATGGTTTTTTAATCATTTTCGCCTTAACACATGTTTCACATTTACCATAGTTTTTAATATTGCATGCAATCATACCACATTTTACTACTCTTTTCATGGTTGAAAAACCTATATGCGATAGTCTAAGATGCCACAAAAATAAAGAATCATACTCAACAATATAGGCGGAATTAGCATTTTTATTGATAACATTGAAAGTTACATCATTGGTGCACAATTTAACCATACCCTCACAAGAGTACCCCTTTCCCAAAAATACATTTGATTTGGTAAGTATAAGTTTACCAGACTCAAAAACGGCTTTAATGCCGGGCTTGCCAAGCAAATCACCACTTACCAAGTTTCTACTCATTTCGGGAACATAAAGTACATTCACTAATGTAACTTTCTTGCCGGAGGTGAAGTAGACATCAATAGTACCTTTGCCAAGTACCTTGGATTTGCCCTCATTGCCCATTTGTATCTCATGGTTGCCCTTTGACTCTTCAAAGGTCTTGAACAATGATTTGTCATAGGTGACATGGACGGTGGCACATGTGTCATACCACCACCCTTTCACCTTGCCTTGGACCGCATTCACCTCACTAAGGGTAGCAACTATGTTTTCCTCTTGAGTTGCGTTCACCTTAGGTCCTTGTTGGTCTTTTCTATGTCTACACTCTCTAGCATAGTGACCCTTTTTCCCACACACAAAGCAAGGACCTTTCTCGCCCTTAAACTTGTTTGGGTTGGTTTTTGGACCCAAAGGTTTCTCATTACCCTTTTTCCCTTTGTTTTTGGGATGTTTTGGTTGTGACACCGCATTTGCTTTGGAAGTCTCTCCATTAGACCCCTCCACAAGTTTATCTCTACATATCGATTCCTCTTCGATTCGAATATGTTTTTGGATCTCCTCCAAAGAATAATCCTCATTTTTATGAAGGATTCTTTTCCTATAGCTCTTCCAAGTGGGTGGTAATTTAGCCACTATAGCACCAACTTGAAAGGCCTCGGGAAGCTCAATCTTTAACACTTTCAATTTATTAACAATAATTTGCAATTCATGAATTTGAGGAAGAATAGGTTTATCACCAAAAAATTTGAAATCGAAGTATTGAGATATCAAAAACTTTTTGGTACCTTCCTCTTCCGCCTTAAACTTTTTCTCAAGTGCATCCCATATCTCCTTGGCCGATTTGGTCTCGGTGTAGAGGTCATATAGCCTATCGGATAGGGCGTTGAGGATATGACCCCTACAAAGAAGATTGTCCTCCTCCCTCTTCCTTCTCTTCTCCACCTCCTCGGGAGTGTCTTTGTCGGATGGCTCGGCTAGAGGTGCCAAGGAAGACTCAAGGATGTAGGCGATTTTGAGAGTGGTTAAAAGAAACCTCACCTTGTCTTGCCACCTAGTAAAATTGGATCCATCAAACCTATCCAATCTCACTAGGTCTTGGTTCATGATTTTGATTGTCTCCCCTTCCATTGAAACAAAAAGGGATAAGCTTTTGAATGTTATGAAAAATAATATTGCCTCAATGGAAAAGGTAAGATTATGTTACAACTCTATGCAAAATATTACAATGGACAAGATTGATTAAATAAAGTGTTACAACTCTATAACTGAAAATACAAATAAAACAAAGGAAATGAAGAAGATGATGAAGAAGAAGTGAATAGTAAAATACAACTCAAAACAAAAGTTACAAATAAAATAAAGTGTTTGGACCAAATGAAGAGATTACAACTCTTAAACAAAATATACAAGTAAATAAAACAAGAGAATAAGAAGAAGAACAATAGAACAAAAGGAAGAACATAAACCACAAACAAACTCTCACTTACACAACTTAAGTGAAGAGGATTGGGGATCACCAACTTGAACAAGGTTTAAAACCTTTGTCCAAAAGCTTATTTCCCCCTAACTCAAGCACTAAGGGATCTCTCTCAGATTTTGGAAATGCTTTATGGAATTATCAAGCCTCAAGGTGTTTCTAGCCAAGTGCTTTAGTGGATAGAAATGGTGTGTCTTACAAGTGAGCATTAGGCTCCTATTTATAGAGTTTAGAGACACCCTTTGAATTTCAAATTCCACTAACCCCCATGGCTGTTACCAATGATTAATTGGGTGTTTTATGGAATTAAAATAGAGATTTGGGAGTTACTTAGCTGTTGGAATCGTTCAAAGTTGGATAAAAAACCGAAATTATAGAAGCTGCCAGCCATTAGGGCCGCGGCGCTAGTTCCAGGCGCCGCGGCCCTCAGTCAATTTCAGCAACACATTTTTTCAGTTTTTTTTTCAAAACGTTCCAATTTATTCCCACTTGATTTTGTAACTTCCATACACAATATGGGAGTTAAAATCACATCTCTATCAGTCATTTCTCATATGGCTTTAAGAAATTCATCTCAATATTGTGTAACAACAAAAAATCTACACAATAATGGGTGATATTTAGGAGTTACAAATTTGTGATGAATTTGTAACACCAAATATGTTACATGTTTGGATATTTCACATATATCCAAATAATGTAACTCTCTATTATATGTTACAATATGTGACACTCCATGTCACATTTATTTAATCTAAAACATTATATTATAAAATAATATAATATTACATTATATTATAAAATAATATAACAATATATTCCCTAAATTCCCATTTATACCCCCAGGCTCACCCCGAGTCGGGTATAAATCCCCACCGTGACTTTTTGGCTAACCCTCTCACTAGGATCGTCTCGAATCACAAATCACAGATATATCCACATAATAATGTGGTGTCAACAATTTATCACATATATATACAGTTATGCCCTCAACGGGCCAAAATTACGATTATGCCCTTCTAACCTAATCAGGGCCTACATGCACACTAATACACATAGTCATGCATCTCATATATTCAAATAGTCATATAACATACTTTTAATCATTAAATCACATATATTCCAATTATGCCCTCCTGGCACATTAATCAAGGCCCTTAAGCCTTATTAGTAAATTTGGGTCGTTACACCCACAAACTCAGCCAACACCCATAATTAAACTTACAATCCACTCTCATATAAGCTTTAAAGTTCTAACATAAATTCAATGGAGTTTAACAACTTTAATGGCTGAAATTCTTTACCTTGCTTATATGTTACCCTTGAGCTAATCCCCAACCACATCCAGCTTCCAATTCCTCAAAGAATTCAGTCTAAAATCCTCAAACTAATCCAAAGCCTTCAAACACCAAGAAGAGAAAAGGAGAGCCGAAGGAGAGAGAGAGACTTGAGAGCTTTTATCTTATTCTTTACTTAGTTCTAGTGATTTCTCAGGCTATCTCAATGTTTATCCAACCTCCTCTAAACCAAGCATATCCTTACCAAAAGACCAGATTGCCCCTTAAGTCATCTAAGTCTTCAAGTGCCACCAAGGGCAATTTAGTCACTCGCCAAATCCTGTTAAGTCCCTGAGTATTCTTATAAATCCCCGCTTAATCTCGACACATCCAAACAATTACTAAACTACCACCCGCTACATGATAATTCCCAAACACATATAACATACCCAAAATACCCCTGAGCTCCTCCCGAGCCAGGTATTCGATCCCGTTGTGATAATTCCGCTAATCTGCTCCCTAGAATTGTCTTGGATCACACATCTCAACTATATCCCCATAACACTGGGAACTCACTCACAACACATGCATATTTACATTTATGCCCCCCAAACGGCCAAAGTTATGAACACGCCCCTATTCACAGAAATGGGCCCACATGCATATTTAATACACACAATCATGCATGTCCAATCACATAATTACCAAATTCATATAATATCATAATTAAATCAATTATTGCCCTCCCGGCATACAAATCAAGGCCCTAAGCCTTATTAGCAAATTTTGGGACGCTACAACTATCCCCTCCTTATCAGAATTTCGTTCTTGAAATTTATTCACACACGTCGGAACACTAATCCCGCAAACCTGACTATAATCCCAGATTCAGGTCTTTGACTTGGTCATTATTTGCAACATTCTCACAAGAACAATAGTCTAATATGTAAGACCCTCTTTCTTATATATAGAATTTCACAGGATTTTCCTTACATAGTAAGTTCCACTAAGTTTCCAGGGTCTCCTTACCCAATCAGGGGTTGTACTTGTCACTCATTTCTTCAATATTGGCACCAGTAAGAACTCATAAGCCTCTACCTGTACTGAGGTAAGGCCAAACTATAGGCCCCTAGCCTAATCCCTCTTACAATTTCACAAACATAAGTCAACTCCTCTTTCCAATTTGAACTATCATACTCTTGTAATAACGCAGATACTCCTGACCTTAACGTTTCTTAATAATTTCACTGGTCCTTGAGCCATTTCTGATTTAGGGTACTTCCTGTCCTTAAGTTCACTTTCCAAAGTAAGTACTTCTCGTTCCCTGTCTCTCAATATTCTACTCGGAGTCACTCTACGACCCTTTTTTTCAGAACCTAGAAGTCCATGGGTTCCAATTTGACATTATCACTCTTGGTGTCCAATGGAGATGTACAGTCTCCTCTCGTACCCATTCTCTCTTTTGATACCTCATTCAACCCAACCATGGTGTGCCAACCAAATAGGTCAAATCACAACTTTCATATTTACTTACCTCATTTGTGACCCAAGGTGGTCCACCCCTAGGGTTCATAATCATATCCCTTTATATTAACTCCAGGATACACTAGAATCCTATTAGCCCTTTTGGCCTCTGATTATCACCTCTTATTTAATAAATGATTAGGTCGTGCGCCTCCCAATAAACAAAGTGTAGTTTTAGCATCCATTCAACTTCCTGGATGTAAGACCCGTAAGGGGTGATTTAAGGTTCATCCTACATCTTCCCTCATTGCCAATATCCTTCAGATCATTCATCTGAACTGCATAATTTAACTCATCTATTCCAAAGTGGTAGGATTCTTAACCTTTCCTGCAAGATCCTCTTCCTACGTTTCATGTTCATTCATAAGAATATATTTGCCAACTATCAACCGCAAGTTCCAAATCAGACTCAGTCATTACTTCATTCTAACTGTAGTTAACCAGTATAACTATTAGCTTACCATCCACTATGAGGTACAACCGATCACTCTTTTAGGTACACACGATGCCCCTTAACTCATAACATACTGCTTCGGAACTCCATACTCTAAGGAAGGACTCTCGCATCGTTCTCATGTACCAGTCCATACACACAAACTTTAATATTGTGATATGTGAATCAATCTTTATACCAACTTCTGAAAATCTGGTACGCAACCATCCATTCAGATCAACTTTATGTTCTAATGTTGCCTCAGTCAAGGTATAGATGTCCTTCAAAATACCCCATACAATAGTAGATGTGTCCCTCCGGCTTCACTATGCTTTTCGCCCCCAAGGCGTTCCTTTAATAATTTCCTTACGGTTTCCATCTTAATTACCTCATACATGATCCCATTACCTCCCATAACATGACCTTGAACATCTTCTGGAGAAATCAGAACTTGTCTCTCTTGGAACCTTACCTGTAACCTTGTTTCCTTAACCTTGGTACTATCAATAAGGGTGTTATTCGTGTTCTGCTTCTAGCTGGGAGTAGTCTGAAACATCCTTGATCGATCTGAATATGACTCATCAACATTATCCATGTACTCTCTGCTTAATAAGCTTACCTGGAACACTGATGCATTGGTCAGTTTAAAAGCCTTTACCAAGACTCCTTCATATCATACTTAGTGCAAGAGGAAATTCTTGAAACGCCTGTTGCCTTAATCCTTAACTGGGTTACTCTTGAAAACATTATCCTATCCTCGTAGACTTGGCCCTTTTCTTGTCAAACCGTATTGACGTGTCCCGTGATAAAATGCTCCGTCTGATCAACCCTCAAGTCAAAAAATTTCTTCAACTAAACCTTAAGTCTTCCCGCTGAGCTAAATCTATACTTCATAATGTCTCGGATATCGCTTCTATCTCTGCCTTAATTCCATTACATGCACTTTTCCAAAATGCGACAATTATCCCATCGAATCCTTATAAACTCATCTGAAATCTTATCTGCCGATCCAATATTCATCTGATCTATTTGATATAACCTCAATGGTATATTCCTCAATAGCTAGGCACCCAGCAACTGCAACCAAGTCCTTTCCTTTTAGCCTCAGGAGTCACCATCTTCTTTTTCAATCCATGGTTGTTCCTTATTTAACTAGAAAATCCACATTCAAGATCACCTCATATACGTCATAAAACCAACTTAATAAATTCAATTTATAAACAGAAACGAGAACTAGAAAGCCAATCAGTCACCTCTGAGGACCAGCCTTGGATTCTAACCATATCAAAACATTCACTCGAGCTGGGGTAGAGTTATCTGTACTCTTTAGTTCTTTTGTCTATGTCTTCGAGCAACTCTCCTTAATAAGCCCTATGATTCCTCACTGATACCATGCCTTCACTCAACCCTCACTCACATGATGTCTCCTACACCCAGCACATACTGTGTAACCCCTCCAGACATCACCGTCATCCTAACGACCGCCCTGAACACCATGAACTCTCCTGTCAGGACTAGGAGTGATAGAACCATCAGAGATCTTTCTTTCCTGGTTACTGGGCCTCCGCCCCTACCTGCTCCAGCAAATAAAGATACCTTTGGTCGAGCTTCCTGCCCATTGGCACTCTTACTTCATATCCCGACTCCTACGTCCTCTATAACAAGGGCCCCCCCTACTGCCCAAGCGTAGGTAACAATTTCCTACACTAGAGCGATTCGAACGCACTTTCCATCCCAGGGTTCAATCCTCAAGTGGATCGCTCTTTTTGGGTGACATCCGTTGGTACCAAACAAAGCACAAATTTGGCCATTCTACAAAGCTCACTAACATACCCTGTCACTGTCATACTATTCGGTACCGAGTTCCTAAACTCATCGGTCTTTGCAACCCAAACTGCGTCATCGTAGTGACACTCATTGAACCATTGTCTGAGTTTCCTTCCAACCCATCATGACAATATTCCGAGTCTGGGATATAACTCCCACCAAGTTTGGGCATCCTCCCGCAAAACGTAGGTGGCACAAGCCACTCCATCATTGCCTTTTACTCTTATATATAGACGAAGATGAGGCTAACCATGCTTGTCCACTGCTTAATTCTAAACAGGTCCAAACCTCCCTCAGATACTGGAGGTTAACATTTCTAGAGTCTTTCATATAGTAATTTTCCATCATTAGGTTAGGTCGTAACTAGTGCCATTGTTGCCAACCCCACAAGACAACATTCCCTGACAAAACCCACTATCTTAATCACCTAATCTCTTCCTCTTACCTTTACAATCCTGTATGTATGTCAACAAACACATGCCGCCAATCCCAAGGCCGACGGATGATTCTGGCCTCAACTGCCACCATTCACCCTGCCTGATCCAACTGCCTGCCTCAGATACACAACCTCCAAATCTATTTGCAGCCAACACCCTGGCCTACTAGCCCTGATACTCTTATACAATGCTAAACCATAACAAGGCCAATCAACATAATAGCCAAAAGATACACATACTACGATACAAAACCAAAATGCTCATGCATCAATCATCAAACCTCATTCCCACAAATCACATACATATTCATCATGCTCCCTATTCTAGCAGATAAGGCAACTCACATAACTAGTTAAACAAATATCGCATTTAATACCAACCATAAGTCGAGCTTGTCTCTAGCAGCGAGCGGACATGTTCGATCAATCTCTAAGAACCATAAACCTTGGCACACTCTTATACCAAGTTGTAACGCTTTACTTCCTTAGAGTCGTTACCAAGTGATTTATAAATGTGCCACTAGCTCGCTAATCGAGGTTTAAGACTAGAAAATGTGTTCGGATAAAAAATAATAAAGACTCATTTAATAAACACTAAGTATAAAAAGTTGGTATTTTATTGAAATTTGTAAAAAATATTACATTGGAATCCCAAAACACTGTTTTGAAATACAGTTACAAACATAAGATACAGTACAATCGACCTAAGCGACAAAATCGAACATTTACCACGTGTTTCTTAAAATACCCCAGTTGTGGTGGCCAGGTAGGCCAAACATGTACACATCGCTCCATGCACTCCAACTCATGGTTGCAAGATCCAACCCTTGCTCTTACCTGCACCACAGAGCACCCGTGAGCCGAGGCCCAGCAAGAGAACTTCAAGCACAATATGCAATAAAAATATATCGAACAACTCATGTTCAATCAAAGCAACAATCAGATACCAGATCCTACTAGCATGCTCAACAACACAGCATCTAGACCAACACAAAAGCACGATGGCATAACAGCCTAACAGTACAATAGTACAATAACACTTTAGCACTATAACACGACAACGTAATAATATGACAGTAAATTCACACAACAACTCAATATTACAAGAGCATATAACAAAGCAGTCAGATCGATAACTTGCATTTAAAGATCGTCTCATGCCGAATGGCTAAAACAAATACACATTATAATGTGGCCTTATTTGTAATGCACCAACATGCATGAAAATATACAAATCTGCCCTCAACGAGCCAAATTACCAAAATGCCCTTATAATGAAAAGTGGACCCATATGCATGCATTTATCATCATATAATAATATAATTCACATAAACATGCATATAATAATTTAATGGCACAATAAATCAATTATGGCCCTCCCGGCCTCCTAATCAAGGTCCTAAACCTTATTAGGAAATTTGGGGCATTACAAATATCCCCTCCTTACAGAAATTTCATCCTTGAAATTTACCTGAACTGCCCGGAATATAAATTCCGCACAAATGATTCCAATTTCTCAGGTCGTTCCCTTGACCTCACTATTTCTGCAACATACCTTAACCCAAGGTATAATTTTGTTCCTCGGAACCTTATTCTTTCTGTTAAAATCTGAACTGGCTATTCCTCGAAGGATAGCTTAGCTTCTATCTCCAGATTCTTACAACTCAACACATGAGTCTCTTCTAACCCATGTCCTCAACATGGAAAATGAAATACACTGTATACAACCAACAGTGTCAAAGACATGGCCAATCCAAAAGCAACCTGACCAGTCATATCCAGGATTCAAATGGTCTTTTCTACTCTAGGGTTCAACTTGCTTTTACCTCTTCACCCCTTTCCATGGCAATACTTTAAAGAAGATACAATCTTCTACTTGGAACTCCATGTTCCTGCTTTTCCAAATCAATAAAATTTTCTATTTACTCTGAGAAGTGAGCATCCAAGCTCTAACCTTTTCAATAACCTTAATGATTCTCTGAACTACCTCAGGATCCAAATATAACATCTCACCCATCTCATAAAGTGCCATTCCAATAATTGGATAACCTTCTCTCTCTGATTTACCATCAGTCTAAGAATAATGAACTGTACTAAATTCCAACTATATACTCATCACCTTCCTCAACCCTCCCAAGACCTGGAAGTAATAACAGTGTCCTTATCTGATAAGATAGACCACAAATTCTATGAAGGCGTACTACCTCTCTCTCACAAAGATCTATATATTGATCAACTGTGTTACTCGTCCTTACTGGTAGAAGTGAACTCACTTTAAATACTGGTCCATAATGACCCAAACCAACTCATGGTGACCCACTATCCTGGGCAGCCCCACCGTGAAACCTATCGCCATGTTTTCTTATTTCCAATATGGAATACTCAAAGGCTGTAATGACCTTACTAGCTTCTGATACTATATCATGACCTGCTAACAGGTTAAGAACTTTGTCATGTATTATGTCATGTCCCTCTCCATCCCAGGCCACTACTATAAAGCTTTCAGACTCTGGTACATTTTCACGATGCCCGGATGAAGTGAATAAGAGGGTAGTATGAGATTCATCCAGAATCTCCCATTTAATCCCAGTGTCCATCGGAGTCCAAATCCGATCCTTATACCACAATAAACCCATACCTAACATTGTATAATCCTTAGCTAATCCAGCTAAGACTTTCCCCTCAATTCTTCCCATCTGTGGTTCACTTAATTGTTTTCCTTTTGATACTCTCTAAAAGAGTAAACTCAAGATAATGTTGACCAACTGACCCACCAACAACTCTACTCTATTCCTGGTCATATCCTTCAAATAACATGATGCATAGGCAATCCCTTTTCCATGTCCCTGAGGTGTCATAACAACATGCAAACTGATTCTGATCTGTAAGAAGACTCATAACTCTTTCCCAAAACACATATAATATCCTGCCCGTCCAAGGAAACTCCTACCCCTAATGCGTTCCTTGACCTTGGCAAATCTCTAGCCGAGAATATACCACAATACCATCGTTCAAGACGATCACAAATCCAATTCAGATAATCCTTGAATACTCTATTCATCTAATCCATCAAAACAACTCAGCACTCTCAGTGCCCTTATTCGATATAAAAACAGTTTTCTGTTTATCATTCTCCCTGATCTTTAGCAGGTACTAACCAGATCAAAGATCTACCTTGGAGAATACCATCTTACTCAATAACTGAGCCTTTAGGTCTTACAAATTTGCTGAAGTCGTTCAATATAGTGCCCTAGACCTGATTCCATCCCTGACACCAATTCAATCACCATTCTATCTCTTTGTGTGAAAGTAATCTTGACAATTCCCCTAGAAATCCATCCAGAAACTCACAGACTAATCCAATCTATCCTGATCCCACTAGCACAACCTAAGTGGTATCCACCACACTAGCTAGGAGTTCTATGCATCTCCCTGTAATAGATCTCTAATTCTAAATACAGCTGTCATCAGCATAGTGCCAACTACCACAAGGGTTTCCCACTCTCAAACCCAATAGTTACTATCATTTTCCTTGCAATCTAGCATTGCCCCACATTTGGCTAACCAACCCATATCCAAGATAATACTGAAGTCAGTCATAATCAACCCTATCAAACCAACTGATGAGTCTTTTCCACCATAACTCTAAATCATCACAACATAACCATGCAATCTACATAACAAGTCTATGCTTCTCTAGATACAACAAACAAAGAACAACATGGCACCAAACAAGTTAGCACAATACAAGAATCAAAACTAGAAAGCTGACCTACCACCCCTGAGGAACCAGCCTCAGTCTCAGTCTCCGAATCTGACTCCATCGGAGTGAACACTCGAGCTGGAGTCGAGCTATCCACCCTCTTTTGCTTATCCTTCCTTCGTCTTAGGAAATTCCTCTTGAAATGCCTAACCATTCCACATAAGAAACATGCCTTTGCTCGGCATTCTCCCAGATGACGCCTCTTACACCGAGTGCATTCTGGGTAAGTCCTCCAGTTTTTTTTTCTTACTCACTCCAATAAATGGAGGTATCGCTGCTTAAGCTCCATGCTCTCCAGCACTCTCCTTCTCAATCTGATTTCTTGTGCTCTCAACAACTAGAGCCTAGAGATTTCAAGCACTGGGGCAACTCTAATGCCCTAAGATATTCTGGGATTCAATCCCTGGATAAACCTTTCCTTCCGAGCTACATCTGTGGGTACCATATCAAAAGCAAACTTGGCCAACCCATCAAATCTGTTAACATACTCAGTTATTGTTGCATTGCCCTGAACGAGATTCAAAAACTCATTCATCTTATGTCGATTAGATCTAATCTTTTCGGCTTGCGTTAAACACGCTAATACCATTCTTGACTCTTAAGCCAATACCATACGACCAGTGCTCAGTACTAATGCTGAACTTGACTAGTAATCACAGCTTCACAGTCAGTACTGACACCACTGCCGATTCCTGACTTATCGGTCAGTGCCATTCACATATAAGCAAGATCGTTAAGCATTTAGTATGCAATCAAAGTCCACATTTAAAACACCCAACATGCCTCATTAATAACCATGCATGTCATATATGGGGCGCAGTTTTCTTACCTCTGGTTCGAGCGAGAAATAATAAATGAACGACCCTTGAGAACGATCAATCCTCTGATCCCTTAGCGGTTACCTAGTCATAACCAATATAGAATCCATCAATGAATTAAATCAATAAAAGGTTCATAATCTAAAACCTCACTCCCGGGATTAATCCCAAGCTCTCGGGACTTCCAATCCACCCAAACGAGGTAGTGGAACCAACTCCCGAGCCCCCGAAGTCATCCCGAGCCCTAAAAATAGGCCTTATTGAGAATGACCTAGCACTGGGGCGCTGCCCCAAGTCAGAGAGAACCTTACTCCCTGCTCTGCATAGCGTTGGGGCGCCACTGACAGACCAGAAAAACTCTGGTCTTCTCTCCTGCGATTTCCCCTGAAAACCAAGCTTCAAAACCACTCCCAAACATCATCTAAACCTATAATTTAACCCCAAAACTTCATCCATACCTCAACCCCATCAAAACCCAAACAAACTTTCTCAAAAACCTCATTGATTTCCCACAACTAGCATCAAACTATAAATTCTATAAAAACTTAACAAAAACAGAGGAAACTTAGGATCAAAGCTTGGAGATCATTACCTCAAGAACTCAAGAGCTTCCTAGCAATCCCCAAAGCAATTTCCTTGCTTAAACTTCTAAAATCCTAGCTTTTCCACCAAAGAAATTCAAAGAAAAGAGAGGGAGAGAGATGATCGAGTGAGTGAGTGGAGAGCCCTTGTTTTTGCCTCTTTCTTCTACAGCCTTCTGGTTTTAAACATATCCTAAGGTAAAATGACCTAAATGCCCCCAAGCCTATCTTCTTTTCTTAACAACCCCCAAGGGCAAAAATGTCATTTCCCACTTAACCCGCTAATCATAATTAACGTCCTCCAATTCTCGTTATTCCCAATATTTTCAAATACTAATAAATCATATCCCATTACCCTTCAATTCCCGGTAATGTACTAATCATCAAATTACCCCGAGACTCACCCCGAGCCCCGAAATTAACCCCGTTATGACTAGACCGATAACTTGCATTCAAAGATCGTCTCATGCCGAATGGCTCAAATAAATACACATTATCACCAACATGCATGAAAATATACAAATCTACCATCAACGGGCCAAATTACCAAAATACCCTTATAATGAAAAGTTGACCCATATGCATGCATTTATCATCATATAATAATATAATTCACATAAACATGCATATAATCATTTAATGACATAATAAATCAATTATGGCCCTCCCGGCCTCCTAATCAAGGTCCTAAACCTTATTAGGAAATTTGAGACATTACAATCAATATTTTATTTATTGACAAATATTCTAATTAATGGTTAACATTATTTGTTACCCAATTTTGTTTGTTACCCAATTTTTCATATCCCAACTGATTGAGAGAATATCTCCATCTGTGGCAGAGACTCTACTGGAATGTCTCACTCTATAAATATACAGTACCGGTCCCCAAGCTCGCTACTCATTATTCTGTCTTTCAATAACTCCATCTAAAAGAGTTAGTGAGATCTTAGAAGCCCGTGTACTCATTCTAATTTCTTTTTTTTTCTTTTGTAGATCTAGAGTTGTAGATCGAGATTATCAATAGCAATGCTTTGAGATACATATATTCAATCCTCTAAATTTTATAACAATCTGTTTATTCCACATTAGGATTGTTATGCTTCTAGATTAAGATTAATCTAACAATAAGGGCATACTTAAAATCAACAAAAATGAGATAATCTTGCTATGTGTTCTTTAGGAAATTAATGGAGTTCACAACACAAGATCATTAAAGACGTGAGAAGCTCGCTAAATTTAAAGAGTGAGTATTTTGTCGATTAGATCTAATTGGCTATTGTATTTTAATTTTAAGACTCTAGTAAGTAAGCAGTAAGAAGTTTTATCTCAAATAGAGATGACGATGGGTAGGGTATGGATATGTTATGCCTATTCCAAGATCATACCCTATTAAAAAAAGCTCTACCCACATCTTATTTTATTACCCTATAATTTTTTGCATGTAAGGTACATGTATTATCCTAACGAATATAGGGTACTCACAAGTAACCTTACCCTAATAAAATTTAAAATAAAAAAATTATTTTTAAAAATATCAATATACGATACTTATAAAATTTAATGAAATATAACACGTATTAAGTATTAAGGATAATAAATACTTATAAAATTAATAATAAATAAATAATATAATATAATAGTGACAAGACATATTATATCTATTATAATAATATAATACAATAGATTAGAGATTGTAAAAGTTAATATGATATATTATCTACAATTATAAAATAAATTAAAATATAATATAATGCATCAAAGGATCCTAAAATAGTGACAGGACATATTACATCTATATTTAGAATACATATTGATTGATTTTATAAGTTTAGATTTAACATTTAATTTTTAGCATATAAATTATAATTTAAAATGTATATTAATTATTTATAATATATATTGTATGACATGTATCAATATTTAAAA
Source organism: Humulus lupulus (assembly GCF_963169125.1). NCBI lineage: Eukaryota > Viridiplantae > Streptophyta > Magnoliopsida > Rosales > Cannabaceae > Humulus > Humulus lupulus. Next base: position 288,781,543 of record NC_084793.1, on the reverse strand, counting down.
AATATCCAGGTTGCAATATTTGTGCTCAGTTGTAATCTTGATCTATTACAGTATCTACATATATATATACACGCAATTAGTATAAATAAGTATACATATATAATCGGGTAAGGTAGGATGATAGGGTTGGGTATATAACCATACCTGTACCCTACCCTATAACTGCATCGGGTACATATTTTCGTACTCTCACCCTACCCTAAACCCTAATTTATCGGGTAATACCCTACCCTCGTGGGTAGGGGTAGGATTGTAGCGCACCAATTTTTTTTTTATTATTATTTGTTTATGTGTTAAAGTATTTTGAATTAATTAATTAAGTGTTAAGTGTTAATTATGTAAATTAATTTTTTAATTATTTTATTTATTTAAATTATTTTGTAAATTGTTGTGCATGAGCTTTGATTGTGTGCATATGAGTGCATGGTTAGTAGTGATAGACTTGTGTGCTTGTCTGTGTGCATGTACATAGTATGCATGGTGAGCATGCAAGAAGTTACCATGAACTTAGACCACATAGAGGGAATGTTAACAAATTCATTATTTTTAGAAACTATGAAATGAAGGTTCTAGAACACTTGTGTTCACACAAGTGTGAATTGAAAGTCAATGTAAGAATAGAGAGAGTGAGAGTGGCGTGAGAGAGAGCTAGTGTGAGAAATATTTTCTAATTTATTTTATTATTTTCTTGATTGGAAATTATAAAGAAAATAAGATAAGGGTAAGTGAAGTGTGGGAAAGATTTGCTATTAGTTGTCTTGGGTTATTTTGGGTAAGTGAGGAATGAGAGATTGAGAGTGTGAGTTGGCCTTGGTGGCCGAATAATGAAGAGGAAGAGAGGAGTAAGGGGGTTGGTCATCAAATGGGGAGGAGTTTCCTTTAAAAAAAAAACCAATCACTTGATCTCAGAGAGAACCAAGGAAACTAGTAATTGAGAACTTTCTCCTTCCCACTAGGCTAGGGTTTTAACCCTTAGGGTAAATAAAAAGAAAAGAATTGAGCCTTGGAGACTCATTGTGGTTGCCGAGCATAGAGAGACAAAGAAAGAGAGAGCATGTGAAAGAGAGAAAGAAAGAAGAGAACAAATGAGAAGGAGAAGAAGAAGATGAGGATTTCGAAATTAAGTGTATGTGTTCTTGTAATGGTGCTTTTGAATGCTCTAAGTTCTTCTTAATTCTAAGAATATATTTTTTCTTTTATGTTGTGGGTTTCGAAATTCCTAGGGTATCAAAGAGGATTGACCATAGCATTTGTGTTCTTGATCACTACCAATGTAATATCCGTTTTCTTGGAAGGACAATTTCGTAATTTTTTCCACTATGTGCATCTTTGTCATTTTTTTTTTCTTTTCCTTTGATGGAATATTGGATATGTATGATTTCCAATGGCGATAAAATTCATGGTTTCTTATGTTTAAATATCTTTGAAATGATTGTAAAATCCCAGCATGTGCATAATGCCAAATAAATAAATAATGACTCAGGTTAAAGTTATTATTTATTTTATGAATATTATTATTACTATGAGTATAATAATAATAATATGGTATGAGTTATTTTTATTTTTTTATGAGTTATTATATTGTTATTATTTAAATGGATTAAATAATAGTAATTATAAGCAATTATGAAATGACTATAATGTCCCCATTTTTGGGATTTGTTGAGGGATATTTTGAGGACATTTTATGATAAACAATATCTCAAATATATGATTAAAAATTCATGATATAACAAGATATTATTTATTTTAATTGTTTAATTTTTAAAATAAATGAAAAATCTCTAGTCTTGTGGGAATTAGAGGAATAATCGTTCAAATATTAACAAGTTATGTTTTACTCGTTTATTTATTGTTATGTCACGATCAAGAGAGTTCTGAGTGAGAGAAATCATGGGAAGCAAGCTAAGAGAGAGAAAGAATCGTTTCTCTCACAAAACCTAGAGAGAGAAAGCATAATTTTGGGTTTGGGAAGCTTAGGGAAAATCTGGATTGTTTTGATCATTTTAGATACATTATTTATGATCTAAGGAATGTTTTTGATGTGATAAAAGGACCTAGAAGTGTTGTTTTCGAAATCCACCATTAAAGTTAAGGTTTTTGGATGATTTCGGATTTGAGAGTGTTTAGATGAATTCTGGGTGTATGGAGGCATGTGTACAAGCTTAGGGAACTCCAAGGATTAATTTGGATGTAAAGAATCGGAGTTTAAAGGCTTAGAACGCAAAGTGTATTTTTTTGCTCCATTTTTGGCGGTACACCGGACTTGGAGAAGAAGACTTCAGAATAAGGGGTTACAGACATCTTTTTGGGCTGGGGTCTATTGTTTTGAAGTTCTGGACACAAGGGGATCATTTTCCAAGCAAGCGAAGGGTTGGAACGCAGCAAAACTCAGCCCTAGAGTCGCCGTCGCTGGAGAAGAAGACAACTCTGGCGAACCCGATCTGGGCATTTCCATAGGTTTTTTTAAAAAAAAAATTCTTGTTTTAGATTCTACATGATAATTTAGAGGGGTTGGTGAAGTTTGGTATTTTTTTGATAAATCCTTGATTTATTATGAATTATTTAAATTTTCTTAGGAAATAATTATGAAAAATACTTAAACTGTTCAGAAAATTCTGAGATAATTTTTATATGATATGGGATTGATACCAAACTGTTCAGTATGTTTATATTGAAGATTTAAATGTTTTTTTTTGTAATTTTCATGAATTTATTTGGTTATTTCTTCAATAATTATAGAAAATACCTAGGCTAATATAAATGGCTCAGAATAATTATTGTAAGCATGTTTAAGGGTTAGAAGCTATTATGTGAAATTTGGGATAATTATTTACTGTTTTATTATTTATCTTGAATTATTTGAATTAAAATGGGTTATCTACGTAGATAAATTATAGAAAATAACTTGGTGTTGCTAAAATTATTGTTTACTATTTGGGCACTGTTCTTATGAAGTTAAAATGGTATCTTAGTGTCTGGTACTGATTTAGAACTATGTTAGGTTGATTTTTTATTTTTGGTTAATTATTTGGTATTTTATGCATGCAAAAAAAAGGGGTAATTTATGCATAAATAATTACAATAATTTGTATAAGTTTCTAAGTTGTTTAATCATGTTTCATAATCTGTTTAAATGGTTAGGAAGCATGTTAGGTTCTGGTTTGGGTAATTGTATTGACTATCCAATTATTTTGGGAATTATGTGTAATTAAAATGATAATTATTGAAAATAAATAATTATAAGGAAATAATTAGTTTAATCTGACTTTATAGGCGTAAAAATAAACTTAGAATCTGATTTAGTAAATTGTGGTCATTTATTTGATTATTTGATTATGATCTATTTGTTTTGTGCATAAAGATGATAAGAAATGTGATGATTAGTATTATAGGTTGTAATTTTGTGGTGAAACCTTGATGTGGTTCATAATTGTATTTTGAGTGTGTCATTGTATTGTTGGGTGTTTAGGATCTAGTTCTCAACAAGGACACTCAGCGAGGGGTTCGAGGTAGAACAAAGGAATATTTTTGTAATTGAGGTAAGAAGAGTGGACATCTGCGCACAGAGTGTATGTTTAAGCATACAACCTTGTTTCTTGGTTTGTATTTATTTATGTTATGTATTGTGGTTGATTACTGTACACACTTAGTATTGTTAGCATGAGAATATTGCTAGGGTTTTCGCTGCTTGTGTGAGCATAACACTTGCAGGTACACTAAGAGCTTATCATTGGTGAGTACAACTTGTGGTAAGTGAATGCTCCGTTGGATGCCAAGTGTGAGAATAACAAGAGGCAGGGCATATTACATTTCATGTCTGATCAACATGAATGTATGGTTCATTATCGTATGTGAGCATAATGTGCGGTATGAGACTTTGTTTGTTATGTGTGTGAGTATAACATGCATTGTATCAGTATTATATGAATTGTTATTGCTTAAGGTTTTGATTAAGCTATGTTGTATTATCTGGTTAGGGGGGTTATGTCCTACATAACTCTTCTTACTGGGCGTTAGCTCACGGGTACTTTGTGTGCAGGTAAAGGCAAAGCAACGCAGTGAGTGAAGCGGGCTCGAGGCGTGGATGTTACATGTTAGTGGGGGGTTCACGACGTTTTAATGTTTTAAAGACTTATGAAATTTTATCACTTTTGGACTATGTTTTTTTTTTATGTTAGATTAAGTTTTAAGACTTGAAAATGTTTTATTTTGAAGAAATAGTGAGATCTCATGCCTTGTTTATTTCAATAAAATAGTATTTTAAATGGTTATTTTATTTATTGATTTAAATGGACTTTCATAAGTGACATCTCTGTAAATCGGGGCGTTACAACCAATGAGGTAATGGAGAATCCTAGCCTTTTTGTTGTTTTGATGTTGTTATATTCTTGATTATGGCTTTGGAATATTGTTTGTTGTTTTGAGAAGGCTTGTTTATGATGTATGATGGTGTATTGATCTTTGTAGTCTTGATGAGTATATGTTCTAGTATATGTTTTTATAATATTGCTATAATGAATACATGTGTTGATAGGGTATTTTGAATAGAGGCATGTTAGGGTTTAATATGTTTCTTTTGAATTTTGTGTAAATTTGGAGTATGTTGTGTAAATTTGGAACATGAGAAATATGATGTTCATATTGTATATTTATCATTAGGAAGCATGCTAGGGTATGAGTTTGGGTTATGATAATAATCTATGTGAAAATTGTGATACATAAAATTGTTATGGTGTTTAGAGTTTCGGCTATGACATATTTTAGGTTTAGGGTTTCTTTGTTTTATTCAATTATGAGCATGAAGATTTTGTTGTGATATTATTGTAATAAGGAGCATGTTAGAATTTCCATTGATGTAATAATAAAAACATATTTGAGTTGGTTGCTTATATTGTAATGCTTTGTGTCTTGAACATATTAAGTTGTATGTTTGAGTAAGGAAGCATGGTAGTAATGTCTTAATTTAGTTTGCGTTTTTTTTATTCTTGTTAGGGTGTCTCGGCCAAGGCTCCTAAATTGAGGTTTATGTTTTGGAATGATTTGATTCTATTGAATTGATTGTGTGCATACTAATTGTAATATTAAAATGAATAAAGTATAGAAACATGTTAGGATGACTTGTTATAAGTGTTAAAAATGATTATGAGTATATTTAGAATGATTTATGCTTACTGATTTTATTTTATATTTTTATGGTAATTTGTAAACAATTTGAAAAGAGAACAAATTATGTCTTGAAATCATATTTTAAAACTAAGATGAGAAAAATGGTGTAAATTTTGTACAACTTGTATTTCAAAATATAATTTATGCTGAATTTTAATATTTAAAAGTTGTAATTTTTTTTTGGAAGTCCTTAGAAATTGGTTTATTAAAATAAATAATATGAACTTTTTTTCCAGATTTAAATAATCATAAATAATGTGAATTTTATGACCTAATAATAATTTTTGGAAGGAAAATAAATCTGTCACATCTCATTGGTTTTAGTTTCTTAATTTTGCTAAATTAAAACAGAACTTTTATGAAGTTAATTCATTTTTCTAAATTAATTATTTTATAAGTAATTATAAATGTTGTCACATTTTGTTGTTGTTAAATAATAATTAAGTTTATTATTTTATACAATTTAAGCTAAATAATTATTTATTAAAATAAATTCTTGTAATAAAATTTATGGATAGCAATTGTATGATTTTAAGAAATAAAATAGTAAGTAACCAAGTTAGTAATTTATTTTTATGCTTGCAGAATTTTTATGAAATTTACAAGAAAATAAAAGAATTAATATTACCAACTTTAAGCGAGTTTTAATAATCGTCTCACGTATGCATGCTACATGAAAGATTACTTTTACGTTCAAATATATGCTATTTAATCAAATTCACTAGTCTTGTTTTGAAAATATTGAGAATTACTTAGTAGAATTGTCATTATTCTTTTGAGATTTTATGTGAAAGTTGTTGTATGAATAAAGTTGTGATGCAACTTGTGTAGAATAGATGCCACGTGTGCATGGCCCATGCACACGTGAGGTATGCTTATATAATATGCTTAGTTGTACTTGATATTAAGACGAGTGTTGATTGACTATTCTAGGCTCGTTGTGAAACGCGTCATATAGTTTGGACTTGAGGTAAGGAAGTTAGCTAGATTTCTTATGCGATTATGTTGAACTGAATGAGATACAAGTTTTGAGATAAGATGTTATGTATGTATAAATTGTATGATTGTATGAAAAGCATAGTGTTATTTGCGTGCTAAAATGCGACACAACAAATAAGTTACTAAGGTATGACGTAACTCATAGGACAAACACGCCAAGAGGCCCATGAGGACAAGAAGAGGATTTACCGGGTTATGCTTTACTGGTTACCTCATGAAATGTTTGTGTTATCCAATAAATTAGCATTTGTGACGTGGCGGATAATCACTTGACACGTGGCTGATACCTGGACGGCGTTTGCTAGAGTATCGACCAAGAGAAACAGCAGAAGCAGTACAAGCCTGTTTTTCCCACGACCAGTCTGGTCGGTGGTTCCGCTGGCAAGGCAACATTTATGGGAAGATCTTTGTGAATCCCGAATTTATCTCACGCAATCTTCTGGATATCCCATTATTCAGGGGATAATATCTGTAACAATATTTTGTAACCCTCCATGAGCCTATAAATAGCAAGATATAGCTCAAGGGAAGGGACTTTTGGCAACTGAATCATAGAGATATAGAATTTCTTCTAGGAAATTTGTATTGTTTTGGGAGAAGTGTTGAAACTCATTGAACCCAAGTTCTCTGATCACATTTCTGATTTCATATCAATATAATTCTGAGTGGACGTAGGTCATTACCAGATCCTGGGGCCGAACCACTATAAATTACTGTGTTTTCTTTACTTTCGTCATTACATTATTCTCTTTACATTTGTCCATATCGTTCATATTTTGACTCTGTGTCAGTTGGCTAAATCGTGAGTCAAAATTCTGGTGCTTTCATTGAGAGGACGATTCATTGTTGTTAAGAAAACTAATGGCGAAAGCAGGAAGGAAAGCTGGCCAGACTGCCGCCACTGCACCGTCTAATCCGCCACCTCCTCCTCCACCCGCAAGCATGGCGGAAGATGAGCCGCAACTAGATTTTGAAGAGGAGGAAATGGACGATGCAACATTGAAGAGCACCCTGGGCGCGTTGCAAGAAGAATTGGCTACTCTGAGGGCCAATCAAGAGACTGCTGCAGAAGTTATGGCGCGACAGCAGCAGGAGCTTGACCGTCAGCGGGCGGAGTTGAGCGAGAGACAAGCGGAGGTGGACCGCCGCCAGACTGAGGCCATGGCAGCCCTCGAAGCAGCCTTGCTATTGGCTAGAAATCAAGCCACACCTGCCTCGCAGCCTAACCAACCTGGAAATGGGCCACCTCAGACGGGTCCCAATCCTAGCCCACCAATCCATCCTTCAAGTCCGCAAAGGCCCGAGCAGCCTTAGATGCCCCATGACGAAGTCCCACTGGACCCCAAGGCAAATCCACCATCCCAGGCTGCTCGGGGTAATCCCCCGCAGCAAAGGCAGAATAGGGCCGAGCATCAGCCTCGTAGTCCTAGACGCCATGAAAACGATGGGCCAAACCAAGCGAACAGAGGTCACCACCCTCCTGGTAACAGGAGAGACTCGGAATTAGGCTCTGCGGTCCGTGGACCCCCACGACATAATGATGCACGGGGATACCGCGACCAGCGCAGGCCACCCTCTAACGCTCGAGGTGTTTCTGCCAGAGACGGTCACAGGGGGAACAGTCAGTCTCACCACAGCCAGTCAAGGTTCAGAGATGGTCATGGGTACAATGAGGCTGACTCAGGCAAGGGTAATGCTGAGGGGAGAAACGGAAATAGAGGTAAAAGCAGGAGCCAAGTACCTCAAGGTGACCAACCAAATAGACAAGAAGCTGGGGGGCAACCTAAACAAAATAATGTCTTCAACCGGCTCGGAGGTAGCGAGCAACGGAGAAGAGAGGAGGACCTGAGAGATGTACTCAACGATCGTCGAGAAAGGCACGGCGAGAACATCCCCCCAGCCACAGAGGCCACCGCAATTCCTGCCGCAGTGCAAGCCCAGATAGACGCACTCAATCAGGCTGTGCAGCAGCTGGTCGGAGGAAGGACTTCTTACATCGATCACGACAGGAGGAAAGGTACCCCTTTCGTCTAGAGGATAGCTAATGCCGAAACTCCCAGCAAGTTCAAAATGCCTACGCTCCCGAACTTTGATGGATATGGGGACCCAGTCTCACATGTGAATAAATTTGAGATTCAGATGGACATTCAGAAAGTGTCCGAAGACGCTCGATGCAGGATCTTCCCTGCAACACTTTCTGAAGCAGCACAGGAGTGGTTCTTTAAGTTCCCCCCTGCAAGCATAGTTTCCTGGGAAATGTTCGTGAGGGAGTTCTACGGACAATTCTATGCGGGGCGTGTGCACCCAACCGAGGCAAATCAGCTGGTTGAAATCCGCCAGCAGGATGGAGAATCCCTGAAGGACTACATCCAGCGCTTTATGCGAGCAGCAGCTGGAGCAAAGACTGTCGGAGACGAAGGAAAAATGATGGCTATAACCGCAGGAGTGAGGCGTCGTTCTCCTCTATGGAAGAGTCTCCGTAAAGACGGGGTTAGAACTACCCAGGAGTTCTTAGACCGAGCTGATTGATATATCAAGCTCGAAGAGGCCATTGCTGATGATGGAAAACCCTCGAACAAGGGTAAGAAGGCCGCCGAACCCGCCAAAGCCTCCAACGGTTCCAAACCTGATGGCAACGGCAAAGGCGACAAGTACAACAATGGTAATGGCAAGAACGGTGGAAAATGTCCGCACAATGAGCCTTCCACCTCTGACAATAAATGAGCCAAGGGTAATCGTTATGAACCTAGGTTCACTAACTACACTGCCCTCATCGAGTCCCGGGGAGAGGTTTACCAGGCCACAAGCTCTAGTGTGCCTTACAAGAAACCTGGGCCCATTCGAAAAGACATTTCGAAAAGAGACACTACCAAGTTCTGTCGTTACCATAACGACTACGGACATGACATCAATGAATGCAACCAGTTAAAAGACGAAATCGAGTTCCTTATTAGACAAGGACACTTGAGAAGGTACGTACGAGCCTCGGGAACTACCCAACGAGAAGCTCCAGGTGGAAACGAGCAGACGTCCACACGCCAACGCTCGCCACCATTACAGCCTGCCCCCGTAGCCGGAACTCTCTTAACCATCTGTGGAGGCCCGCACCTCGCGGGAAATAGCGGAAAGGCTAGAGAACGATATGCTCGGACTCTGCGCCACGACCAGGACATCGAGATGATGACTGTGGAGGACCATGCGCCGAAAAAGGCTCGCTCAGAGGAGTTCGGGATAACCTTCTCTGAAGGTGATGCCCAACACGTCCGGTTCCCACATTCCGATCCGCTAGTCGTAGATATCCAGATGGCCAATATGATGGTAAAAAGAGTATTGGTCGATACAGGAAGTTCAGTGAACATCTTGTATAAGTCAACACTGGAACGCATGAAGTTGTCCGTAAAGGACTTGGAGCCCTGCAATCAAACCATATACGGCTTCTCTGGAGAAGGACTCGCCCCGACCGGAATGATCAAACTCCCAGTAACCACGGGTACAGCGCCTGCCTCAAGGACATTACTCACCACTTTTGTAGTGGTCGATTGTCCTTCAGCATATAACGCCATTATTGGAAGACCCGTACTGGTCGATCTAAGGGCCGTCATCTCCATGTGGCACCTAGCCATGAAGTTTCCAACGGACGCAGGAGTAGGATACGTCTTAGGAAACCAAAGGGAAGCCCGGGAGTGCTATAACGCTTCGATCACAAAGGCAAAGAGTGGAGCGTCGAGGAGCGCTACCCCAGACCGATTGCAGATGGCAGAAGACAAACAAGCCCAACCAGGTGGTAACGTCACCAAATAGGGCGTTGCCCAAAGTGAGGATATAGATTTGGATCCTCGCTTTGGGGATTTTGAAGAAAACGTTGGACCCATCGAGGACCTGGAAGAGGTCCAACTCGATGAAAAAGACCCGGCCAGAGTTATGAGGGTTGGGAAGAGTTTAGAGCCTACCACAAAGCAGGCACTGGTGAAATTCTTGCAAGAGAACCAGGAAGTCTTCGCCTGGTCGCATAAAGACATGGTTGGTATAGACCCAACAGTAATCAGCCATGTCCTGAACATAAACAAAGCCTTTCCACCGGTGCAACAAAAAAGAAGGCTGCTCGATAAAGACAGATCAAAAGCCTTAAAAGAAGAAGTCGAAAGACTTAAAGAAAATGGGTTCATCAGGGTAGCGTTTTATCCATCGTGGGTCTCGAATCCGGTGCTGGTCCCCAAGCCTAACGGCAAGTGGCGGACCTGTGTGGATTTTACAGACCTCAATAGAGCCTGCCCAAAAGACTGCTTCCCGCTCCCGAGGATCGACCAGCTAGTCGATGCAACTGCAGGACATGAGATCATCTCGTTCATGGACGCATATTCGGGATACAACCAGATCAGCATGCATCCCCCTGACGAGATCACACCAGCTTTCGGACCGATACGGGCTTATATTGTTACAAAGTGATGCCCTTCGGACTGAAAAACGCAGGTGCGACCTACCAGCGACTGGTCAACCACATGTTCAAGGAGCTAATTGGGGTAAGCATGGAGGTATATGTGGATGACATGCTTGTAAAATCCAAGAAGGCAGAAGGACATGTGAGGGATTTGAAGGGATGCTTTGATGTGTTGAACAAGTATCAGATGAAATTGAACCCCCTCAAATGCTCCTTTGGAGTCGGGTCAAGGAAGTTTTTGGGGTTTATAGTAAATTCAAGAGGAATCGAAGCCAACCCTGACAAGATAAAAGCCCTGATCGACATGAAGTCACCGAAGAAAATCAAAGATGTACAAAGCCTGACCGGGAGGATCGCTGCCCTAAGTAGATTTATCTCAAAGTCAACTAACAAGTGCGTTCCATTCTTCAATCTACTCAGAGGGAATAAGAAGTTTGAATGGACGGAAGACTGCGAGCAGGCATTCCAGGCCTTAAAAGCTCATATGTCGCAACCTTCCATCCTATCAAAACCAATCGAAGGAGAGACTTTGTATATTTACCTGGCAATTACCGAAGTTGCTGCTAGTGCGGTATTAATACGGGAGGAAGAAGGCGTACAGAAGGCTGTTTACTATGTCAGCAAAAGGCTTATCGGAGCAGAATTGAAATATCCACCAATCGAGAGGTTAGCATATTGCTTAATTCTAGCCTCCAGAAAGTTGCGTCCATACTTTCAAGCCCATCCTATCACAATTCTGACCGACCAGCCCCTTCGGCAGGTCCTCCAAAAACCTGAGGCGGCTGGACGGCTGTTAAAATGGGTGGTCGAATTAGGACAGTTCGATGTAACTTATTCACCGCGAGCAGCAATAAAAGGGCAAGTCTTGGCCGATTTCATTGCGGAGTTCACCGAACTCCCCAACAGTGAGCTATGCAAACAGCCTGAAGCGCCCATGCCTCAAGATGAGGCTCCTTCGTGGAAACTATTCACGGATGGTTCATCCAATGAATCCCACGCTGGAGCAGGAGTGATATTGATGACGCCCGAAGGGCATCGATTTCACTGCGCAATCAGGTTTGACTTTGCATCATCAAACAATGAAGCAGAATACGAAGCACTCCTCACTGGACTGAGAATGGCCAGAGACATAAGCATCAAAACGATCGATATTTACAGTGACTCCCAGCTGGTCGTGAATCAAGTCCTGGGAGAATATCAAGCGCGAGGGTTAAAGATGATGGCCTACCTTAATAAAACGAAAGATGCGCTAGCCCAGTTCACAAAGTACACCCTCCAGCAAATCCCGCGAGACCAAAACTCCAATGCAGACGCCTTAGCTAAACTCGCAAGTGCGAAGGATGCTGACACCTTGAACATAGTCCCGGTAGAAAGGTTGAGTAAGCCAAGCATTGAAGTGGCCAATGCCAATATGGAGATTCACGCAGAAGATACGTGGATGACGCCTTACATGGAGTATCTGACAAATGGAACATTGCCAGCAGATAGAAACAAGGCCAGAACTCTGCAAAGACGGGCGGCTAGGTACATACTGCTCGACGGTATTATGTACCGAAGAGGATATTCAATGCCACTACTCAAATGCATTACATCAGAAAAAGCTAAGGAACTCATGAAAGAGGTGCATGAAGGCTTCTGCGGGGATCACGCTGGGGGGCAGAGTTTGGCGAAAAAAGTTCTAAGACAAGGCTACTTTTGGCCAACAATGAACGAGGATTCAATGGAGTACGTACGAAAATGCGATAAATGTCAAAGGTTCTCCAAGATCCCACGAGCAGCTCCAAACGAGCTAAAGCAGATGCAGAGCCCGTGGCCTTTCGCGATATGGGGAATAGACTTGATTGGATCACTGCCAACCGGAAAAGGAGGAGTAAAGTACGCAGTCGTGGCAATCGATTATTTCACAAAATGGGCCGAAGCTGAACCACTCGCAACCATCACAACCAAAAAAGTTCTTGACTTCGTTATCAAGAACATTGTATGCCGGTATGGATTGCCCAGGAAGATAGTTTCAGACAACGGGACCCAATTTGATAGCGACCTGTTCACCGATTTCTGCGAGAGGCATGGAGTTATTAAGAGCTTTTCTTCAGTCGCACACCCCCAAGCAAATGGGCAAGTCGAAGCTGTAAACAAAACTCTCAAGGACACCCTGAAAAAACGACTTGAAGAAGCTAAAGAAGCGTGGCCAGAACAGCTGCCTGAAGTCCTCTGGTCGTATAGAACATCTCATCGAATAGCGACAGGGCATACCCCATTTTCTCTAGCCTACGGATATGAGGCAATGTTACCTGTCGAATTAGATCCCCCCTCACATCGGCGTTTGACTTACGACCAGGACGCGAACAGCCAGTTGATGATGGAGTCCTTAGACTCGATCGATGAGATAAGAGAAAAATCTCAACTCCGGGTTGCTGCTTACTAGCAAAAAGTCGCCCGGTACTTTAACTCCAAAGTTAAAGAAAGAAAATTCAACGTCGGAGATTTGGTGCTACGACGAGTTTTCTTAAATACCCGCAACCCCACTGTTGGCGTGCTCGGACCTAACTGTGAAGGGCCTTACCAGATTGAAGAAGTCCTTCACCCAGGCACCTACAAACTTTCACGCTTAAACGGAGATCTCGTTCCGCGTTATTGGAATGGAGAACACATGCGCAAGTATTATCAATGAACAGCCCTTCTTAAAGGACTGGCTTGTTTAAATTTCTCTTTTAAATTTTTACAAGTTTTGCAAAGAGGGTTAGCCACGATGTATGGCTAACTGCTCGTATATGTAAGATTCTATTTCAGAATCACTCGTAAAGACATGTTTAGTCCATTTTTAATACGAGATTATAAGGGACTGTGCTCAGCCATTCATTCTTGCCAACCTTTGTGAACTTATATTTACAAGTATTTGTTCATTACGTGTGTTGTTTTGCTGTATTACAAGTATAAGTTTGATTACGAACAGGAGCGTTCGAACAAGTTATGGTCAAGGCAAGTGACCAAGGACCTAAAGCTCCTCGATCACTTGGGGGGAATATAAGGCACAACGATAGCAAAGCATACTCGCAAGGTATGTAAACACATGAACAAAATAAGTGAAAGCATACTACAGTACTTAGAGTATTTTTCAAAATTTACGTTTTGATTAAAACTATGCCAAAGTACTATGCTAAGTTCGGTCATACGGAAAAATGTTATAATAAGTAAAAATATTATAGCACCAGGAGTTAAGCTTTTACACCTCAAGCATTGCTGCTTGGATGTAACTGTTCAAACAAAAAAGATTTACTGCCCGTGCAGCAAAGTTTAAAAAGAAAACTATTGTCTTTACATCACGACCCGTGGGTCGTGTGTTCAAAAAGAAAGGAAAATAGTTAATAAAGATTAAGAAGCATGAGGGGCAGGAGGATCCTGGGCAGCATTCGGGTCGGTCGCTTCCTCGATAGTTTCCTCTTCCAAACCAACGGCGCTTGGAGTTGCAGGAGTCGCAGCTCTTGCCTCCTCTTCGGCCAGTTGGGCAGCGCACCAGGCCAACTCTGCAGCTCTGACTTCCTCTGAAAGGTAGCTAAAGTCAGCACCCTGATTGTGTTTCCAGAAGTTATAGAAACATCAGAGTGTTGTCCTTTTGTATTTTTCCAGATTCTTGGAGTTGTCGAGCTCCAACTGCTGCACCTTGCTCTCGAGAGTAGCAATAGTCTTGTCCTTGGTCTTGACTACCCCATCCAGATGCTTGATTTCGCGGAGATGAGTTTTGTTGTACGACCGATACTCTTCCCTCAGCTTAACCGCTGCATCTTTTACAGCTTCAACTGCGGACAGTTTGGTCACCGCTGCATCCCTCTCTCGGACCATTGCTTCCAACTCCGTAGCATGCCTGGCCTCAGCAGCCGAAAGCTCCTCGGCCGCCTTCACCTGATATTTCTCGATAGCTTTTGCCTCTACCTGCTCGACAAGAACCTGAGCTCGGGTACGAGCAGTAGTGGCAAAAAGCAAGGCCTGTGCACAAAGAAAAAGGAGTTAGGACTTATCACAAGGTTTAAAAAACTACAAGACTTGAAGAATAAAGAAACACTTACGCTGGAGATTTCGTTCAGAGCCCTGTTCAGGATCTGGTCGACCGGTAACTCTTCAGCTTGGATCACGGCGGTCCCAATATGCTCGCCTTTGCCTATGCGGTCAAGACGGTCCTTGGCAGATCTGATGGCACGGCTCACGAGTCTAGCCCCATGGGCCTCTTCACGAGAAAGATGCTCCCTAGCAGGCGCAGCTGGAGGATTGGACTGAACAGGAGTATTTTGCTGTTCAGAAGGAGCAGGAGGAGGGGTAGGAGTTCGCCGAGTTGGCGCAGGATTTTTCCCAGTTGATGTGCCCTGAGGAGGGTCTTCTGGTCGACTCTTTTTGGCCGAAGGGCCCCGACTGGATTCACCAGCCCTCTTTTTCGATCTCCGTGAGAGTTGGGGGACTTCTTCTTCTTCCTCGGCCTGGTACATGTCGAAGATGTTGGGAGTCGACATATCTGCATGAAGGTAAACGCAAGGGGCTAATAAGGAAAGAGAAAGGTGAAAGTAAGTAATACAACAGAAAGAAGATAGTAAAGTAAATACCCGAGCTACAACTACTGGTCGTTACATTATTGACTCTATTAATCATAAACTCATTTTCTGGCATGAAGAAGTCTGACCCTAAATTTGGAGCATATGTAAAGTTACCGTCCCCGTCAAACATATGACAGGGAATTGGCAAACCATTTAAAAGCGAAATAACATTACCATTGTCATCAGAGGACTCTCCCAAGTCAACAACAGGCTCTGTGGCCTTTTCTTTACCCTTGCCTTGGGGAGCAGAAAGCCTTTCGGCAGAAGGGCTACCCGTGGGTTCCCTGATCGTAACTCCTGTTGGCCTCCTCCTGGAAGAAGGCACAGGAGGTTGCTGCTCGGGAACCCCCTCGGCAGTGGCTTCGTCCACCGCGGACCCTCTATTTTCATGGAGAGGAGCCAGGAGGCCAGACGACCTCAAGTTCTTTTCAATGATCAGGGCCTTGACGCTTTTCGCTGCGTCAAACATCCTGGCCAGAGCATTGGACCTCAACACCATGTCTGGTGTTGGAGTCGGACGTAACCAAGGGCCTGAAAAACAGGTCAAGTTTGAGAAAAAATGAAAGAGTATACTTTGGGGAAAAGTATCGACCAGCGAAAGATAAGCTCTTACCTCCTCTCGCGAAGGCCAAGTTGTTACTGGCTATGTCCGGAGTAAAGAAGTACTCCTTATTGTAATGACCCACGTTCAAGATATGGGTAGTGCCACTCAAGAACGTCCGGCCGGTTTCCTGGTGACAGAAGTGAAAAAAGCTAGTCCCGTTGTGCTGAGGATTGGACTTGAGATCAAAGAGGTAGTTGACCTCATGAGGTGAAGGTTCTGGCCATTTGTTGAGTTTGTAGAGGATATAGAGCGCGGCCAGCATCCTATATCCATTGGGAGTTATTTGAAAAGGGGCGACACCAAAGTAGTTGGCCACCCCCACAAAAAACGGATGAAGGGGAAGATAAGCTCCCGCCTCAATGTGGTATCGGGACCAGGCGCTGTTCGCCCCTCCTGGGCGGTTAGCTCTCTGGTCCGCAGAAGGACGTGTAATGGTTACCCCCGTGAGGGGGAATTTTCTGAAGTAGTTGGCAACCATTCGAAGGGTCACCGAACTAGCTGGGGAGGTGTACCACTCGACATCAGGCGGGTTCCGATGACGAGGACGAGCCCTAGTTTGGATATTAGGGTCAAGAATAAGACTTTCTCGACCACTGGTCGAGGGAACCCCAGCCTGCGAGCCAGGCTGGGTAGGAGAAGTAGGGTTACTTTCAGACTCGGGCCTTTTCTTGCCTGAAGACTTTGAACGGGCCATGGGAGGAGAAGGATGTAGTCTGGAAGAGACTCGCGAGAAAGGTATCTGGTGAATACGATCGGTTGGTTGTTCTTCTCCCTCGAGCAGCTGGGCGAGGAGGTCGTCGTCGATGGGTCTCTCACCTCCCCACAAATCTGGCATTAAAGTCTGTAAACAGAAGAATGGGAAGGTGAGGTTAAAGGATTCTAGAAGGCTTTTAGAATATCACTGGTCGAGTATAAAAGACAAGCCTTTATACAACAGCATTCTAACAAAGAAACTAAATCTTTCTACGCGAACAGTTTGAAAAATGGATCAAAGGGAGAACGTGAAAAGTTTTCCTGAAAAAGTATTTTTTTTTTATTTTAACTCCCCTTAGGGCGGGAAAAATTATTTTTCAACCGGCTTAAAAATCGAAATGTTACTTCGGTTTTACGTCCTAAAAAGCATGATCCTGAGTTCTAAACTAAAACATAAGCCTACTCTGCCTACAAAAACATTCTATCTACAAGCGCCTAAGAACCAGAAGCCAAGGGACTTAGACAGTACACCATTAAAGAGCATGCAACACAAGAAATTAGAAGCATGGGGTTTCAGTAGCTTACCAGGGAAAATGGTCGTGAAGGTGGAAGAAAGGACTTCGGAAATCAAGGAGCCCACCGTATGAGTCTTGAAAGCACAAGAGAACGTTCGCCGGAGAAGGTAAAGCTCTGGTTTTTAGGGTTTTTTGGCAGAATAATGGCGTGCGTGAAAAGAAAAGAAATGAATCTGGTGGTCTTATATAAGTTTGTCTCTGATATTAAAAAGGCGTAATCATTAGTTTTCCTTTTTCGAAGTATGGGGGAACGTGATGGCCGTCGAAATTGTTTCTGGGGAACTGAAAAGTCATGATTAGACAGGAGTGGGTTACTTTTTTCAAGAACACACGAAGGGTTCTGACACGTCAGGAGGGGTTACCAAAGAGTCGCTCGTTCAAAGTTTATTTACAGTTCATAGTAAATAAACTTTGGGGGGCAAATGTTATCCAATAAATTAGCATTTGTGACGTGGCGGATAATCACTTGACACGTGGCTGATACCTGGACGGCGTTTGCTAGAGTATCGACCAAGAGAAACAGCAGAAGCAGTACAAGCCTGTTTTTCCCACGACCAGTCTGGTCGGTGGTTCCGCTGGCAAGGCAACATTTATGGGAAGATCTTTGTGAATCCCGAATTTATCTCACGCAATCTTCTGGATATCCCATTATTCAGGGGATAATATCTGTAACAATATTTTGTAACCCTCCATGAGCCTATAAATAGCAAGATATAGCTCAAGGGAAGGGACTTTTGGCAACTGAATCATAGAGATATAGAATTTCTTCTAGGAAATTTGTATTGTTTTGGGAGAAGTGTTGAAACTCATTGAACCCAAGTTCTCTGATCACATTTCTGATTTCATATCAATATAATTCTGAGTGGACGTAGGTCATTACCAGATCCTGGGGCCGAACCACTATATATTACTGTGTTTTCTTTACTTTCGTCATTACATTATTCTCTTTACATTTGTCCATATCGTTCATATTTTGACTCTGTGTCAGTTGGCTAAATCGTGAGTCAACAGTTTGATTTATTTGTTATGATGAATTTGCAGATAAAGTGTATGAGATTATGAAATGTCTATAATATGTCATTTTAAGATTATGTATGTTGAGAATAACTTTGTATTGCACTTATGTGAATTATTGTTCTTGTTTGTACTTCTTTATTGGACTTTTAGCTCTCTCCCTTACTTTACTCCTTTCAAGTAGGCGATAGGTTTTCTGTTTGGCACACATGGTGATCTGGGGAGTTCTATAGTCAAAGTATGTATGTCATGGGGTGCGAATGGACGAAAAGCGATCTAGAAACGCCTATAGACATTTTTTAAGTTTCATTATGTTTAATTATATTTTAGTGGGACCTTTGCTATTTTTTTATATTTTTTAAAATTGCATGAAAGACTTTATATTTTGATTTAAACAAATGGGCTCATATTGATGTTTTAATAAGGCCCCGCTGAAACTTTTGAATGGTTGTGATATTTTTCTAAATAAGTATTGTAACATCCCAAATTTGTTAATCATGCTTAGTGCCTTGATTAGTGTGTCGGGAGGGCATAAATGAATATCATGTGTATTTTGTGATTATATATGTATGGTTATGTGAATTACATGAGTTATATTATGATATGACTATTTATGCATGTTTAATTGTATTAAACATGCATGTGGGCACGTTTCTTATTAGAATGATATTTTCGTAATTTTGACCCGTTGATGGTATATTTGTAAATATATGTGATTTGTAATTGAAACCACATTATTATGTGGATATATTTGAGTTAATCGGTACGAGATGATCCTAGTGAGCAAGTTAATGGAAAGGTCACAACTATAAATACTCAGCTCGGGGGTGTGCCTAGGGGTATTTTGGTAATTTAGTACATTACCAGGGTTTATCCGGTAATGGGAATTGTTTGGTGATCATTTGGAAATATTGGAATTAATTGGGAAATATGATGTTAGCTGATGATTAATGGGGAATGGTGGAAAAAGACCAAAATGCCCTTGGTTTGGTAAAAGGGGCATTGGCTTGGGTGAGGGTAAATTGGTCATTTTGACCCTTGGGCTGAGTCATGTTAGCCAAAGTCTGAGCCCTCTCTCTCTCTCTCTCTCTCTCTCTCTCTATGACCTTCTTGGAAGGGTTTTGGAGCTAAGGAACAACTTGAGCTCTCATTTGGAATTTGGAGATTGGAATGGGAGAATTCAGGGTTAGGGAAGCAAAGATTGAAGCTGGCTGAGCCCTCTTTTTCCTTGGAAATTCTTTTTTTTTTTGGCAATTGAGGTAAGAAATTGTCCAACCATTCTTGAGTTCTTTGTGTTCTTGAGGTGTTCTTGAGCTTTGAAGCTCAAGATTTGGGTTTTGAGTTTTAGTAAGGGTTTGGGTGAGTTTTTGGTGTTACCGTGTTGCTTAAGTTGTATTATGTTGATTTTCGGACTCATTTCTGGATGGGGATGGCACTTGGAGTGATTTTTGATGAGTTGAGCTCGGAGAAAATGCAGGTGGAAACCCATAAATTCTGGGTTTGCGAGGTGGCGCCCCTGCCCTAGGTGCTTTGGGGGCTCTCTGACTTGCTTGGGCACCCCTGCCCTTATTCTGGGTGCCCCTGCGCTATGCAGAGGAGTTCCTAGGAACTCTCTAACTTGTTTGGGATCCCCTGCCCTTGCTTTGGGCGCACTGCCTTATGTCAATTTCCACAAGCCTCAGTTTTAGAGCTTGGGAAGAACTTAGGGGCTCGGGGGACGATTCCACCACCCCGTTGGGTGGAATTGGAGGTTCTGAGGGTACGGGATTGGTCCCGGATCTTGTTTATGGGACTGAATCATAATGAGGATATTATTTATGGTTGTGACTAGGTTACCGCTATGCTCGGGACAGGATCGTGCTCGATGGTCGTTTTTATTCATCCAATGCTTGGACCAGAGGTAAGAAAACTGCACCCTGGGTTATGGTTAGGGCTCGGGCCCCTGTGAATGAGCATGATTATTCTTGTAATTACTTGATTAAGCATGCTTGAGTGCTTTGTATCTGGATAATTGTTAAATGATTTATGCTTGTTTGTATTATCTTATTGAAAGACTTGGTTTATAAGTCAAGGGCAACAATAGCACACTGAGTGCTAACTGGAAGGCTTGACTTATAAGTCAAGGGCAACAATAGCACACTGAGCATTGGCCGATATGGTTAGGCCTATCCAAGAACGTGGTATACGCTTGATCGACCCTATGGTTGCTTAGAAAATAAAGCGCCAGATACACTTGGCTAGCTCTAAGGCTAGTTATATAGAGGATAGGGCAATGGGCCCCAGGGTCACTCTACATTCACTTATCCTAGGGCAATGGGCCCTGGTGTGACTCTATAGTCACTTATCTGGATTGAATGCATGCATGAGTATGGTTCTTATTGTTAGGCATGCTAATTATGATTTTGTAATATGTTATTAATTGCTTATGAGCATGTTTAAGTTTTCTTGTTGAGCCTTGACTCACGGGTGCTATATAGTGCAGGTAAGGCAAAAGGGAAGTTGGACTAGCCATGAGTTGGAGAGCTTTGGTGGCGGCGTGTACATATCCAGCTTGCTCAATCACCACGGCCGAGGATTCACAGAGGAACTAGGGTTAAACCCTAATTTTGCTGCTTAGGCCGGCTTGTGTTGTAACCACCATTTTGAATTGTAAAAGACTTTTTAAGTGTTTATTTTGGGATCTCATGTTTGAACTTACACTTTTATGAAAGTAAATATTCCTTTGACAAAAAATTTAAACCTTAATCCGTTAATTACTTCTAGTTACACGTTTATGTCCAAATAACTTGATTATCAAGCCCAACACTATTTAAAATACACGGTGTAATGATCTTAGCTTTCCAAGACGTTACAATTTTTTTGCAAGTAATAGTAGACTAGGGCATTTTACAAGGATATCCATAAATAAACAGGTTTTCAGGTAACATTTTCATCCCTAATCCCAAAGACGTGTCTGTGAAATCAAATTATGTTAAAAGCATCTATTTTTTTATAGGGGAATTCTTGGGTGCACCCCCTAAAAAGGGGCACATCGATACACCACCTGGTGTTTTTGGTTCAAAAAGTATTTTCAGCGAATTTTTTTTTATGTCCGTGTACATTGTAGTTATTTAGAGCATCCTGCAAATTTTCATAAAATTTCGAATAATTGACAGTTCCGAAAACTAGGTTCAAAACAGGTTGTTGCACGCGTGATTAATTTTTTTATGCGAGTGAAATGTAACATGTTTGAACCTTATTTTCGATACTGTAAATTATTCAGAATTTTTCAAAAATTTGCAGGATGCTTTAAATAACCACAATGTATACGGTCATAAAAAAGAAATTCGCCAAAAATACTACCCGAGACAAAAACACTAGGGGTGCACTCGAGAATTTGCCTTTTTTATTTGTTTTAACACCTTCGGTTAATGTTACATAATGTTTGATTTGCTAAAATTTTAAAAATTTGAGGAAATATACCTCAAGAGTATCTACTTCTAAAGATTATGCTCTAATTTTAAATATTAATTTTTTTTATACTTATGGAATCTAAAATAAAACATAAAATGAGTGTTGCTGTGTATAAATATATGTTGTCTTTGATAGTCTCTATAGTTGTTTGATTTTATATAAATTTTAAATTTGTTAAAGTTTGATACTTTGTAGTTTTGGACGAGGTTCAATGACCGAAACTAATAATGTCCATTTCTTTTTCTTTTTTTAAATTATTATAACACCAAAGTTATCATCAATATGCGTAGAATACGGTAAAAACTAAAATAAAAATGAACATTATCATCAAATCCTATCAAATTTAGTAATAATAACAATAATATGATGAATATAAGAATTACGACTAAATGAAAAATTTAATTGTTATGGTGTCTAAATGATTTATGTATTTTTTTTTAAATTTTATTTTGTTTTAGTTTTTTTTTTTTTTTCTGAAAGGGAGTTATAAATATTCTAAATAGAGTTATGTTTACCTTCCAAATTAAAATAAAACCTTACATTTTTATTTTTATTTTTATTTTTCTTCATTGCGAGGAAATATTATGTTTATGATCACAAAAATAATAAAATATTGAGGAAATTACATTTTATATGAGTTTTTTTAATAAAATTTACAAAATTATGATTTTTTATGACAATTTTTACTTTTATGAATTTAGTTTTTCATTTTTTTTTTATAAAAATTGGTTTATGTTATACTTTTACTCTTAATTAAGTTCATTATATTTAGTTAGTTAGCAATTGTGTTTCTCATACTTTATTTTTTTCTTTAATAAATTTTGCTATGCAAATTAAGAAAAGGGAACTTTACAAAAATATGGGAAAAAATAAACTACTTTCTATATTTATGGGCATTAAAGTTATGCCACAAAATATGATAATTTCAACAAAAAAAAAAAAAATTAATATGGGAATCCCACAAAATACTATGAACAAAATACCATAAAAAAAATACACTCTCTCTCTCTTACTTTCCTTCTCTCCATCTCTCTTCTTTCTCTCCATCCCTCACGTATTCCTCATTTACTCTCTCCATTTTTTCTCACAACAATGGTAGCCAACCATTTTCTCTCACAACAATAGGAGCTATCTCACACCGGCAAATGGACGACGTATCTTCGGTCACCGTCGACGCCATCTCCGATTCGTATTCCTCTTCGCATTCTTCTTCGTTTTCGCGTTCTTCTTCTTCTTCTTCTTTACGTTCTTCTATGTCTTCTTTGTTGTTTTAGATCTGTTTTTTCTTTTCTTTTCAGATCTGGTTTTCTGTTACAAATATGGTTTTTTTTTCTTCTAAATTTGTCTAAGTAACCAGTTACTGTTATGATTTTGTTTTGTTTTCAGATCTGAGTTTTTTTGTAGACTTAGCTGTAACCAGTTACCTTATTTAATTTCCTTCTTCATGGTTGTTTTTAAGTCTGATTTTGTTTTTTAGATCTGGTTTAAGTAACCAGTTATTGTCACGATTTTATTTTATTTTTCAGATTTGAGTTTTTTTGTGGTCCTAGTTGTAACCATTACCTTATTTAATCTCCTTCTTTATGTGTTCTTTTTAAATCTGATTTTATTTTTCAGATTTGATTTTCTTTATAAAACTACCTAAGTAACCAGCTACCTTCTTCGATCTTCTTCTTCTTGGTTATTCTTATATCTAATTTTGTTTTTCAGATGTAGTTGTTTTGTTTGTTTTAAAGATTTGGCTAAGTAACTAGTTACTAATTAATTGTTATTTTGATAGGGATAACCAGTTACCACCTTCTTCTTCTTCTACTACTACTTCTCAGATTAATTTTTTATTTTCTGAGTTTTTTTTTTTTTTTTTTAAGTTTGGCTCAGTAACTAGTTATTAATCAGTTATTTTAATAGGGGTAACCGGTCACCTTCTTCTTCTTCTTTACTGTATTCTGATCTGTTTTTTTTTCTTCCAAATCTCTCAGTAACCAGTTATAATTCATTTGAGTACTTGCCATGACAGTTAAAATTGATAGTAGTAACCGGTTACTGCCACATTACTAAAAATTCTAAATTTATTTTTATAGTGGTAATTAATTATTATTTTAAATGATATATATACATCTCCAAGAATAATTCAAAATATGTATAATGACATAACCCATACATCATCATCATCATCATCATCACCACAATTAATGAAAGTCATTCTCAACACCTCATATTTGAATGTGTATATAAAATTAATATAATAACAATAATAATACATTCATATATATATAAGTGCCTACTATTTTATAATCTTATATATATATATGTATATACATATAACAATAATAATAGCAATAATATATGTATATATAATGGAAAAAATTATATGGTTTAATGTATACGATTAATTGTATATATATATATGTATATATATTATTAACTTAAATATGATTAAAAAAAATATAGTAATAAAAATAACTTGTAATTAAAAAAAATCAATATTGAAATTATATGGTATATTTTAATAAAATTGCAAAAATATGGGAAAAAAACCCCATAAAAATGTAAATAAATAAATTATGCCATACAAAATTTAAGGGAAAAAAAATGTCATATTTATCAAAGTTTTTAAAAAAATCTCATATTTCATGTAATTTCCTCTTAAGAAAAATATAATCTCTATATTTTTGCATAGCAATGATATAAAAGTTATATTTATGAAAAATTACCTAATATATTTGTGTCACAGTCACTTCTAGACATAAGTGAGCTAGGTCCCAATTCTAAAAGATTCTCATAATACAAAATTGATTTATAAAAATAACACATTTTAGAGTTATATTTAAAAAATACTATTTTTTATAAAAAAAAAACTATATAATTTGATTTTGCTTTAGGTTTAGGCCTATTTTTACTTAGGGTCGGTCCGGATTTGTGCCCAGTAACTCTAAATGAGATAAATTCAAGGTGGGCGCTTATTTTGTATATATTTTTTCTTGGTTGTACTTGAAATTTTTTTTGTTAGGAATAA
The DNA here is from genome assembly GCF_963169125.1 of Humulus lupulus. Taxonomy (NCBI): domain Eukaryota; kingdom Viridiplantae; phylum Streptophyta; class Magnoliopsida; order Rosales; family Cannabaceae; genus Humulus; species Humulus lupulus. Next base: position 288,756,999 of record NC_084793.1, on the reverse strand, counting down.
TTTTTCCCAACTAACAAAATTCATTATTTAACCAAAGTATATAAGCAAATCCATAAGTCTCAAAGTCTCATTACAACAAATATTTAAAAATAAAAGTTTTAATATTAGAAAAGACAAAATTTAATAATTGTACTTGAATTTAAAATGATGAATATTATAATATATGTCTATTATCTAGAAAAATAATTATTACATATTTCTTTTGAAAAAAAGGATTAAAACATTGTGACAAAAAAATGAAAATGATTAAAACGTATCCTTTTAAATATTTATTTATAAGAGAAAGGTTAAATATGCTCTAATATTATTCTTTCTTTTGTATTTTTCTAAATCAATAAATGATACATGTATTATACTAATGATTTAAAAAAATATTAAAATATAAAAAATTAAATAATATTCAATTTTCATGTAAGTGTAAAAGAGATTGCAATATAGAGTTTTTTTTAGACTATTTCTAATGTGAGATTTAAATAGTATGTTATATTTGACATAAAAAGTTAATATATTATATATTAAGTACATTTTTTAGTATTATGCTTCAATACACAGTTATAAAAACTATTGTAATATTTAATATTTTATTAATGCTAATTTGATATTTATTAAAAATATATAAAAAGTAATTATTTTTCTTTATATTTTATTGTTGATAATATAAGATAGTAATAAAATAATAATGTAAAAAATATAATATTTAATACAAATAGGTAAAAATAATACTAAAATAATAAAAATGACATAATAATAAATAAAAAAATATAACATTTCCGGTGATGCAAAATATATACTATTCTAAATTGTGTGCCAAATTTAACCAAATTTTTTGTATATGACAAATTTGGCTAACTATATTTGTACGCCCTAAATATCCACAGGTTATTAGCGAGCTGAAAAATGGCATAATTCTATCAGCCACGTGGAAGCCATCTACCCGGAGCTGCTGTTACAAGTCTCTACCTCTTTAGCTCGAGATAGATAAAGGTTTAGTGAGATTACTAAGGCATCAGATCAGCAGTGTGGACACCATGAGCTGAGACTACATCAAGCTCGGGGTATGAGCTAGAGCTGACGCCTCCGACCCTTTATAAAGTCAACCACGCAATGTAAACGTGCATATATCAGACATCACGTATCTGCCCCATTCCTGAATTCTTGGACACGCAGCATAAACGTGCGTGTTCAGGCACCCCACGACTGGTTTGGGTCATGCGGCCCATTATCCCCCTTACCTATTGATTAGACCACACTTCAGTGTCAGGTTTTATGAATTAATCATGAACGTCACAGAAGTAACATGATGGGTAAAAAGGTTACGGGATGACCTCATTTGCCAACACCTAAGTGTCATCTCCCTATAAATATGGAGACCCTGGGAGTTGCAAAGGGTTGGCTTCTAATTTGTAAAGAAATACCCAATAAGGAATATCAGAAATATATCAATAATATTGACTAGTGGACTAGAATGATTTTAACCTTCGAACCACCTAAAATAGTATTCGAGTTATAATCTTCATTTGAGATATTTCACTTATTACGGTTCATCATTTAGTACTAATCATTCTCCTTATTCACATGATTATTTGTTGCCGAAAAACCACGTCAACAATATTAAAACAAAACTTTTGTTAAATAAATTATATTTTAACAATTCATCACAAATTTAACACCAATAAACGTTAATACAACCAACGAAAACACATTTGCTGCAGGGCGAACAAAGAGGAAAGTGATACTTACTCTAGACTCGCCCACATAAAATAATTCCTCTGATCCACAAATATCCATATTTTATCTTTAATTTTTGGGAAAAGAGGGCAGATTCATAGGACCTATAAAAAGTTAGAATCTGCCAGCCACACGACTCAGACTCAGAGCACTAAAACGGTCAGTAGACCACGGCTTCGTGGTCGTCGTCGTCTTCATCATTATCACCATTTCTCCCTCCCTTTCATTCAACCAACTACCCCCGAAACCCTATATTTCTTTCCATTTACACCTGATCTGGATCTTACTCTCTCCCACCCAAATCTTTGCTCCTTATTCGGATCGCTATGGGTACTCTTACCTACCTACTCATTGCTCTTTTTTCTTCGATTTTTTTTTTCAGAAATGAAAATTCATTACGATAGATTATCGATTTCTGATTGTTGTTTTGGTTTGTTTCAGCGAGTCCAAACCCGTTCAAGGCGATTTTGAAGGGACTTGAGAAGCCCGACGGTGGTGAATTCGGCAAATACTACAGCTTGCCAGCTCTCAACGATCCCAGAATCGGTCTGTTCTGTTCTGTTCTGTTTTGCCTTTGCCTTTGGATTTCGATTTTATTTACTTTGAGAAAATTATTGTTATTGAGACTGATGTGTTGTGCTGTGTTGTAGAGAGGCTACCGTACTCAATCAGAATCCTTCTCGAATCGGCAATTCGTAACTGCGATGAGTTTCAGGTTAAGAGTAAGGATGTTGAAAAGATCATTGATTGGGAGAACACTAGTCCCAAACAGGTTGAGATCCCATTCAAACCTGCTAGGGTACTTCTTCAGGTAATCAAGCTACTTGTAGATTTGCGTTCCCATGTATTTGATCCTACATTTTCGCATTTAGCCGTTTCGTGATGTGATTCGAATTGCGTTTTCTTAGGATTTTACTGGGGTTCCTGCTGTTGTTGATCTTGCTTGTATGCGTGACGCAATGAATAGGCTTGGAGGAGATTCTAACAAGATTAACCCATTGGTGAGTTGACTTCAGTGTATTTGTAGACTTTAGACTCTACAGCGTAATATGTAGTTTTTAATCTAATTAAGTTCGGATAATGAACCTTAGTTAATTCTTGAAACGTACTTAAAATCTGTTTTTTGTTTCTCTCTGTCAATGCAGGTTCCTGTAGATCTTGTCATTGATCACTCTGTTCAGGTTGACGTGGCAAGATCAGAGAATGCAGTGCAGGCAAATATGGAGCTTGAGTTCCAGAGAAACAAAGAGCGATTTGGCTTCCTTAAATGGGGATCAAATGCCTTCGATAACATGCTTGTTGTTCCTCCTGGTTCAGGGATTGTCCACCAGGTAATTGCATATTTCAGAATAATTTTTCTTTGCTTTTATAGTGTACGTAGCCTTTGCTATTGATGACGAGTGTTATTTTTCTTGGATTTCTTATTTGTACGTCCTGTGCACAAGCTGGGGTGAATTGAAGCTCTAATGCTTATTATTTGCAGGTTAACCTAGAGTACCTCGGTAGAGTTGTGTTCAACAGAGGTGGCTTGCTTTATCCTGACAGTGTTGTTGGAACAGATTCACACACGACAATGATTGATGGATTGGGTGTTGCTGGCTGGGGAGTTGGCGGGATAGAAGCAGAAGCCACTATGCTTGGACAGGTAAGGACTGTTGACTTTCACAATTATGTTACTTGCATGTCATTGAGATAGTATTATATGTTTCTTGGAATTTCTTGTACTACAGTTACTCTCTTCACAAGCATTATTTCAACATGTATTAACTTATCTCATCATTTAAACAGCCAATGAGCATGGTGTTGCCTGGTGTGGTAGGATTTAAATTAAAAGGAAAGCTGAGGAATGGTGTGACAGCCACAGACTTGGTTTTGACAGTAACCCAAACGCTGAGGAAGCACGGGGTTGTGGGCAAGTTTGTGGAATTTTATGGTAAACATATATATCTAGTTATGTTTGTGGTGTGGGTTCTTTCTCCATGTTTAGTTTTGTGCCGCTGCAATTTGGCTGGGTGATTCATTTTAGTGGTCTTCTCCCTTTATTTCTGTTTCAGGGGAAGGCATGAGTGAGTTGTCTTTAGCAGATCGTGCAACTATTGCTAACATGTCTCCCGAGTATGGTGCAACCATGGGCTTCTTTCCTGTGGATCATATAACTCTGCAATATCTGAGACTGACTGGAAGAAGTGATGATACCGTATGTTCTTCTTTAAAAGGATATATAAGTAAGAGTACATGTTTATGAAGTTTTTTGTTTCTTCACGTGCTGACAAATTGTATTTTGTGCAGATTGCTATGATAGAGTCATATTTACGTGCTAATAAAATGTTTGTGGACTACAGTGAGGTATATTATACTGACATCTGACACTCATTTTCAAGTTGTTATAAACATGGTTTCTGACCTAAGTATTGTTATACCTGATACCAGCCCCAGGTTGAGCGAGTGTATTCCTCATATCTAGAGCTATCTCTGGAGGATGTGGAACCCTGTGTCTCAGGTCCAAAGAGGTAGTTTCTTGATTTCTTTTGCTGATATTGTACTCATGTAGTAAGAAGATTTGATGTTTCTACCTTCCAAACATGGCTCTTATAAGTTTACTTTTTCCAGGCCACATGATCGTGTTCCTTTGAAAGAAATGAAAGCAGATTGGCATTCATGTCTTGACAACAGAGTTGGATTCAAGGTTAGAAGTTTGCTCACTTAAGATTTAGAATTGTATCAAAGAATCCAATATCATCCTATGTCTCCATGGGACTATTAATTTATATGTCCATGCTTTTATTGTCAAAACAACACAACCTAGAAATGATTCTTTTTTAAATTGGTTTTTTTTTTGTAGACCAAGTTAAAAAACTTGATATCAATGTTAATCCTCTAGTATGATTCCACTTATAATGTAGTGCCTTGAAAGATCACAAATGAGTGTTTACCTTTTACAAACTGTAGGATCTCATGAGGACGAATTTAGCTGAGATGATTTTTGTTGTCTTCAGAAGTTGTTTGTTTTAAAAATTTGTTATTATGTCTTCATACAAGTGTGCTTTAAAAATAAAGTCTTTTTATGATTGTTCCAGAACTTCGTGTCAACTTGCTTGATTTGGATTATATAACGAACACTTTTTAATATAACAAATGGTACTATTTGCTCCCCCTTGTCTGTTGTTTCAATGATGTTTTTGGTATGAATTGCAGGGTTTTGCTGTACCTAAGGAATCCCAAAGTAAGGTCGTTGAGTTCAATTTTAACGGAACCACAGCACAACTTAGGCATGGAGATGTTGTAATAGCAGCCATTACAAGTTGCACAAATACCTCAAATCCTAGTGTAATGCTTGGAGCTGCTTTGGTTGCAAAGAAAGCCTGCGAGCTAGGATTGGAGGTTAGAAGTCTATTTTTTGCTAAGATTTGTGCTTTTCTTTGTATTTTATCACAACCAAAAGATAATTTATTGGATACTGCAAGAAGAGTGGTTTCTAAAGGTACAATAATGTAGTGTGAGTGTGCATAGTAAGAGAATCCATGCCTTACTTGATTATTATGTCATAATTTACATTGGTTGAATTGAGTGTTTTACTCTGCTTCTTATTTAGATATTGCTGGGGGTGTGACACATCTCTGTAATTTTTATTCAGTAAAATTTGTAACTATACATGAAAATGCCCTCTTTTACTCTATAATTAGGTGTCTCTGGTTTGATGGTGAGAGTTAGTTACATTGGATCCTCATGTTTTTGGTCTGCCGATTGCTCTCAGAATTCCAGAACAGGCTTTCTGTTGGACCTTCATGCTGCATGGATCGAGAATAATTTTATGATTACATTCTTATTTAATAAAGTGGTCTCAAGTTTTAATATAATTTATTTTTCCAGGTTAAGCCATGGATCAAGACAAGTCTTGCTCCAGGTTCTGGTGTTGTAACCAAATACTTGCAGAAAAGGTATTTTTTCATTCTATTATAACATATTGGGAAATATATGTTTCTTTTACTGAGACATTATTTTCATTGTTGCAGTGGGTTGCAAAAGTATTTGAATCAGCTTGGATTTCATATTGTTGGGTACGGTTGCACCACATGCATTGGAAATTCAGGAGATCTTCATGAAGCTGTGGCATCAGCTATCTCTGAAAATGGTTAGTATCTGTTAAGTTTTAACCTGTACTGATATGCTCTTCTCATTGAATTTTGGTGCAGTGATCAATTTGCTGATTGCTGTTTGCCTTATTATCTACAGATGTAGTAGCATCTGCTGTTTTGTCTGGAAATAGGAATTTTGAGGGTCGTGTGCATCCCCTAACAAGGGCTAATTACCTTGCTTCTCCTCCCCTTGTGGTTGCCTATGCACTTGCTGGCACGGTATGCAGCTTAGATTTTGCACCTACTACTTGAAGATCTCTGTCGTATGAAAGCATTTATATATGATTTGCTGGTGCTGTAAAATTTGCAGATGTCTTGTGTGTGTTTATGCTAGTATAGCTATAAGTATGATATACCTGTGTTCTAGTCTAAAATTTTTAGTGCTGACCTGACATGATGTTCTATGTATCTCAATCTTCTGGGGAAATGCTGTAGGTGGATATTGATTTTGAAACAGAACCAATTGGATTAGGCAAGGATGGGAAGAATATATTTTTCAGGGATATTTGGCCATCTAACGAAGAAGTAGCAGAGGTGAGATTCTAAATTGCGTAGATACGAGTTCTTTTGGATTTTATTTTTTGTAGCAGCTAAGATCAAAGATTCTAAATTGCCACCTTGCATTTTCTACCAGGTTGTGCAATCAAGCGTGCTTCCTGATATGTTTAAGGCTACATATGAAGCAATCACCAAAGGAAACCCCATGTGGAATCAGTTATCTGTACCTTCTGGCACCCTCTATTCCTGGGACCCCAAATCAACCTACATACATGAGCCACCATATTTCAAGGATATGACTATGTCTCCTCCAGGACCTCATGGAGTAAAGGATGCTTACTGTTTGCTCAACTTTGGAGATAGTATTACAACTGATCACATATCACCTGCCGGTAGCATTCACAGGGACAGTCCCGCAGCCAAATACCTTATTGAACATGGGGTTGATAGAAGAGACTTCAACTCTTATGGAAGTCGACGTGGTAATGATGAAGTGATGGCAAGGGGCACTTTTGCAAATATTCGTCTGGTCAACAAGTTTTTGAAAGGAGAAGTTGGTCCTAAGACTATTCACATTCCCACTGGGGAGAAACTTTCTGTGTTTGATGCAGCCATGGTAATTTCCTCTTATTTCACCAATAGTAATGTGTTTGATGGGACGGATACTTTAAAATTAATTTGAGAGAATGTATTTTTGATAATTAATAAACCAAGATCTGTTCTGAAGTGTTCTAATTTACAGTCAGGTTTATTACTAGTTACTCCTTGGTCCTTGATTGATTATGGAATTCTTATGTAGAAGTAGGAATATCACCAAGGAACTAGTTATCTTTTATTATCTTTGGCATATTTGACTGGTACTAGTGTCTATTCTTTTAAATCATTGTGTTTATGCGGCTGGGATACAATTTTCTTGATACTTTTGTTGGATTACTGCAGAGGTACAAGAGTGAAGGACGAGACACAATTGTTCTTGCTGGTGCTGAGTATGGAAGTGGAAGTTCTCGTGATTGGGCTGCTAAGGGTCCTATGCTACTGGTACAACATTTAACAACAACTTCCAGTTCCATGCATATGGTCCATAAATGGATTTTGCAATCGAATGACACTTTTTTTTTTCTTTCTCAGGGTGTGAAAGCAGTCATCTCAAAGAGCTTTGAGAGGATTCACAGAAGCAATTTGGTAGGCATGGGTGTCATTCCACTATGTTTTAAGGCAGGAGAAGATGCGGATACACTTGGATTAACTGGTCATGAACGATACAGCATTGATCTTCCAGCCAGTGTTAGTGAAATTAGACCTGGTCAAGATGTGACAGTGGTGACAGACAATGGCAAGTCGTTCACATGTACACTACGTTTTGACACCGAGGTATTGTACTCGTACAAACATCTGTGTAGTCTTGTTGAAGATCTAGTTGCTGCTTTAGATTTCCTCATTTTATTTTTCTAAATAAACATTCCGTCTTTCCTGGTGTAGGTTGAACTTGCTTACTTTGATCACGGAGGCATTCTCCCATATGTCATCAGGAATTTGATCAACTCAAAACAATGATTCAGCGACAAGTGACTTGGCGTCTGGTTTGGAGGGTTCTGCACCTAAGAAAATCTTCCTTGGGTTGGCGTGTCGCCGGTTTTAGTGCTGACCCCAATTATTTTTAAATAAAGGAACTTTGATGCCCTTGCAAGGAAAAAGGAATAAATACAAGGGAAACTATGGGAAGTTTTGACTGATGTGATTGTATCATTGGTGCAGAATTTTCAATATTAAGCCACAATCCTTTCAATCGTTCAACAGTTTTAAGTTTTGGTTTTGATGATGCATAACCCTCAAAAGTTTTGGTGGTTTTCTGGAATCCTGACATCTGTTATTCTAAGTAACTCGCAACTCTGAATTAGAGGTCAGAATCCTAGCCATTATACGCGAGAAAAGTGTTACCAATGGTGCATTTTAGGGACTGGTGCCATGTGTCGCGTCAAGAGTTGCTGCAACATTGCAACACCACCTCTCAAAAAGAATCAAACTCATTAAATTTGCTTTTTGACAAGAAAAAGGCCAATCATTTCGGTCACAATCAAATGGAAATCGAAAAACACCATTTCGAAGGAAGTAGGCAAAATGCAAAAGTGTAATGAAAATATTACGCAAAAAGTTATTAAATTCATCGAACGAAAATTCTCTGATATACTTTCATATTAAATACAAGTTCTATTTTCTCATTGTTCAAAACTAGGAACCGCCACAAAAGATACATCAAACTTTATTTTTATCAGGGATTTGTGGTTGTAACAATATGAAGAAAAAAGAAACTGAAAACAAAAAAATTTAAGTTAGCAGAGAAAAACAGTATACACTGAATTCTAAGACGTGAAGCTTCAAGGTGCGTGCTAGCCTACAAATAAATGAGAATATGAAGCTGAATGGAAATGTAGCTCTGGCACAAAGTAAACGGATAGCCACTTGCATACCTGCCAGAAATAAGCAAGAGAACACTTTAGGAAATCTAAGCTCATCAATAAAGAACAAGAAATCTGAACAAGTTATACATATGTTACATAACAAGACGAAAGGTTCACTCCCAGGGAATCTAATTTACACATGAAACTGAAATCTACCAACAAATCAGCAATCGTCCAGATCAACTCCACAAGTCATAATCAATCAATAACTCCATTCATAATGAAGTTCGATATTCTTCAATAATATCATAAAATATGGATGTTTTTAAAAAATGCACTGGACATAGCTACTGATACCATCAAAACAACTGAATTATATGATTATTTTTCCCCTTTTGACTGGAGACTTTAAAAGATACATGCACTGGTCTGTTTTCTCTGTGTCTGGAATATTACCTTTACCAGTTCAAGCTTTGTATTCGCTGACACGCATCCATTTAGTACTTGACCACTTGTTTCCCTTGATTACGGGACACCCACCTGAATCAATAAGGGTAAAAATACAGCATTAATAAATATATAGATCCAAATCAAGTAATGCACACTCAGGAAATTTCTATTTCTTTTAATGGTGAAGGCATTTCATTGTATAATCTACAACTTCAAGAAGATTGATTGTTTTTCAAACGCAGTAAAAAAAAAAAAGTACAAACCATGTAAACTGGATGGATCTAAACTGGCATCAGGCTTCATGCTCCAGAAAAGCAATGCATCACCCATCTTAGGTTTAACAGAGAGTCCCTTTTTTCCACAATCAGATAGTTCGTTCCACCAAGGCACCGAACTAATATTCCCTTTTGCAGCAGGGAACACTGTTTCACCCCCTTCTTCAACATCTGTACTGCACAACATCAAAAGAAGAACATCAGAGAAGGTATAAAAGTACAATGTCATAGACCAGACAATCAGAATGAAGTAGTTGGAAAAAACATTAAGTCACTTACAGGTACATAAGAAGTGTAGCCATACGTTGACCTCCATTTACAGTGTTAAAATCATCAAGAAAATAGTCATAGTGAGGCTCGTACTTCTGTCCAACTTCATAGTGGAGAATTTGAAGTCCTTCCCCATGTTCTGTAGATTATGTTATTGGTTAAATAACAAATGATAAATTGTATCGCACAGCTAAGATGGGATAATAAGAGTAGAGTATACGATTAAAAAAAAGATCCAGGATAAGTGATGGCATACCTGCGGGGATAAAGGTGAAATCAGCAATTCTCTTCTCAATAGTCCTAATAGTTTTATCACGTCCTCTGGCCAGGAATGTGCCAGAGCTTGTTCTAACCCTGCATACATGAGAAGTGAATCAACCATATCATGACAAGGCCTAAGGGGGTCAAAAGGAAAAAAATATTAGGTACAACTGCAGAAACTCCAATCAACACATGTACATGTACAAAGAAAAAAAGGAATCATGGTAAGAAACACAGACCTGCTATCTTTGCTCTTTCCAGTTTCACTATCAACAACAGTCGATTTTTTCATGTTAGGCTTGGCAAGATTGATTAGATATTCGCATTCCTCCTTGGTCTGCCAATGCAAAAACCAACTCATATGTAAGTGGGTCTACATTAATCAAATCAAGGTGATGATAGGAGATAATACAAAAAACATAAAAGTGACCACTGCATATCGACCTACATAATTAAAGTGCAAGGATGACAAGAATATCCCTAGGGGTAAGTGAAACATGACAGAGAAATTTCTAGTTATTGATGCCTTGATTCGCTCTTAACACACTCAAGGACCTTCCTTGGACCCAGGTCACAAAAGTCATTTGTCTACTTGCGAGATGCATTTAGATATCGTTATGATATAAGCAACTGCGCGTGTTTAGCATTCAACTAAGGAGAGTTCCTACTTCAATCTAAATATCCTCCCTTCACTACAGCTCCACGGATAGACTAACTAGAACAAAGTTTTTCGTCATTTTCTTTGGTACACTTCTCGAAACGTAAATTTGTTGTTTTAGCAATTAACTTTAAACTTTATGCAAGACATTTCAAGGTTTTCAACAATGTCAATCTCAATTCTCACTTATATCACCAAAAAAACCCATAAGCAAACAACATTAGAATTTCCGGCAAATAAAATTGAGTGAAATTTATAAGGCATTAACAAATTAAACTGCGAATTCAAAGGGCTCACCAAGAAATTATGATAAACGAAAGCTCTGGGCTCCCATGAAATGACCTCAACCCACCGCTCGCCGTTGCCATCATCACCCTTGTTCCTATTAAAAAAAGGCATGATTTCCCAAATTAGCATTCGATCCAATTCGAACCAAAATGCAAAGTCGAAGCAAAAAATAAAAAACGATTTGCCAATTGCTATACCTATCTGCACTCTTGTGTACAATGGAGCTAAGATCATTAGCCTTGGGGGAGTCACCGGAGCTGCTGGGAACGGAGAGGATTCCAAGGGCAACGAGAATGAGAACGACAAAGCTGAACATAACGAGCATAGTAAAGATGAGGGTTGTTGATGAGGAAGACGATTTTCGAGAAGGTAGACGATAGTGCCTTGGCTTCGCCATTGGGAGAGAAGATCGAATTGGGAACCCTAACAATGGATCGATCTAGAAGTGGAAGTGATGAAATTGGTTTTGATAGATTAAGATCTGAAGGAGATAGGGAGCAAGTAACAAGTACGCGCTTTGGGTACTAATTGTCAATGGGAAGACAATCTGACTTTCTCTCTCTTGTTTCTCTATCTAGAACTAGATTATTGATGATGATCTGAAAGCTGATGAGGGAGAGAGAAACAAAGATACAATATTTATCAAACTCGATACAATCAGATTTGGAATTCTGGGACTGTCGTACGCGACGACGACTCTTTCACTTTTTTTTTAATTCTTATTTTGAATAGGGATATTGACTCAAGTTCATGTGTGCAATTAAATACTTAGGCAATATATATGGTATGGGCTAGAAAAAGAGCCCACCGTCAGATTCTTTTGTATTCACTACTTGAGAGTACTTTTTGTTATGATTTTCTATATTGTATATAAATTTAAAAAAAATTGTAAATAATTTATACTACTGAAAATTAATTTTAAATATATTGTTGCATTTTGAACATTATTTTTAACAATGTTCAAAATTTGATATCGAGAATGAGAAATTTGATCTCGAAATTCAGGCTCGTAAGACGTATGCTCGAGATTAGCACAGTCGTCATGTGACCCACAAGTCAAAGACAGTCTCACTAAAGCAGTAAGGACAACCTCGGATTGGTGAGTTCGGAAATTACGTAGTCTTGGAGGTGCTCCGAGGTTATAAGTTAGGCTCGCAACTCATAGTAGCAATGGTTCAACACTTGTATAAATTTCTTGATTTATTTCCTGCCCTCAAACAAGATGGTTCGAGCTCGAGAGGTGTAAGCTCGAGGAGGATGGTTTCGTCAATAATTACTTGTTGGGAGCATAGGCGAACCAAGATGACGAGCTCGCAATAGGCAAATGGTCTCGAAGGCACGTGAATCTAGCATCCAAGCTCGTCAGGTGGGTGTGAATGTGTTTATTGTTGTAAAATCCCTATGTTTAAGGGATCTAATGTAATTTATTATTAAATCCCAAATATCATGTGATATTATCGCGTATGTGATAACTGTATGCATTTAATGGTATTATTTTATTTGATTTGTAGAATAACTTCTCGAAATCAATGGGAATAGATTCAGAAAACCCCTCTATAAATAGAGTAAGATAATTCATTTGTAGGGACTGAGAGATTGATATTGGGAAAAACTTTGTACAATTGCTTCCAGAAAGCTATCAGAGAATTCAAAGGAGTTAATAGCACAGACTCGTGGACTAGACAGATTTTAACTGTTGAACCACGTAAAAGATCTTGTATTTCTGTTTCCTATGGTATATTTTTTGTTTAATTGCTATTCTTCTTTAAGTTTACGAAAAATGGTGTCAACAGGTTAGTGCTTTCATTGAGAGCTATTAAACAAGACGTGAGCCTATTTAGTCAGAAAGCCTCTCAAATCATCAATGGTCGTTGCAAGTAACCCCAATACAGGTGAGCGACCAATGCCCAATATACCTGAGGAGGAGATTCCTCATGTTGAGGATTACCCATGACGACCTGGAAAGCAGCCCATGGTGGATCCAGATCTTGAAGAAATGAGTGATTTATCCAACTCTAGAAGGCCGCCTGCCCCCAGGCCTGACGAGGATATGTATTATAATCCTGAAAGGTATGTTCCAATTGTGGAGCTTGAAAATCTCCAATTGCGCAAATAGTTGGCAGAAGCAACGAAACGCAATGAGGAGTTAGCCAAGCAGGCTACGGACGCCTAGGCACCTCCTCGGAGGCCTAGGGGGCGTCCTCGTGGGAGCACGGCCGCCAGGAGGTCGGAGCAGGTGCTGCCACCAGCATCCCAGCCAGTTCAGCCAAGGCCCCAGAGGAGTAACCGGGCTGAGGGTACTACCAACTCGACTGCAGAAGCACAAACAGGAACGAGAAATAACCGAACCCCCTCAATGGCTCGGAACCCAAATCCTGATGCTGCGCAAAACAACCTGAAGCCTAGCCTAGCGAATTTGGGACCATCCAGGTCCAGCAATGGGAGACAGCCACCATCTTGTATAAGATACACACCATCGCTAATAAGGCACCCCTCGCCAATCTAGGAAGTTCCACGGCCTGCACATCGAGATGGAAATCGACGAGCTAGGCACGAACAGGGGAATAAAAGAGAAGCTACCCGAGATCACAGAGCTCCTCAGCCTACGGGAAGCCAAATGTCACGATTACAGACTGCTAGGACAAGGAGGCCAACAGGGGACCCACCTCGTAATAACCGAGCTGCGAGCTATGTAAGTGAAAGCTCGGATTACACTAGGTCTGTGAGCATTTACAACACGGAACCAAGGCATGCGGGGAATTGAGGGAACCACCCTAATTTGTGAGAACACTTAAACCACAATCGGGGTCGAGACAATCCCTCGAACCCTGCGAGACCATCTGAATGGCCGCAAACAACCAATGTATAATCCTGTACCAAGACAAGGAGCTGGAGTTTTTATTAACGATAACCAGCCCCCTCAGGTGCAGACTAGACCTCCCTTGGATTTAGTCCAAGAAAGGATCGAACAACTGGAGAGAGCATTTAGGCTCTTCCAGAACGAGCCTAGCCGAGAGAAGGATGAAGAGTTCGATGAAGATCTTGAGCTTTTTGCCCCACATATCTCCAACACCCCGTTCCCTCAGGGATTCAGAATACCTCATGTCCCACCATTTGAAGGAAACTCAGATCCCTATAGCCATTTGAGCATGTTCAACACCATTATGCAAGCCATCAATGTTGGTTACGAGCTCAGGTGTATGTTGTTCCCAACCACACTTATAGGACCAACAAAAAACTGGTTTGAGAAGTTCAAAAGGCATTCAATCGCGTCTTGGGATCAATTGTCTAAGGACTTTAAAAAACAATTTAAGGCTATGGTTGGCATCAGACCCGAGGCCTCAGCCTTAACCAACGTCTGACAACAACAAAATGAGTCACTAAAAAGTTACCTCACGAGGTTTAACTTAGAAGTAGCCCGAGCTCGAGATGTCGACGATAGTGGTCACCTGATGGCGGTTAGAGCAGTCGTAATGCCAGGAAGTCCCCTCTAGGAAGACTTACAAAGGAAACCTATCAGGTCTTTAACCGAGTTCAACCGAAGGGCTCAGAGGTTTGTCAATGTAGAAGAGGCAAGGTCAGCACTGAACTTGACCTCTCAGCCCGTAACTACAACGAAAAACGTGAACTCTGCCCCGGCCTCAGCAGACCCCTCAACTTCAAAACCCCCTGGGGATAACCCTTCTAAAAGGAAGAAAAACGAAGGGAATAACCCCGAGGTAGATGGAGGGAAGAAAAATAAAGGGGTGATAACTCTACAAAATAGAGTTATTTTATCACTTTTTATGTGCTAATTGTTGCTTAATTCTTGAGTTTTTAATTGATTTATTAAGTTTTTAAGTAATTTTGAATTTATTAGGTTTATTTTAATTTGATAGATTTTTGTGTATTTTTATAGTTATATTATTGTAAAATATTATAGTTTAATTATTTAAAATTAATATTGTTAAGTTAAGAGTAAAAGGATGCAATTTTGAGCTTAAATGTTTAAGTAAATTAAATTTTAATTAATATTTTCATTGAACTTTTGTTGTATATTTCATTATTGAAAATATTTAGTTTTAATTTAATTTATGTTTGTTTTATAGGGAATTTTCTGTATGTTATTTGCTCTTGAAAAGCAAGAAGAATGGTGAAAAAACTGGCATTTCTGTAAAGGAAAAGCAAGGAAAGTGGCATTTTTCTCCAGGCCCAAGCCAGGCCCACGCCTGCCTCCATTCAGCCATTGGGCCTGCCTCCTGCCCAGCCAGCCGTGGCCCACCTGCCTCCTGAAGCACTCCCACGCCTGACCAGCCATGCATCAACGCCCAAGCACTCCATCCTTCACCAATCCTCTCCACGCTGCCACCTATGCAGCTGTCCCAAGCCTTCAGCATTTATCCAACTAAATCACATGCTGCCATCTCACTTCAGCAAAGAAGGCCCAGCCCAGCAAGCAGCCACAAGACTCCAAGCACCAACAATTCGCCCCAAAATAGCCACACAAAGACAGCCACAATCTTTTGCCTAAACCAGCTGCCAAATAGCCACCAAAATGCCAAAAATCATGTTTTTTATTCCCAATATTTTTCACTCAAATATCAATTCACTCTTCCCTATTTTTCTTACCTAAATAAACATTCCTAATTCATTTTTTTACCCTAGCTTTTCACTAATATTTTACCCAACCAAACATTTCATCTTTCCAATACTTTTACACTTACTCTATTTATCCTACCATTTCCCAACACAATTAAATTAATCAATTTATTTATTTTAATTTGATTAATTTAATCTCCATATTTTGCCTATAAATAGAGTCTTGTAAGATCATTTGGGGGGGCTCTTCTTCTTCATCTTTTCAACATCTTCTACACATATTTTTCTCTCCTCTTTTCATTATTTTCTCTACCATTTTCATCTTTTGAAGAGTATGTCAAGTATGTTATTTTGTAATTTTTATTTCAATATAATTATGAGCTTCTAATCTTTTTCAAAGGTTATTAAGATGATGATGAAGCAAAATGTAACTAGATAGTATTTTTTTTTGTTGTATGTTGATTTCCCATTTGTACAACATTGTTTATGGATTTTTCTATCAAAGATATGCATTTTTCATCTATTATTGATTGTTAAAGCATATTGCACTTAGCTCTTCATTATGCAAAAATATGATATTCTTTGATTAAATGTTTTTCATTAAATTGTTCACATCTAATTCTTAGAGCATAAGTATCATATTTTGCCTAAACATAATCTCTTTGATTTTTTGTAGTTTCACCATATTGTAACACAACTAATGCTTAGAAATTATATCTTATATAAGTGAAGAAAAATCCTACATTTTTTAAAGTAACTTGTGCTTGAATAGAAAATGTATTTTGAAAAAAAAGTACAGTGTGATTTATTTCAACTATATCTAAACTTGGGAATCAATATACTTATAAATACTATTGAACTTGCATTTTTTGGATTCTAATATCTTAATAATCTTATTTTACATATCTCATTTGAAAACCATTTTTCTATTTAATCTTAAATCTTTTTATTACTTGTCTTTTATTTTTCTAAAACAAAATCTCATCAAATATTTGGAACTAGATTAGAATATTCTTGCTTTGTTAGAAATAGTTTCTTTTGATGTTAGTCAACTCCCATGGGTTCGACCTCGTACTTACATGAACATTATATTCCGAAACGATTCGTGCACTTGCGAGTTTAAATATTAAAACACCCTCTTTTGGGATCAACAAGGGGACAGATACTTCTCCGTTTACAAAGTGTATACCGAACTCAACGACTCTCGGGAGAATATCTACCTGGCTAATGAAAACCAGGTCCCATTTAGACGACCTAACCCCATGAGGAATCAAAAGGCGAAGCGAGATTCAAATAAATACTGTAGATTTCACCGAGATATCGGACACACAACCGATGAATATTGACAGTTGAAAGACGAGATCGAAGGTTTGATCTCGAGGAGTTATTTTGGACAGTATGTCAGAAATTGAAACCCCAATCAAGCATCCACAAGCCAAAGGCCAATAGCTACACCACCTGCCCAAAATAGTAACTCCCGAGCTCGGGAGGATGAGCGACCCCCTCCGATTGATGGAGAATATAATGCCCTTAATTCTCCGATGTGGTTTAATGGCAGGAATAGTAGGCCGGGAAGGCCATACTTGTTTAATTATGCTATTAAATGATAATATGCATGTTTATGAGAATTATATTATAATATGATGTTATATGCATGCATGTGGGTCTACATTTTAATTACAGGGGTGTGATGGTAATTTGGCCCGTTGAGGGCATAATTGTATGCATGTCGATGATAAATTGTTGAGACCACATTATAATGTGGTTTTGTTCGAGCTATTCGGCATGAGACAATCATGGAATATTAATTAGCGGTCTAGTCATAACAGGTCTAAGTCCGGGGCTCGGGATGAGTCTCGAGGTGATTTTAATGATTAGAGCGCTATTGGGAATTAAAGGGTAACGGGATGTGAATTATTGGTGTTTGAGATTATCGAGAATAGCGGGAATTGGAGAGCGTTAATTATGATTAACGAGATAGGTGGAAAATGTCAACTTTGCCCTTGGGAGCCTTTAGAAACCTTTAATTGACCTAGGGGTATTTTGGTATTTTTACCCCTAGGATAGATATAAACCATTTTTGAGCAGTGAAAGAGGTAGAAAAACAGAGCTTCTTCAAGAGCCTTCCCGTACCATCATTTCCTTCATTTCCTTTGAGATTTTTGAACCATTCTTGAGGATTCAAGCTTGGGAAGTAAGCCTTGGGAGTTTGGGAGAGTGTTCCTCCATTGAAGTGCATCATAAGCTGAGCTTTGGGTAAGTTTTTGACCATTGAATACTCTGGTTTGCCCTGTTTTAGTTCTGTTTTGCAGCTGTGATTTCTAGGTTGAATACTTGGTTTTGTTGAGCGTTTTGGCTAAGGTTCTTATGGTTGTGATGTTTGGGGTATGTTAGGATGGTTTTTGGGTTCATTTGGCATAAAAAATGGGATTTGGAAGCATGGGAATCAAGTTGGGATCGAAGGAGTTGAAGAAGGAGGTTTCAGGGGATACCAGGTCTGAGGGTAGCGCTACAGCGCCCACCCTAGGGCACTGTAGCGCTACACAGAAGGCATTTGGGCATTTTGGGGGTTCTGAGAATAGCACTGGGGTGCTAGGGAGCAGCACTGTAGTGCTACTCTGTTCCTCCAAAGTCCTGTTTTGAGTGTTTTTAAGGATTTTTTGCTTGGGGTTTCAATCCTTAAGGCCCGGGATCGAATCTACTCACCGTGTGGGCATGTTTCGAGGTCCCGAGAGTGGGGTTTAGGTTAAGACCATTTCATTGATGAATTTCATTAATGGAGGTTATAATTGATTATGATTAGGTAACCTCTAAGGAATCAAAGGTTGATCGTTCTCAGGAGTTGTTCTTATTATATTTCTCGCTCGAACCAGAGGTATGAGAGCTGCACCCCATATGTGACATGCATGGTTGTTCATGAGGCATGTTGATTATGTAAATGTGGAAATTGATTGATTATTGAATGCTTAGCAAATCTTGCTCACTTGTGCATGGTACTGACTAATTAGTCAGAATTGGCAAATGTGTCAGTATCAACAGTGAAGCTGTGACTTATTAGTCAAATTCGGCAGTGGTACTGGGCACTGGCCACACAATGCTGACTTATAAGTTAGGACGGCCTTAGCATGTTCAACGCAAGCCAATAAAGATTAGATCTAATCGACATCTGCATTAAATGACTCAGAAGAGCGTTAATGTCGGACCGACCTCAAGTTTGATGAAAACCAAAAGCGCTTGTGTGACTTACCCACCAGTCACTCATCTGTTAAGTTAGAGACTTGCCCATCAGTCTCTCATCTATTTAAGGCTAGTGACTTACCCAGCGGTCACTCATATGTTTAAATTAGTGACTTACTTGTCAGTCACTCAGTATGATTTACTAGAACCTCAAGTGATATTCACTCATCTGTTTAATAGCTATAAGCTCTGTGTGATTGTAATAATAATCATTTGATAATGTTTATATGCAATACTATGTTTTCTTGCTGGGCTTTGGCTCATGGGTGTTATGTGGTGCAGGTAAAGGGAAAGAGAAGCTCACCCAGCCTTGAGTGGAGAGCTTAGGTGGTGATGTGTACATATGCGGCCGCTTGATCACCACAGCCAAGGAGTTCTCAGAGGAACTAGGGGTTTACCCTATTTTTGCCGCTTAGGTCGGCGGGTTTGTAATTTTGAAACAGTAATGACCATTTGGAGTTGTAAATAACTTGTAAAAGATTTTATGGGCCCATGAACAGTTTTATGTATTAAATAAAATTTATCCTTTCTTTTTGTTGGTTTTCCACCTTAGTCTGATAATAACACTTAGAGCACGTTTTTAACCAAAGGACTCGGGTAGCGAGTCAAATTTCTGATTCACCGTTCACCGTAACTGTTCTAGGATAACCAGGGCGTTACAGAGAAGATGTAATAACCATCTCGGGGGGACCTCATATCGCAGGATCAGGCAGAAATGCCCAAAAGAGATATGTAAACGAGATCAAGATAGGTGAC
This sequence comes from Humulus lupulus, assembly GCF_963169125.1. Taxonomy (NCBI): domain Eukaryota; kingdom Viridiplantae; phylum Streptophyta; class Magnoliopsida; order Rosales; family Cannabaceae; genus Humulus; species Humulus lupulus. The sequence continues at coordinate 288,737,465 of NC_084793.1, read as the reverse complement.
GGTTCTCCCTACGAACCCGAACCATGAGCTCCGAAACAAAAAAGGGTTGAAACTCAACCCATAACCTTTATTGAAGAGGACGCATCACACGTCTAGTTTCCCCATAATGACCCCCTGGTCATAACCCTCTAGCTCGTGAGCAAGAGGGTACGCCGAGTCCTGATTGATAATGGGAGCTCGATGAATATCTTATATAAAGCCACCCTAGAAAAGATGGGACTCGCACTTCACGGCCTAAAAGCATGTGCAACCACATTCTACAGTTTTTTAGGAGAAGGGATTGCCTGTATGGGATCCATTGAACTCCCTATGACCTTGTGAGACTATCCAGTCTCTATAACCAAGATGATGGAGTTTGTCATGGTGGACCTCCCTTCGGCCTACAATGTACTACTCGGGAGACCCGCCCTAGTTGGGTTGGGGAAAGTATCATATGTTAGGCACTTGGCCATCAAGTTCCCGACTTCTAGTGGCATCGGGACGCTGAAAGGGGACCAGCTCGCGGGAAGGGAATGTTATAGCATCTCCATTAGGGGAAAGAAGCAAACAAGTGCACATGCACTTGTAATTATTCAAAAAAAGGATGGGACAATCTTCGAGATAGATGAAGAGATCGACCCCAGAATAGAAGAAAGGGCTGACCTCCAACCTCTAGAAGAGCTCGAGGAGGTCAAGCTCGAAGACCCCAAAAAGATGGTAAATGTGAGTAAGAATCTTTCTAAAGAAGTGAAATAGCAATTAATACGCTTCTTAAAAGAAAATTAGGATGTATTCACATGGTCGCATTCGGACATGGTGGGAATCAGTCCAAATGTCATGAGTTATGCACTTAACATCGACAAAAGCTTCCCCCTGAAGCAGCAAAAGTGAAGACTCCTGGATGACGATAGAAAGAAGGCCCTCAAGGAAGAAGTCGATAGGTTAACGGCAAATCGATTCATATGAGATGCCTTCTATCCTGATTGGATTGCTAATCCAGTGTTGGTTCCGAAGCCCAACGGCACGTGGCAAACCTGTATCAACTATTTCAACCTTAATAAGGCATGCCCTAAAGATTGTTTCCCCTTACCTAGAATTGATTAGCTCGTAGATGCCACATCAGGTCGTGGCCTCATGTCGTTAATGGATGCCTATATTGGATATAACCAGATTGCCATGCACGCACCGAACCAAGAACATACGAGCTTTGTAACCGATAAAGGGCTATACTGCTACAATGTCATGCCTTTCGGGCTCAAAAACGTTGGAGCAACGTACCAAAGACTGGTGAACATAATGTTCTCTGAGTAGATAGGTAATAACATGGAAGTTTATGTTGACGACATGCTAGTTAAGTCCAAACATAACGATAACCATGTGGATGATCTCACAAAATGCTTCACCATATTACGGAAATATAACATGATACTCAACCCACAAAAATGCTCTTTCGGAGTATCTTCGGGAAAGTTTCTAGGGTTCATAGTGAATGTCCGAGGAATATAGGTTAATCCTGACAAGAACAAGGCATTGATTGATATTCCTGTTGGGGTTTTATGCCCTAATTAAAACCCAAATTCTTTGTAATCTCATTTTATTATCAATAAAAGAATAGAAATCATTTTTTGACTTGGTCAATCACTTTGCTCACATGTTTTATTTTCATGATTATTTTTTTAATATAAACTTCTATTAAATCCCGAGCATATATCTAATCTTATTTATAGTGACGTAATCACAGTGGAATATAAATATGATTATATGTTCAAAACAAGTTAGTCCTAAGATTAGTCAATGCACTGAATTTACACTGACTTGCCAATCTACGATACGATCTACTTACACATTACAATGTTATGTTCTTTCTAGAACATTAGCAAAGTAGATAAGATCGGATGTATTTGTTACATCGGGCAGGACCGATATTGACAGTTGATAAGATAAGTAAACATACCGTTATTATCTATTCTAGTCATATCATATAGTTGACCATAGGTCAATTCAATCTCAATTCTGAGTGGTTAGTATTCTAATTGATTGTATCATTTGAGTTCTTTGACTTGTTCGTTACCAGCTTACCCTACGGACTAGCCCATACTTACATCTTGGGAACTCGATAGTATAATTGAGTGGGAGTGTTAATCATAGATATGAACATCTATAGCTTTTGATGAAGAAGTGAAACGATGGTTTCCTTTTAGTTTGGTTCAAGGTGTTAAATGATAGAGATCTCATTTCAGTAATTAAATTAGTTTATTGAAATATCATTTACAAGGAACTAAGTGTTTTAAGGATAAAATACAATGAGGAGTAAAACAGTATTTTAGTCCTATCTCATTGTAGACCGTCTATAGAGGATTGAGTGACAATTATGGTTGTAACAATGGATAATTAATAGCGTATCTATATTTGTTATAGAGCGTTCTATGAATTCAAGAGTGCAATTCCGAGTCTATAGTGGAGTCACGAGGAATTAATAAGTTAGTAAATTTATTTGTTAGATTTATGATAACTTATTGGAGCTTGATTTCATAGGCCCATGATCCCCATTGTACCTTGGATAAAATCATCTAGATAGTCTCAATTAATAGATTTAATCATCAATTAGAATTATCAAAGTTGACCAGGTCAATTTTGGATAGTTTCACATAGTTGTGTAATTTTGAGAAGAAAAGAGAAATTTTGACAGATTTATTAATTAAGCTAAATTGGTATCTAAATTAATAAATAAGTTTAAATCAAGGTTCAAATTATAAATAATTAATTTGATAAAGGATTTAAATAATTATTTAATTAATTAAATCAATAGAAAATAATACAGGCCTTGATTTTAAGTCCAATGGGCTTATAATCAAATGGGAAATTTCATGGGACTATAGCCCATGAGAATTTCGACCTAGGGATTCAAAATGACTATTATTTTATTGATTTTTTAATTAAATTAAATGGCCTAATTGAGTCTATAAAAGGAGTGCTTAGAGAGAAGTCAAAACATAAGTTTGACAAGTCACAAGTCAGATTTTTGGATAGTTTTAGATTCTCTCTAAACACAAGTTCTTTTCTAAGCCTCTTTGTTATTTTTTCTTCTTCTCTCTATATCTATCTCATGTGTTGAGAATTGCCCACACTAGTCTAGGTGGTTCTAAGGATACATTGGAAGATTGTGAAGAAAATAGAAGATCGGTTCAGTTTCTTGATAATACTCTGCGACAGAAAGGATACAAGAGTTAGAGAAACTGAAGGAAGGACTCTTAATTCCGCTGCGTATACTGTAAGTATTCTATTCTTTGTTTCTCTTTGAATTCAATTTTAGAAACATGTTTTAGGCTATCTCGTATTAATTTGTTTAATATTAGATATATATGAAAATAAATAAAGATCCTGTATAAGCTAATCCAACAAGTGGCCTCAGAGCCTTTGGTAATCTTTATTTTCATGCATGAACATGTTTAAAATTGTATTATTTGATATGTTTGAATAATTGGATGGTTTTTCATGTTTTTATGAACATATTGATTTTATGTGAATTTTAGCAATTTTTAGGTTATTTTGTTGTGTTTTCTATGCTATTAATTTTTATATATGCTTTATTTTGTGTAAACATGTTAAAAATTAATTAGAAAATGGTTTTGGTTTGAAAAATTGCTAAAAAAAAATTTGGCCTGGCTGCCCATGCGCACATGCACCCGTGCGCACACGCACACCAGCAGCCAGCAGTGAACAGTAACCGTACGGACGGTACTGTTCATTTAGTTTTTTTTTTTTAATAACAAATTTTTTTTTTGAATTTGTGGAAATAAATTATTTATAAACAAAACTAAAAAAATATCTTTTTTGTTTTATCATGTAATTTTTTTTTAAGATAGGATATTTTTGTTAGTTGAGATTTAAATAATTAGATATTTTCTACAAAGATTCAAATTCAAATTTTAAAATAAACTAACAACTTAATTTTAAATCTTTTAATATATTAAAATATTATAATTATGATATCAGATATTTAAGATATTTTCATTTAAATTCTTGATATTTTTATTAAATCTTTATTTGAAAATATAGATATCTTTTTATTCTATAGTTTTTTAATATTTAAATTATTTGAAATTTGAACATTATTAGTTAGATATTTTTATGGATATTTGAATTTGCTTAACTATTTGAGATATTTTAGGGTTGTTGTTGACGCCGTTTCTCGTCAAACAGTAAAAGAAGAGCACGTAAACAATGAATGACAATGGCTAAACGAAATAAAACAAATCAAACACACGATTTTTACGTGGTTCAGTAGTTAAATCTGCCTAGTCCACGAGTCTCTGTTATTAATCTTAAGATTATCTCTGAAAATTCCTTAGCATGAATTCTTTAGAGTTTTCTCTCCAGGATCAGAATTTCGGTCCTTTACAATGGTGCATGGCTTCTCTATTTATAGAGAAGGATGCAGAATACTATCCCACATATTTTGGGTAGTTACTCTTTTGTGAATAAAATAAATGGCTTTAAATGCCAATAATCAGATATAAAAGGAAACGTCCCTGAAGACCAGGAAACGCATAACTGACCAAATAATATCCCACGATTCTTGGGGATTTACATTAATAAATGAGGATTACATCTCATATTTATAATACTTGTAGATATTCAAGGTGATTATCGCGTATCTCTAAGGCTTTAGCATCCCAGGTCTCACGTCATTGTTCGAGCTAATGGCATCTCCCGAAATCACGTATCTTTCGAGATCGTACGTACATCTAGCTCGAGACCCCCGATCCGAAGTCGTCCCCGAAGATGAGTGTGTTCTCGGAGCTACCTTTCGAGATCGAGACCATTTCGAGCTCATATATATTCGAGGTCATATATCGTACTTTGTAGGCTCGATATACAATCCTAGAGCATACTTCAATCCTTACGAGACCATTTGTTGCGAATCCAACTTTCGAGGTCATATTTACCATGGCTCGAAATCTGGGTATAACATCTTGCCCCCTCAAAAGTATTTGTTCGAATCCTAAGAGAAGGAAACTTTTGAACTGCTTTCCTTGAGAACTGTACCGTCGCACCTTTGAAAATGGACACGCGTCAGCTGGGTATTGCTCATTTTAGGTACTTGAGTACCTTGGAAACACGCCCACGATCGTCCGTCTGACAACTTTTCGGCGCCTTCTTGTCATTAATCCCCATCCGTTCGATCTAGTGAGGATTTCATTCGACGATCCTGATTAATTCCTTTTTCCCACCTATATATACAAGACCCCATTCTTCATCCTCACTTTCATCCTCATTCACCATAAGCAAGAAAAGAAGAAAAACAAGCCCAGAGACCTCTTTGCAAAGTTCCTGTTCCGTGCATGTTTTCTCGACCAAAGAAACAAAGGAATCCTGGTCTGTTCGAATCAGTGAGTTCTTTCTTGCAACCTCTTCTCCAATCGACGATCTCTCTGCAATCGTCATTACTGTGTAAGTATGCCGTTTTTGTTTTTCATTTGAAATGTTCTTGCTGTGTGTGCTAGTTTACGTTCTTAGCATGATACGATAGAAGGTTTTGAACCGATAGGTTTTTATGCTTTCTAGATTTTCACTCTGAATGTTCGTCTCTGGTTTATACCCAGTTTTGACGTTTGAATGTGGTTCCCATTTTATGGGTTTTGAAATTCTTAGGCAGCGTTTCTTGTACATTAAGCTTTCAGATAAAAACACGGGGTTTGACAAATGCACGAAATCCAAAAACACTTTTCCTGGCTAATCGCCACTCTTCTTTCCCTTGAATTTCAGGATTTTCAAAAAATTATCCACACTCCTTTTCTTTTTCGTGGAATACACGCCCCTGACTCTTCAATAAGGGTCTTAGTATTTAGTCTCATTCCTAAATCTCCGAGCTCATTCCATCGAGCTCGTGACTCTTGCATGCATGGCCCTCACCATTTTTTCTTTCTCGCTAGATGTCACAGAATCTGGAAAGAGGGTGGGGGTCATTGCTGGCAGTCCCTTACGAGTCGAAATCTCCGAGCCCGGAATCGCTCTTCGCCCGGAACCAACGTCGGATAAGAGAATACGAGCTTGCACGCGAGCAAGAAGACATTCGAGCTCACTATCGCCGACAGATAGACGAGGTCATTGAAAATAAGAGAAGAGTTCTTCGGGAGGCCCTCTATCCGGAGCCCAATTCAGGACCTAGGCCCATTCCCCTCGACCCTGCGCTAAAGGTCACTGTTGCGTATCATCCAGGGGAACTCCAGTTTTCATTAATGGGGGAAACTTCATCCTCGCAGCCGAGGAAGGAGATGTTCGAGGCCGAGCTTTACTGGAGCACGGTTACCACAACCAGCCAAATATCTGAAATCCCGACCTTCCATGGCCTCCATTTGTCAGGCACCTTGAAGTGTCGGGCTCCGACTGGTCAAGAACGGAGCTGTTTCGCCCCTGGCGGCCGTGATGCCACAGTAAAATATGCGGCATGGAGCCAAGAACATATGAGGGCGGGAGCATTGCTGCCCTTGAAGTCTTTTTTCAAAGACTTTACTGATTTCGTTGGGTTGGCACCGTTCCAACTCAACACTAATTCGTACAGGGTGCTGTCTGCCCTGAGGTCCTTGTACCACGAGCTGAGGTGGGAAGAACCTTCACCCCAAGAGATTTTATATCTCTTTTTGTTTGAAAAGTAACCCCTCCTGAGCTCGGGGAGGGGATGGTTTTTATTATCTCTCGAGCTATCCCAAAGAGACGAAGGTTTTTGAGGATCTCCCCAATCACCCGCCTGATTTTAAGAAGGCCTTCTTCTGGACAGACGGTCTGTCCCCGTCTCGACATTACTCGTTCAGGCGGATTCGTAAGTATTCTTGTTACTTTTATTCCTGAGCTTGAGACTTTAGTTCTTAAATCCATATTTAGATGAAATGTCTTTCGCTTTTAAGCTAATTTTAAGCGTCCCACCCCCAATGAAGCAATGACGAGGCACAGAGAGGCCTTGCTCCAACTTCCTTATGGCAGGAGGTCTCTCTCGTATCTATTACCCGAGGACAAGCTCCGAGCTTGCGGGTTGTTGGGAGAGGGCCAGTCAACCTCTGACTGGTCCAGCAAAAAATGTGAACGCTAGGAGGAGGTGCCACTGCCTACAGGCGCCCTTCCTCCGAGGAGAGAGAGGAGGCCATCACTCCCAGTTCGTCTGAGGAGTCCGCGGTCCGGGAATAAGGCCAATGATGAAGCCTCGAGCTCGGACTCAGATGAAGGTAAAGTCCTCCCTACCTCGAGGATGTGGTCCCCCACACTACTAAAACACAGGCCCAATAGGTTAGTCTCGTGCCCACAGGATAGATACCATTTCTACATATGGAGTTGGGTAGACGACTGTGTCCATAGGTTCGATAGTGGGCTCGGGAAATATGATACCATGTACACCACAGACGAGGTGTGGAATGGGATAGCGGTGCAGTACGGGACCAATGATTATAGGGACCTCTCGAGGTTATCCCCTACTTATAGGGAAGGCACTCCCCCTGCCTCCTCTGAAGACGGGGGAATTTCATGGTCCCCAAGCTCGAGCTCGGGGGAGAGTTCCAGTTAGGTTTCTTCCATCATCACTCTATATGTCTAGTACCGAAATTACTTGATGTACATTTCTCTTTTACTGACTCACTGTGTTGTGACTTGTGCAGGCGAGATGGACTCCGACCTTGACGCCCTTATCGACAATGCAGGCGCCAAGAGGAGCGAACGCCCTAGGGCGGGGTCACTGAAGACCGGTCAGCCGGGCAAAGGCTCCAAGAGGTCCAAAAAGACACCTCCCCTTGCCCTGCCGGTTTCGAGCTCCATTGATGCGTTGACTATCCAGGCTAGCGCCTCCACAACAATGCCATCCTCGCAGGCCATCGTCCCTGCGGTCGCACCGACCTCGCTGGCTGGTGCCCCTGCCATTGAGTCCCAACCTCCTGTGGTGGGTGAAACGTCTTCAGCTCAGTTTTCCAGAAGGCCTTCTGCTTCTCGAGATCAGAAGCTAACAATCTCCACCCATATGGACTCGTATGTGGTGGATAATACTGCTGGACCTCACGGATCTATGCTGATCTCGGATGTTATGTCCCGGATCGGCCAGAGCTATGACAGTTTCGAAGCTCCTCAGTGGCAGTGCCTAACTGGCACCCGAGACCGCACCGTCCTTTACGAGAAGAGTATCGAGCACACTGCCGCGGTAAGTATCCTTCTATATTCCTTTTGCTTACATTCATACTGTCCTGAGGCTAATGGTGGTTTCTTCCTTTTTTCAGGCTCTTGCCTTCACTGCCCAGCTCAATTACGAGCTGAACAACGAGATCCATTTGAGCAGGACTCATGCTCAAGAGGCGAAGGACCTCCACCTTAGAGCGAACGACGATCTGAAGGCGGCGAATGCTAAGCTCGAGGCAGTGGTTAAGGAGCGTGAGGACATGGCCAAGGAGCTCGAAAAGCTGAGAGCTGAACTCGAGGAGCAAAAGAAAGATAACAACCAGCTTCGGGAAACCAATAAGAAGCTCGAAGAGGACAAGGCCGCCACCTTCGACATCATAGAGGATGCCAAAACTCGCCTTCTTGCCGAGTACAAAGAAAAGAAGGAAAAGGCGGTCGACTCAGCCATGTACCGGATGTGGGCTTATAACGAAGAGCTGGACACCAGCTTCTTAGGTCCCCACGAGGCGCCGCTTCTTGAACGATGGAATGCCCGACTCGAGAAGGAAGAGGCTGAACGGCTTGAGAAGGAGAAGGTTGAGCAGCTCGGGAAGGAAAAGGCTGCTCTGGGCACCGTTTCGGAGGAAGCTCAGGAGGATAGTCATGCTATTCGTCCTGAGGGGTCCGGTGCCACTGATGCTGAGAAGGCCAAGGAGACTCCTTTTCCTTGAATCTGACCTCGGGGAGATCAGTTATCGGGGCTGCGTCCCCTTATTTCTGTAACTATTTTAATATATGCCCACGGGGCTGATACAATTTCTTTTACCATTCTTTTACATGCTTTACATTTCTTGGCTCGAAATATTTTGCATATTTTTAAATTGATGAACCGGTTATGTTTATTTATTCATACAAACATAGTTTGGATTTGGGCTCGAAATTCGATGCATTCATGCATAGTTTATTCGAATTATCCGCTTTCGACCTCGTTACTTATCAGGGTCAGATATTACTTTAACCATGAACTCAAAAGTACTTATATGGTATGTAATGTGAATGATCTGGTTATATCTTTTTTTGTTTAGTCACTTTTCCTCATCCTCAGTTTTTGTTCCGAGGTTAAGAGTTTGAAACTATTTTTCTCTCAGATATTCCAGCCTCGATCTTGACTTGTCTCGTGATAGGTTTAGGCTCCTACTTATCATCGATCAATTTTTTGGCTGGTTTGTTCCAGACCTGTTAAGTTTGCACATCTGGTTAACTCCAAACGTTTTAGGATTTTGGTAGTTCGGTTTTGTCCGAACTATCTAAGCTCGTGTATTTGGTTATATCCAAATACTTCATGTTTTTGATAACTCAGTTATCTAGGCTCGCGTACTTGGTTATCTCCAAATACTTCATGTTTTTGATAACTCAGTTATCTAGGCTCGCGTACTTGGTTATCTCCAAATACTTCATATAAATATTTATTTTTTATTTTTTAATCTGATGGTATATATACCAATGATGCCCCCTTAATATCCTATGAGTGCGACCATAGGTTATTAAATTAAGAGAGATTGCAAAAATAAAAAGAAATTACATATGGAACAAAATAGACCTTTTATTTGATGAAATTCAAAAACAAACAAACAAACAAACAAATTCATGGTTACAGGCAACACTTCCTACACTATTGATAGTAAGGTCTAAGGTGCTCGCCATTCCATGCTCGCGGTATCAGGCTCCCATCTAATCTCGCAAGTTTGTATACGCCAGGTCAGATGACTGACTCTATCTGGTATGGTCCTTCCCAGTTCGGCCCGAGCACTCCAGCTGCTGGATCTCGGGTGGCTAAGAATACGCGTCTCAAAATCAGGTCTCCCACTCCGAACTTTCGATCTCGAACCCTCTTATTGAAATATCCTGTGGTTTGATGCTGGTAAGCAGCATTTCTCAGCTGAGCCTCTTCTCTTTTTTCTTCGATCAAGTCTAGGGTTTCTTCGAGCTGAGTATGATTTGAATCCTGATCGTAAATTTGAGTTCGGATCGTTGGGATTTCGACCTCGATGGGCAACATTGCCTCGCAGCCGTACGCTAGAGAGAACGGGGTATGCCCGGTTGATGTCCGAGCTGTAGTCCTATATCCCTAAAGGACTTGAGGCAATTCTTCGGGCCATCGTCCCTTTGCCTCTTCCAACTTTTTCTTTAGAGAGCTCTTGAGAGTTTTGTTAACGGCTTCGACCTGACCATTCATTTGAGGGTGAGCCACTGATGAAAAGCTCTTTATTATGCCGTTCTTGTCACAAAAGTTGGTGAATAAGTCGCAATCGAACTGGGTTCCGTTATCGGATACAATCTTTCTCGGTACTCCATATCGGCATACGATGTTCTTTACCACGAAATCAAGGATCTTTTTCGAAGTTATAGTTGCCAATGGTTCAGCCTCCGTCCATTTGGTGAAGTAATCAACGGCGACTACCGCATATTTCACTCCGCCTTTTCCAGTTGGGAGAGAGCCTATGAGGTCGATGCCCCATACTGCGAAAGGCCATGGGGATGTCAACATGGTCAGTTCAGATGGTGGAGCTCGGGGTATCGTGGCGAATTTCTGGCATTTGTCGCATTTCTTCACATACTCAAAAGAGTCTGTTCTAATGGTTGGCCAGAAATATCCTTAACGTATGATCTTCTTGGACAGGCTATGCCCCCCGGCGTGGTCTCCGCAGAACCCTTCATGAATTTCTTCAATGATCTTCTTTGCTTCGGGAGGGGTTACACACCTAAGCAGCGGCATGGAATATCCTCTTCTGTATAGCTTTCCGTCCAAAATGGTGTACGAGGAAGTTGATACATCAATTTTCGAGCCTGGTTCCGATCTTTTGGAAGAATTCCATTTTCGAGATAATCAACTATTGGACTCATCCAGGTCGGTTCTGTTTCAATCATACATACATCTTCCTCGTCTGGCTCAGTAATGCTGGGTGCTGATAGGTGTTCTACGGGTACAACATTCAGTTCTTCATTTTCGGCGAAAGTGGCGAGTCGAGCTAAGGCATCTGCATTTGAGTTTTGTTATCGGGGAACCTGTCTTATTGCGTAAAACTCAAAATACTCCAATGCAGATTTTGCCTTCTCCAGACAAGCTGCCATTCTTGTGCCACGAGCCTGGTACTCTCCCAAGATTTGATTAACCACGAGTTGGGAATCGCTGTAGCAATGTATAGCTTTGGCCTTGAGCTCTTTTGCTATTCGCAGTCCTGCGAGTAGAGCCTCGTACTCAACTTCATTATTAGATGCTTTAAAGCCAAATCTTAAAGCAGAGTGAAATTTGCTCCCTGCAGGAGTGATCAGAATAACTCCTGTCCCCGCTCCATTTTCATTCGACGAGTCGTCGACGTAAAGTTTCCACAGCTCGTGGGCCGTGGTTATTACCTCGTCGTCGGCTATACCAGTGTACTCCACTATGAAGTCTGCCAAGGCTTGTGCCTTAATGGTCGTTCTTGGATGGTAAGCGATCTCGAACTGTCCGAGCTCAACAGCCCATTTAAGGAGTCGACCTGACGCCTTTGGTTTAGATAGGACTTGCCTAAGTGGTTGATCTGTCAGTACATGGATGGGATGTGCCTGAAAGTAGGGGCGGAGCTTGCGAGATGAGTGGATTAAACTGAGGGCGAGTTTCTCCATCAATGGATATCTTGACTCTGCCCCCAGTAATCTCTTACTGATGTAATAGACGGGTTTCTGCACCCTCTCTTCCTCTCGAATGAGCACCGTGCTTATCGCGTGTTCGGTGGTTGAGAGGTATAGGTACAATACTTCTCCCGTTTCGGGTTTTGACAGGATGGGTGGTTCAGCGAGGTGTCTTTTGAGCTCCTGAAAGGCTAGCTCGCACTCTTCTGTCCATTCAAATTTCTTACTTCCTTTTAATAAGTTGAAGAATGGAAGGCCACGATCCGTTGACTTCGAGATGAATCTGCCCAGAGCGGCCATCCTGCCGGTCAATCTTTGGACATCTTTATGCTTCCGAGGTGAAGGCATATCAATCAGGGCCTTTATTTTGTCGGGATTAGCCTCGATTCCACGAGAGTTGACAATGAACCCAGAAATTTTCCCGAAGATACCCCAAAAGTGCACTTCTGAGGATTTAGCTTCATGTTGTATTTTCTGAGCACGCCAAAGCACTCTTCGAGGTCATCAACATGGTTCTTGTTAAGTTGAGACTTTACAAGCATGTCATCAACATAAACTTCCATGTTGTTCCCTATTTGTTCTGAAAACATCATGTTAACGAGCCGCTGATATGTAGCTCCAGCGTTCTTGAGCCCAAACGGCATAACATTATAACAATATAGCCCTTTATCTGTAATGAAGCTCGTATGTTCTTGGTCGGGGGCATGCATGGGAATCTGGTTATATCCAGAATATGCATCCATGAATGACATCAAGCCATGCCCCGCCGTGGCATCCACTAGCTGATCAATTCTTGGCAGCGGAAAACAGTCTTTTGGGCAAGCCTTGTTGAGATCCGAGTAGTCAATATAGGTTCTCCACGTCCCATTGGGCTTTGGGACCAACACTGGATTGGCTACCCAGTTAGGGTAAAAAACATCCCTAATGAAATGGTTTGCTTTTAATCTGTCAACTTCCTCCTTTAATGCTTTCTTTCTGTCCTCGTCTAGCTGCCTTCGCTTTTGTTGCTTCGGGGGAAAGCTTTTGTCTATGTTTAATGCGTGGCTCACAACATTCGGGCTTATCCCCACCATGTCTGAGTGTGACCATGCGAAGACATCCTGGTTTTTCTTCAGAAAGCAAATTAATTGCTATTTTGCTTCGTCTTGGAGGTGTTTTCCGACCTTCACCTTCTTCGAAGGATCAGCTTCGTCGAGCTGAACTTCTTCGAGCTCTTCCAATGGTTTGAGGTCAACTTTCTCCTCAATCCTTGGATCGATTTCCTCGTCAATTTCTAAAACCATTCCATCTTTATTTTGTATGATAACGAGTGCCTGAGCGCTCGTTTGTTTCTTTCCCCTCAAAGAAATGCTATAACACTCCCTTCCTGCCAATTGATCTCCTTTTAATGTCCCGACCCTGCTTGGGGTTGGGAACTTAAGGGTCAGGTGCCTCACGGATGACACTGCCCCCAGCCCGACCAGGGCGGGTCTCCCGAGCAGCACATTGTAGGCAGATGGTAAATCTACCACCACGAACTCCATTATCTTGGTCACTGAGACTGGATAGTCTCCCAAGGTCACAGGGAGTTCAATGGATCCCATGCAGGCAGTTCCTTCTCCTGAAAAGCCGTACAAAGTAGTCGCACACGCCTTCAGGTCGCGAAGGGAGAGTCCCATTTTCTCGAGGGTCACCTTATAAAGAATGTTGACCGAGCTCCCATTATCTATGAGAACTCGGCGGACTCTTTTGTTGGCAAGCTGAAGAGTAATAACCAATGGATCATGATGAGGGAACTGAACATGAGATGCTTCCTCCTCAGTGAAGGTTATCGGTTGCGTTTCAACCCTTTGGCTTTTTGGTGCCCTAGGTTCGGGTTCATAAGGAGACCCGTCCCTTGTCTTCAACTCGTTAACGTATCACTTTTGAGCATTTCTGCCCCCTCCCGCGAGATGAGGCCCTCCCAAGATGGTTATTACGTCCTCTCCATCAATCGGAGGGGGCCTGTCTTCTTCCCGAGATCGGGAGTTATTATTTTGTGCCGTCGAAGGCGCGGCTACTCTCTAGCTCACAGTAGTCTGTCCAGTACTCTGGTTTTTGACGTACTGCCGGAAATAACCTCTCGAGATCAACCCTTCGATCTCGTCCTTCAGCTGTCGACATTCATCAGTGGTGTGTCCGGTGTCTCTATGGAACCGGCAATACTTATTGGAATCCCTTTTGGACTTTTGATTTCTCATTGGGTCCGGACGCCTGAAGGGGACCTGGTTTTCATTAGCCAGGTATATGTTTTCCCGAGACTCGTTGAGTTCGGTGTGTACTTTATATACGGAGAAATACCTTTCTCCTTTATTTTTCTTTCCTCCTTCAGCCTCGGGGTTATTTCCCTCTCTCTTTTTCCTCTTGGAGGGATTCTTCGAGGCAGGCTGTGGAGCTGCTGGGTCAGCCGAGGTTGAAGCGGAGTTAATGTTTATCGTTGTAGTTTCGGTCTGCGAGGTTGCCTTCAGCGTTGACCTCACCTCCTCTACATTGACAAATCTCTGCACCCGTCTGTTAAATTCGGTTATTGACCTCACCGGTTTCCCTTGCATGTCATCCCAAAGAGCACTTCCGGGTAAAACACCAGCTCGGATAGCCATCAGGTGCCCACTGTCATCCACATCTCGAGCTCGGGCGACCTCTAGATTAAATCTTGTCAGATAGCTTTTCAGCGTTTCGCCCGACTGTTGTCGGACGTTAGTCAAAGTGGATGCCTCTGGTCTGACTCCCATCATAGCTCGGAACTGCTTCTTGAAGTCTCTAGACAACTGATCCCATGAAGTTATCGAGTGTCTCTTGTACTTTTCGAACCAACTCTTGGCAGGTCCGGCCAATGATGTTGGAAACAACATGCACCTGAGCTCGTAACCCACGTTACTAGCTCTCATAATAGTGTTGAATGTACTCAGGTGACTGCATGGGTCAGTTTTTCCTTCAAACGCTGGGACGTGAGGAATCCGGAACCCTTGAGGAAATTGAGTGTTAGAAATATGTGGAGCAAACGGCTCTAGCTCCTCGTCTGAGTCCTCATATCGACCATTCCCTCGTTCATTCTTTAAAAGCCTAAAGGCTTTTTCGAGCTGATCGATCCTTTCTTGGACTGGGTCCTTAGGTGGTGTCTGGAATTGACAGTCATTGATCATGATTCCAGGCTCGCGTCTCCGTGAAGGATCTCTACGCCCATTCAGGTGATTCCTTAGGTCCGGATTTGTCTGATCTCCCTCCCCCCTACTCTGATTCAGATGATTTCGCAGGTCAGGACGAATCTTGCGGCTTCCAGTATTTTTACGACCTCGGTCGCGTTTACTGACAGACCTGGTCTCTCCGGACTCGTCACTGGTGAAACTCATTGATCGGTCGTTTCACGATGGGTTCTTCCCATGTCGCCTCGTCTCCGCAGTGCGAGACCGGGACGTCTGACTTCTCTCAGATTGTGTGCCTCTCCGCTCCTGGAAAGTCTCCCTGTGGCCTTGTCTATCCCCCGTACGCCCTTGATCCTGATCTCGAACAGGTTGAGCGTTTCTGCGGGGAGGTGAAGGATATCTTATGGGAGACGGAGGGAACCGTATAGGCGACGGTGGCTGCCGCCCTTGCCTCGGCCTAGAGGGTCCAGAATTTTCCCGAGATGGGTCAGTCGCGTTTGGTGCACTACCAGGAACCTGAGTCCGAGCCTCGGTAGGAGCTTGGTTATTTTCAGTTCCTACAGGCACTTCCACAGGTGGATTAGGTGGGACCCGAGCTCGGGTACTCCTCTGGGGCCTAGGAGGAGCAGATGGCTCGGCTGGTGCCGGAGGTTGAGTCGGCCTCCTTGTGGCAGCATCTTTTCGTGGACGTCCACGGGGCCTCCGGGGAGGAACATGCACGTCCCTTGGAGGAGGGACTTGGTTTTCGCGCGGAGGCGGGGGCTGAGCCACCTGCGCCTCTGCGACCATCCTAGTCAACTCCTCATTCCGTTTGTTGGCTTCTGCCAACAGCTGTTTCAATTGCCGGTTTTCCAGTTCTACAATAGGAACATAACGCTCAGGATTGTAGTACATATCCTCATCCCTCGGTGGAGGCGGTGGCGGTGGCCCCTGGGAATCGGAGGACCCACTTCTCTCCTCAGCGTCCGGGTTTTCCATTGGTTGTTTTCCAGGACGCCTTGGGTAGCTTTCATCAGGGGTGTTCTGATCGTTTGTAGCCATGAATCTCTCAGGGATGAATGCTTAAGGCTCTCAACGAAAGCACCAAACTGTTGACGCCGTTTCTCGTTAAACAGTAAAAGAAGAGCACGTAAATAATGAATGAAAATGGCTAAACGAAATAAAACAAATCAAACACGCGATTTTTACGTGGTTCAGCAGTTAAATCTGCCTAGTCCACGAGTCTCTGTTATTAATCTTAAGATTATCTCTGAAAATTCCTTAGCATGAATTCTTCAGAGTTTTCTCTCCAGGATCAGAATTTCGGTCCTTTACAATGGTGCATGGCTTCTCTATTTATAGAGAAGGATGCAGAATACTATCCCACATATTTTGGGTAGTTACTCTTTTGTGAATAAAATAAATGGCTTTAAATGCCAATAATCAGATATAAAAGGAAATGTCCCTGAAGACCAGGAAACGCATAATTGACCAAATAATATCCCACGATTCTTGGGGATTTACATTAATAAATGAGGATTACATCTCATATTTATAATACTTGTAGATATTCAAGGTGATTATCGTGTATCTCTAAGGCTTTAGCATCCCAGGTCTCACGTCATTGTTCGAGCTAATGGCATCTCCCGAAATCACGTATCTTTCGAGATCGTACGTACATCTAGCTCGAGACCCCCGATCCGAAGTCGTCCCCGAAGATGAGTGTGTTCTCGGAGCTACCTTTCGAGATCGAGACCATTTCGAGCTCATATATATTCAAGGTCATATATCGTACTTTGCAGGCTCGATATACAATCCTAGAGCATACTTCAATCCTTACGAGACCATTTGTTGCGAATCCAACTTTCGAGGTCATATTTACCATGGCTCAAAATCTGGGTATAACAGTTGTTATAACTATTTTTATTTTATTATTTTTAAATGGTTAAAATATTAGATAATAGTTGTAATAACACAAAATATTTTTGGAAAATAGTTTAGATATTGATTTTAAAATTTAAAATTGATTAAATTTTGAAAAATATTATTTTTTTTCAGCCAATTAACAAAATATTTTTTTTAATAAATGAGATTTAAATTAACTTTGGTTAATTGTTGATAAATCCTATTTAATAAATTAATATATTTTTTTTATCAAATTAACCTAAAACTAAGTTGATTGTTGATAAATGAAATTTAAATTAATGATTGTTAATTGTTGATAAATTTAATTTAAATTTACTTATTTTTTTGTAAAAAATTAATTAATTTGAATTTTTTTTGATAAATTCTAGATAATTAATTGTGGTATTTTTGCAAATGAAATAAATTGTGGTATTTTTGCATAAATTCATAGAATTGCTCATATAGTAACATGATTAGGCTCATCCAATTATAACATGTCTGTTTGCACTATATGTGGTATTTTTTCAATTGGGCTTAGATGCATATAGTGGCTCATATGTTTGTTAGATATATAGTATTTTGCCAAATAAAATATTCATAAAATGATAGGTTTTATTTGGGCCCATTAGAAAATGTAAAGTTTAAATTCCTCTCTTGTGGGTGATTCCACTTGTGAAGGCCCATTCACTTTGCATGACTATAATGGGCCTAATCAATTAATAAAACGAAGGTTTAAATTCCTGTCTTTTTGACCTTGTATGGAAGATATGGGGCCTTTGTAGTGGGAACGACGTACTGGACTCAGCCCTCCTCCATACAAGTCCAATTGTTAAGGCCCATTTACTTGAGTTGGACTTAATTGTATAGGTTCATTATATTAGTTAAACCTAAATATTGATTAGCAACAAATTAATTGAATTTGTTTCAATGTGACACTTTATAATTAATAAGAAATTATAGGACTTTGGTTTTTTTAAAAATTTAATCTGTTTAATTTTTTTTTGGGAAAACCATAGTCATTAATTTTCTAAAAATAAATAATAAAAATACTATTTTTAATTTTATAATGAGCTTATTTTAAGAATTTTATTCGATTTCCACCATTGGTTTAACATAGTCAATAGCTTAATGGGGCCTCAAGGCGCTTTGATTCGTCCCCTTACGGAAGGTGTTCATTAATTATTTTGACAAGGTTAGATCTCGAAAGATAGATAATTATAGGTCAAATTCTACTAGACTCACCCCTACGGTGACTACTAGGACTAAATCTATGATTATTGAAACCGTGGGTCTAGCTCATAAAATAAGAGATTTTGTTTTCTTATTTTGATCGAATAGTAGGTTCTTAATAGTAGTGTCCATTATTAAATGAGTTTACAACTCTATTTAACTAGTGGTATTTTTTGATTCTCGCTAACCGGGACAAGGATATCATAGATTAGTTAAAAACCTAAAGAAATAGAGATATGATTGTTTTTGGTATTTTTTTCTCATATCTTACATATTTTTGTATATGTTGTGCTATTTCTTGAAATTTGTGTGAATAGAAGTTTTATTGAGCAAATGTGATTGATTTCTATTTTATTGATAATTTGTAGTTTTAAGTTAAGTAGTGTCTGTGTATACTCCCATCCTTTCTCAACTTCCGATGGAGAAACTCACTGGAGAAAACTTCCTTAATTGGAAGCAGAATATCAACATAGAGTTGATTGGTGACAACTTTGAATTCGTCATGATTGAGGAATCCCCAGAACGAGCACCGTGTCCGCACGTTAGTGATGGCACCGTCAATGCTCGTGATTCTACCGTAAATGCTTGGATAGCATCGTCTCTGCAAGTTCGTGATGGCACTGTAAATTCTCAGATGGCACCGTGCCTGCACGTTCGTGCTCAACTCAACTATGGTCTGACGCAGCTCATGAACGAGCTTCAGATTATTGAACCTGTCATGGGTGGACCTAGTAAAGGAGGTGAAAATAAGACTACTGATGTTGCTGCTCATCTAGCTAAGGCTAAAGCTAACCAAGCTTCGTCTTCGAAAGCTGGAAACAAGAGGAAGGGTGGACAAATAAACAACCCCAAGCCTGCAAAGGCTGCAAAGGCGAGTGCACAACCAAGTGAACATACGCCTAAGGGGAAGAACAAGAAAAATAAGAAAGGTAAAGATAAGTGCTTTCACTGCAAAGAATAGGGGCATTGGAAACGAGATTGCCCTAAGTTTCTAGCAACGAAAAACAAAGCTTCTTGAATCATGGGAGGAAGTGAACGAAGGCGGCTTAAAGATTAGAGTTGGGAATGGAGCGTTCATTAAGGTCCAAGCTAGAGGAATAGCTCGTCTGAAGTTCGGAAATAAATACTTAATTTTAAAAGATGTATATTTTATTCCGGATTTTAGTAGAAATTTAATTTCAGTTTCCATGTTGTAATTAGAACGATTTGTTATGACTTTCACAAGTTTTAATATATCTGTTTCTTTCAATGGAACACAATTGTGTATTGCATGTTTGGAAAACGGGCTTTATATTTTGCGACCTAACGAACCCCTCGCTCTTAATAATGATTTATTCAAAGTAGCTAAACCTAGGACCAATAAACGTCAAAAGACCGATAACAATAATATGACGTATTTATGGCACTTGAGACTAGGTCACATTGGCTATGATAGGATTCAAAGACTTACAAAGGATGGACCTTTGAGGGAACTCACCTTAGGTGAATTACCTGTCTGTGAATCTTGTCTAGAAGGCAAACTGACCAAGCGCCCATTCTATGCAAAGGGTGATAGGGCCAAAGAACCACTTGGTCTTGTGCATTCAGATGTTTGTGGACCTTTGAATGTACAAGCCAGGGGTGGTTTTGAGTATTTCATCACTTTCATTGATGATTACTCTAGATACTCATGTCTTTACCTAATGCATAAGAAATCAGAAACATTTTCAAAGTTTCAGGAATTCCTAGCAATGGCTCAGAACCAATTAGGTAAAACGTTAAAGATCTTGCAATCTGATAGGGGTGGAGAATATTTGGATATGCAGTTCCAAGATCATTTAACTGAACTTGGGATTTTATCACAACTTACTGCTCCAGGTACTCCGCAACAAAATGGTGTAGCGGAACCCCGAAACAGAACTTTATCGGAAATGGTTAGATGCATGCTTAGTTACTCAACTCTACCAACTTCGTTCTGGGGACATGCAATTGAAACCGCAAATGACATTCTCAATGTCGTGCCGTCAAAATTAATCCCCAAAACACCTTTAGAACGCTGGAATGGTCGTGAACCTAGTTTACGCCATTATAGATTCTGGGGGTGTCCCGCTCACGTCCTGAGGAAAAAGGTGGAAAAGCTAGAACCGCGAACTGAAGTTTGCATGTTTGTTGGCTATCCTAAAGGTACTCGGGTTGACTTTTCTATAGTCATTTAGAAAAGAAAGTGTTTACTTCTACAAATGCTACTTTTTTGGAAAATGACTATGTCCAGAACTTTAAACCTCGCAGCAAAGTAGTTTTAGAGGAGATGCTTAAAGAATTGACTCCAACCAATGTTCCATCGTCATCAACACGAGTTGATGATGAAATTCCCACTCTTCACATCCAACCGATGCAAGTCGGTTTAAATGAAGAAAGTATCACTGTTCCTGAGCAAACAGTCACGGAACCTCGTCGTAGTGGGAGGGTTTCTAGGAACCCAGTTCGCTATGGTTTGGATGGTGAAACCAATATGGTTGTTGGTGACACTAGTGATGATGATCCATTGTCTTTCAAACAGGCAATGGCTAGCCCTGAAAAGGAACTATGGCTCGAAGCCATGAAACAGGAAATGGAGTCCATGTACTAAACTTCTGTCTGGGATCTTGTGGAAGCGCCTAGTGACTTTAGGGCCATTGGGTGCAAGTGGATCTACAAGAAGAAATGAGGTGTTGATGGAAATATCGAGACTTATAAAGCTTGATTAGTGGCAAAGGGTTATACCCAAAGAGAAGGCGTGGACTATGAGGAAACTTTTAGTCCAGTAGCCATGCTCAAATCCATTCGCATCCTCCTATCCATAGCAGTCGCTCTCAACTATGAGATCTGGAAAATGGACGTCAAGACAACTTTTCTTAATGGAAAGCTTGACAAAGTCATTTATATGGATCATCCAGAAGGATTTAAAGTATCTGGACAAGAAGGAAAAGTTTGCAAGTTGAATAGGTCCATCTATGGACTTAAGCAAGCTTCTCGTTCCTGGAATCTTAGGTTTGATGAAATAATCAAAACCTATGGCTTTGAACAAAATATTGATGAGCCCTGTGTTTACCAACTGAAGGCAAATGAAATAGTGGTATTCCTGGTTTCTTTATGTAGATGATATCTTACTCACTGGGAACAATGTTAAGAAATTATCAGATGTGAAGAATTGGCTGAGCACTCAATTCCAGATGAAGGATTTGGGTGAAGCAAGTTATGTTCTAGGTATCCAGATCATCAGGGATAGAAAGAACAAACTTTTAGCTCTATCTCAAGCAGCTTACATTGATAAAGTGCTTGAATGTTTCTCAGTGACAAATTCCAAGAAAGGGCGTCTACCGTCCCGCCATGGAATTCATCTTTCAAAGAAGCAGTCTCCCCAAACTCCTGAAGAGGAAGATGCAATGAGAAAAGTTTCTTACGCATTTGCAGTTGGAAGTCGGATGTATGCCATGTTGTGTACTAAACCAGATATCTGCTATGCAGTGGGAGTAGTGAGCAGGTATCAGATAAACCCAGGACCGGAACATTGGATAACAATTAAGCATATCCTGAAGTATTTGAGACAGACTAGGGATTATATGTTAGTCTACAAGGGTGGTGTTCTGAACCTTGTAGGCTACACCGATTCGGATTTTTAGACTGATGTCGATGACAGAAAGTCTACTTCTGGAATGGTGTTTACTCTTGGGGGTGGAGCTGTGATTTGGAGAAGCGTAAAGCAGTCTGCAATATCCGATTCCACCATGGAGACTGAGTACATAGCTGCGTCAGAAGCAGCTAAGGAAATAGTCTGGCTAAAGAAGTTCTATTCGGATCTTGGTATTATTCCAGAAACGGATAAACCGCTTGTGTTGTTTTGTGACAATACAGGAGCGATAACCAACTCGAAAGAACCTCGAAGTCACAAGAGGAGTAAGCATATAGAAAGGAAGTATCACATTATTCGAGAATATGTTGCCAGGGGAGATGTGAAGGTTATGAAGATTGCAACTGAAGATAATCTTGCGGATCCGTTTACAAAGACACTACCAGAAGCTACATTTGATAAGCATATCAAGGAAATGGGATTAGTAGAATTAAGGCATTAGTTTCAATTAGTGCAAGTGGGAGTTTGTTGGGGTTTTATGCCCTAATTAAAACCCAAATTCTTTGTAATCTCATTTTATTATCAATAAAAGAATAGAAATCATTTTTTGACTTGGTCAATCACTTTGCTCACATGTTTTATTTTCATGATTATTTGTTTAATATAAACTTCTATTAAATCCCGAGCATATAGCTAATCTTATTTATAGTGACGTAATCACAGTGGGATATAAATATGATTATATGTTCAAAATAAGTTAGTCCTAAGATTAGTAAGTGCACCGAATTTATACTGACTTGCCAATCTATGATATGATCTACTTAAACATTACAGTGTTATGTTCTTTCCAGAACATTAGCAAAGTAGATAAGATCGGATGTATTTGTTACATCGGATAGAGCCGATATTGACAGTTGATAAGATAAGTAAACATACCGTTATTATCTATTCCAGTCATATCATATAGTTGACCATAGGTTAATTCAATCTCAATTCTGAGTGGTTAGTATTCTAACTGATTGTGTCATTTGAGTTCTTTGACTTGTTCATTACCAGCTTACCCTACGGACTAGCCCATACTTACATCTTGGGAACTCGGTAGTATAATTGAGTGGGAGTGTTAATCATAGATATGAACATCTATAACTTCTGATGAAGAAGTGAAACGATGGTTTCCTTTTAGTTTGGTCCAAGGTGTTAAATGATAGAGATCTCATTTCAGTAATTAAATTAGTTTATTGAAATATCATTTACAAGGAACTAAGTGTTTTAAGGATAAAATACAATGAGAAGTAAAACGGTATTTTAGTCCTATCTCATTGTAGACCGTCTATAGAGGATTGAGTGACAATTATGGTTGTAACAATGGATTATTAATAGCGTATCTATATTTGTTATAGAGCGTTCTATGAATTCAAGAGTGCAATTCCGAGTCTATAGTGGAGTCACGAGGAATTAATAAGTTAGTAAATTTATTTGTTAGATTTATGATAACTTATTGGAGCTTGATTTCATAGGCCCATGGTCCCCATTGTACCTTGGATAAAATCATCTAGATAGTCTCAATTAATTGATTAGAATTATCAATGTTGACCAGGTCAATTTTGGATAGTTTCACATAGTTGTGTAATTTTGAGAAGAAAAGAGAAATTATGGCAGATTTATTAATTAAAATAAATTGGTATCTAAATTAATAAATAAGTTTAAATCAAGGTTCAAATTATAAATAATTAATTTGATAAAGGATTTAAATAATTATTTAATTAATTAAATCAATAAAAAATAATACATGCCTTGATTTTAAGTCCAATGGGCATATAATCAAATGGGAAATTTCATGGGCCTATAGCCCATGATAATTTCGACCTAGGGATTCAAAATGACTATTATTTTATTGATTTTTAAATTAAATTAAATGGCCTAATTGAGTCTATAAAAGGAGTGCTTAGAGAGAAGTCAAAACATAAGTTTGACAAGTCACAAGTGAGATTTTCTGATAATTTTAGATTCTCTCTAAACACAAGTCCTTTTCTAAGCCTCTTTGTTATTTTCTCTTCTTCTCTCTATATCTATCTCATGTGTTGAGAATTGCCCACACTAGTCTAGGTGGTTCTAAGGATACAGTGGAAGATTGTGAAGAATATAGAATATCGGCTCAGTCTCTTGATAATACTCTGCGATAGAAAGGATACAAGAGTTAGAGAAACTGAAGGAAGGACTCTTAATTCTGCTGCGTATACTGTAAGTATTCTATTCTTTGTTTCTCTTTGAATTCAATTTTAGAAACATGTTTTAGGCTATCTCGTATTAATTTGTTTAATATTAGATATACATGAAAATAAATAAAGATCCTGTATAAGCTAATCCAACAATTCCCTCACCTCAAAAGCATAAGGATGTCCAGAGTTTAACTGGATGAATGGTGGCACTAAGTAGATTTGTTTCAAATCTACAGACCGTTGTCTCCCTTTCTTCAACCTTTTGAAAGGGTGAAAAAATTCGAGTGGTCAGAGGAATGCGAGCTTGCATTCCAGGATTTAAAGAAACATCTCATCGAACCTTCGATCTTGTCGGAGCCTATCACAGGAGAGGTCTTATACTTGTACGTTGCTACCACCGAGCACGCCATTAGTGTTGTGCTCGTCCGAGAAGACAAGAAGGTACAAAAACCAGTGTACTATGTCAGCAAAAGGCTGCTGGGGGCAGAATCGAGATACCCTTTAATGGAAAAACGGGCTCTCAGCTTGATCCACTCATCTCGAAAGCTTCGACCTTATTTCCAAGCACATCCTATTCATGTGTTAACTAATCAACCACTGCGACAAGTTTTATCTAAACTAGAAGCCTCTGGAAAATTGTTAAAGTGGGTGGTCGAACTTGGATAGTTCGAGATCACATATCACCCGAGAATGACCATAATGAGACAAGCCCTGGTAGATTTCATTGAAGAATGTAATGGAGTGTCTAATGGTTTGTCTAACGACAAAGTTATAACCCCAGCCCGCGAGCCGTGGAAACTTTATGTCGACGAATTCTCCAACGAAAATGGATCAGGGGCAGTTATCATACTGATCACTCCAGCGAGAATTCGATTTTATTCAGCTTTAAGGTTCAACTTAGAAGCATCAAATAATGAAGCTGAATACGAAGCATTATTGGCAGGACTTTGAATAGCCAAGGAACTCAAAGCATAGGCTATACACTGCTATAGTGATTCACAGTTAGTGGTCAACCAAATTTTAGGGGAATATCAAGCTCGTGGCACAAATATGGCTGCGTATTTAGAGAAAGCCAAAGTTGCGCTCAAACAATTCGAGTTCTACGCTATAGAGCAAGTTCCCCGAGAGAAAAATTCAAATGCAGACGCCTTGGCCAGGCTTGCTACGACCAGCGAGGCGTACACACTGAACGTGGTCCCAATAGAGGTTTTATCGACCCCGAGTATCAACGAGCCTGACAAAGAAGACATATGCATGATCGACTCTCAACCGACCTGGATGACCCCAATAGTCGATTACCTCAAAACTGACATTCTCTCAACATAACGGAATGAGGCTCGGAAATTGATGTATCAGATCCCAAGATACACTATTGTGGAAGGAAGGTTGTACTGAAGAGGATATTCTATGCCACTACTCCAATGTGTAACTCCACCCAAGGCAAAGAAAATTTTGGAAGAAATTCATGAAGGATTTCGTGGAGATCACACTGGGGGGCATAGTCTGTCTAAAATGGTGATAAGACAAGGATATTTTTGGCCCACTGTCAAGGAAGATGCATTCGAGTATGTAAAGAGATGTGATAAGTGCCAGCATTTTGCTTCGATTTCACGAGCTCCACCTATCGAGCTAACCATGTTGACCTCCCCATGGCCATTTGCGGTGTGGGGAATCGGTCTTATAGGTTCACTACCAACAGGTAAAGTTGGAGTAAACTATGTTGTGGTCGCGGTCAATTATTTCACAAAGTGGACCGAGGCTGAACCCCTGACAACAATTACATTGAAATTTTTTTTAGACTTTGTGGTAAAAAACATCATCTGTCGATACGGAATGCCCATAAAGATAGTGTCAGACAATGGTACCCAGTTCAACAGTGATTTATTTACCCATTTTTGTGAAAAAAATGGGATAATAAAAAGCTTCTCCTCCATCGCCCATCCTCAATCAAACGACCAGGTCGAAGCAGTCAACAAAACCCTTAAAAGCTCCATGAAGAAAAGGTTGGAGGAGGCTAAAGGAAAATGGCCCGAGGAGTTACCCCAAGTTCTATGGGCTTATCAAACCACGAATTGAACATCAACAGGACATACTCCCTTCTCCCTAGCATATGGATGCGAGGCCATGTTGCCAATTGAAGTCGAAATACCCACAATTCGGACCCATGCCTACAATCAGGTCTCAAACCAATCCCAGCTCGAAGAAAGTCTATACCTTATTGAAGAAAGACGAGATGAGCTCAACTGAGAAATGCCGTATATCAGCAACGAGCTCCCCAATACTTTAATAAAAAGGTTCGACATAGAAAATTCGGATTGGGAGACTTGGTATTAAGACGTGTGTTCCTGGCTACAAGGGACCCATCTGCTGGAGTACTCGGACCTAACTGAGAAGGACATTTCCAGATCGAGTCTATTATTCGACCTGGGGTGTAATGCCCCAAAATCCCTAATAAGGTTAGGACCTTGATTAGAAGGCCAGGTGGGCCATAATTGATTTATTATGCCATTAAATTATTATATGCATGTTTATGTGAATTATATTATAATATGATGATAAATGCATGCATATGGGTCCATTTGTAATTATAAGGGCATTTTGGTAATTTGGCCTGTTGAGGGCGTAATTGTGTATTTTCATGCATGTTGGAGAATTATGAGTAATACCACATTATATGTGGATTTATTCGAGCCATTCGATATGAGACGATCTTTGAATGCAAGTTATTGGTCTGGTCATAACAGGGTTAGTTTCGGGGCTTGGGGTGAGTCTCGAGGTAATTTGGTGATTAGAACATTGCCGAGAATTAAAGGGTAATGGGATATGATTTATTATTATTTGAGAATATTGGAAGTAACGGGAATTGGAGGGTGTTAATTATGATTAACGAGATAGGCAGGAAAGGACGATCTTTCCCTTGGTGGCCTTAAGGGGATTTGAAATGACCTAAGGGTATTTTAGTCTTTTCACCCTAAAGGATATATATTAGCCATTAGATGGTTGTGGAAGTTAACCAAAACAGATCACCATATTCACCTTCTCTCGATCATCATTTCCTCTCCATTTTCTTTGATTTTTGAAGCTTCTTTTGAGGAACCAAGCTAGGGAACCAAGATTTGATAATCTAGGGTTGTGTTCCACCATTGAAGAGGGTCCTAAGATGAGATTGAGGTGATTTTCTGGCCATTAAAACCTTAGTTCTTGCTCTATTTTTCTATTTGATTTTTAGTTGGGTTTTGGTTTGAAATTTGAGTTTCAATGGGAGTTTTTGGCTAAGGTTACTTAGGTTATGATGCCTAGGTCATGTGTAGATGGTATTTGGGTTCATTTGGGGGTTTAAATAGAGTTTGGAAGCTTGTTTTTCAGGTTGGAAATGGAGGATTTGAAGGAGGGGAAAAACCAGGGTGATCTGCCTGGTCCTAGCGCTACAACGCCCAAAGGGAACACTACAGCGCTAGCCAGGGGTTTTTCATTCTGGTTATAGCGCTGGGGCGCTAGGGGGGCAGTGCTGTAGCGCTACCCTATTTTCTCTGATGCATATTTTGGGCACTTTTGAGGGTTTTTGGCTTGGGGTTTCAATTCCTAAGGCTCGGGATTGAATCTACTCACTGTTTGGGTACAATTCGGGGTCCCGGGAGTGAGGTTTAGGTCAAGACCCTTTTATGGTTGATTTTCATTAATTGGTTATGACTAGGTGACCGCTAAGGGATCAAATGATCGATCGTTCTCAAGGGTCGTTCAATTGTTATTTCTCACTCGAACCAGAGGTAAGAAAATTGCACCCAGTATGTGATGCATGAGATGCATGAGAAACATGTGATTAAGGCATGCCATGAATGTTGAATATGAGGTTGATCAGAGCTTGAGTCTCTGTGTTTGTGCATAATCCTAATTATGCTAGCAATTGTTAAGTAAGCATGATGAATGCCCTACATTTGGATATTTGACATATGATATATGCATGGTTGCATTGCTTACTTGTGAATGGCACTGACTAACTAGTCAGAATTGGCAATGTTGCCAGTATTAACTGTGAAGCTGTGACTCACTTGTCAAGTTCGGCAGTAGTACTAAGCACTGGTCATATGGTATTGACTAATAAGTCAAGAACAGTTTTAGCGTGTTTAACGCAAGCCGACAAAGATTAGATCTAATCGACACCTGCATTGAATGACTCACAATGACCATTAATGCCGGACTGACCTCAAGTTCGATGAAAACTAAAAGTGTTTGTCTAGCTTATGGCTAGTCACTTAGAGCCAAGGCCAGAGGGCCCAGGTGACTGCTTCGTCATATGGCTATGGGTGCTGAGCCCTAGTGACTTACTCATCTGTTTAAGCTAGTGACTTACTCATCAGTCACTCATTTGGTTTACGTAGTGACTTACTCATCAGTCACTCATATGTTTAAGCTAGTGACTTACTCATCAGTCACTCATCTGGTTTACATTGTGACTTTCTCATCAATCACTCATATGGTTTACGTAGTGACTTACTCATCAACCACTCATCTGGTTCAAGATAGTGACCTACTCATCAGTCATTCATCTGATTAGAGCCTGGGCATGGCTGTGGGTGCTGAGCCCTATAGTGACTTGCTCGTCAGTCACTCATTATGGTTAACGGAAACCTCAAAGTATTAAATCACTCATCGGATTAGGATTGACTTGATAGTCATCCATTCAGGAGAGCATGATTCCTCATCATGAATCCCCTGTCATTATCTGAACTTGTTTGCATGCATGATTAAGGCTATTATTGCTAGGCATGCACATTATGATTTGATGACATGTTACTACTGTTCATGAGCATATTGAGTTTTCTTGCTGGGCTTCGGATCACGGGTGCTATGTGGTGCAGGTAAAGGCAAAAGAAAGTTGGACCATCCTTGAGTTGGAGAGCTTAGGTGACGATGTGTACATATGCGGCTGCTTGACCGCCACGGCCGAGGGTTGAAAGAGGAACTAGAGTTAAACCCTATTTTGCCGCTTAGATCTGCTGGTTGTAAATATTTTCTTGTAATTAACCTTTAAATTATATTTTTAGGATCCCAATGTATACAGTAAACGTTTTAGTGAAACATTATATCTTAACCAAATATTTTAACCCTAAACTGCTAATCATACTCATTTACACAATTATGGCCAAATGGCTCAGTTAGCGAGTTTAGCTGTAGAGTCCAAGAACTTTACTTAGCTAGTTAGATAGTAGTATTATAGTATTTATAGTATTATCTTTATAATTGTGGATTTTTGGTTCAGACCGGGATTTATTTGGACACTCATAGTAGTACTTATAGATTTTCTAAGTTTAACCTATAGTTTAAGAATATTAATTTTAACCTAAGGTTTGATTAATATGACTGATATTAAGGATAATATTTATTATACTATAAGGTTTAGATAAGAACCAATAGGATTTTAAGCACATGTTATGTATGGGTGATTAAGGATTAAGTATTTAGAGGATTAAATTTAATAAGGGTAAAATTTGAATGCTCTAAGGTCAGTCAGCAGCTTTGAATACGTTTGAGGGCTTAGTCAAGGTTGTTTACTCAATTTGAATTAAGCTAAAAATGTGTAATTTCGTGTTTAAATAATCAGCGAATGCCGATATATCGCAGCACGTAGATACGGAAAACACGAAACGATGCACGTTTGCCTCGGGCATATTGGTCCAGGTGATATATCGCCTCCTTCAGCATAGTTTGAATGCTTTTGAATTCGTTTTCCATTCAACCATTCAACCTTTTGATAAGTCTAGCACCTTTTTGAACGAGTCTTCAGCCTCTGCTGAACGATTATTCAAATTATTTTCACCTAAAAAGCCATTATTTTTATTCAAGTTAAATTAAGATCCTTTCATTCCTAAACTCTATAAATAGGACCTAGTACCCATCCATTATTCATCTTTTGCTCTAAGTTCAGAGGCTGCAAGTTGCTAGGTGAGTGTGAGAGTGTAAACACTTGGGTGGGGAAATCATAAGCTTGATCATCATAAGCTTATCAAACACTTGGGAAAGTAAGGATTTATAGTATTTCGGTTCAAGGTTTAGATTGGTCTTACAAGTCTTCAAGGTAACCCAAACTCTAGTTCGTTTCTGTACTTTTTCTTTAAAAGTTCTCATAGTCTTCTACTTATTCTAACCTTATTCTTATTTTGGTTAGGAAATCTAAGAACTCACACATAAGTTTTTGGTAAGTATTTTCTCAATGGTTTAGTCCTTCCATTCCTTTCAATTCTCTTCTTCTCTATACTCACTCTTTTTCAAATGGTTCTTAGGAGTGTTCCAAAGTCCCACCTCTGTCCTCTTATCTCGGTATTTTGGTAAGGAAAATATGATAGAATATATATGCTTTTTATATGTTATCTTATGTTTTTATGTTATGACATGTGTTATGTTATGTATGTATGTAAGCTTGGGCATATGACCCATATGACTAACAAGCCCCAAATGGATTATGGGCATATGACCTGCTTACCTAGTAGGACCCCACTAATCTAATGGGCATATGACTTGTTTAGTCTATGGGACCCCAAGTAATAATGGCCATTATAGTATGTGTATGATATAAATGTTATGTTATGTTATGATATAAGTGTTATGTTATGTTTTTATGTTTCCTATGAAATTTATGTAT
The DNA here is from genome assembly GCF_963169125.1 of Humulus lupulus. Lineage (NCBI taxonomy): Eukaryota > Viridiplantae > Streptophyta > Magnoliopsida > Rosales > Cannabaceae > Humulus > Humulus lupulus. Next base: position 288,706,955 of record NC_084793.1, on the reverse strand, counting down.
ATGAACTATGTGGTAGATTTTCCTTGCTGGGCATTAGGCTCATTCCTTTTTTTTTATATGTGCAGGAAAATAGACTTAGTGGCGGAAAAGGTTCTTGGAAGCTTGGAGGATGTGTATTGAGGTGGAATGGATTCAAGAGCCGAGCGTTACGATTCGAGGGTGTAGTTTTGTTTTATGGTTTTTACATGTATTTTTCCGCACTATTTATGTAATCTCTTTTCATTTCAATTAAGATATGTTTTGTTTTTAAAACAATGGGATCCCATATCCTAACCTAAATTTAATGTAAATTTAACTCTTATTTTTACAAGTTTCTTAATAAAGTTATGGTATTTTCACTTGTAAGTTTTATTAAAGATTAGTATGTATAGTTTTCGTTAATGGTCCAAAAGTCTAGAGTAGTTGGGTCATTACATTAGCACTGTTCAAAATGCACACCTTAACGGTCCTTGGAGTTTAGGGCGTTACATGGGGTATATAAATTGGCGAGATTGAACGGAGAATTAGTACCACAAGATTGGAATGGCGAACATCTACAACCTTACTATCAGTAGTGTAGGAATGATGTGTTATTGTAACCAAGCTTGTTTATTTTTCAGACTTTTTGTTAATAATGTTGGGGTTTTATGCCCTAATTAAAACCAAATTTCTTTGTAATCTCATTTTATTATCAATAAAAGAATAGAAATAATTTTTTGACTTGGTCAATCATTTTACTCATGTGTTTTATTTTCATGATTATTTGTTTAATATAAACTTCTATTATATCCTGAGCATATAGCTAATCGTATTTATAGTGATGTAATCAAAGTGGAATATAAATATGATTATATGTTCACAATAAGTTAGTCCTAAGTCAGTGCACATGATTTACACTGACTTGCCAATCTACGATATGATCTACTTACACATTGTGGTGTTATGTTCTTTCCAGAACATTAGCAAAATTGATAAGATCAGATGTATTTGTTACATCGGACAGGACTCATATTGACCATAAGATAAGTAAACATACCGTTATTATCTATTATAGTCATATCATAAAGTTGACCATAAGTCAATTCAATCTCAATTCTGAGTAGTTAGCATTCTAACTGATTGTATTATTTGAGTTCTTTAACTTGTTCGTTACCAGCTTACCCTACGAACTAGCCCATACTTACATCTTGGGAACTCGGTAGTATAATTGAGTGGGAGTGTTAATCATAAAAATGAACATCTATAGCTACTGATGAAGAAGTGAAACGATGGTTTCCTTTTAGTTTGGTTCAAGGTGTTAAATGATAGAGATCTCATTTCAGTAATTAAATTAGTTTACTAAAATATCATTTACAAGGAACTAAGTGCTTTAAGGATAAAATACAATGAGGGGTAAAATGGTATTTTAGTCTCATCTCATTGTAGACCGTCTATAGAGGATCGAGTGACAATTATGGTTGTAACAATGGATAATTAATAGCGTATCTATATTTGTTATAGAGCGTTCTATGAATTCAAGAGTGCAATTCCGAGTGTTTAGTGGAGTCACGAGGAATTAATAAGTTAGTAAATTTATTTGTTAGATTTATGATAACTTATTGGAGCTTGATTTCATAGGCCCATGGTCCCCACTGTACCTTGAATAAAATCATCTAGATAGTCTCAATTAATTGATTTAATTATCAATTATAATTATCAAAGTTGACCAGGTCAATTTTGGATAGTTTCACATAGTTGTGTAATTTTGAGAAGAAAAGAGAAAGTATGGCAGATTTATTAATTTAGATAAATTAGTATCTAAATTAATAAATGATAAACGAGTTTTACGCTCGTTTATGGTCTATTTTTTAGGGTGTTTTTCGTTAGTTTAGGATTATTTTATTGCAGAATTATGCTCGTTTGTTCATGTTTCAGGTTTTCCATGCTAAATTGGTAAAAAGAGTTGAAATGAGTGAAAGTGGAAGAAAATCGGGTTTTTTCGGGATTGATATGTGCAAGTTTGGATGCTGTTAACAGCGCTATAGCGCTATCAAGGGAGCGTCGTAGCGCTAGGAAGGACCTTGACGCAAGGTTGATTCTGGAAGTAGCGCCCCAGCGCTATAAATGCAGCGCCACAGCGCTATCACGAACAGCCAAGTAGCGCTACAGCGCTAGTAAACAAATTTTTATGTGTTTTGGCTCTGACTTTAGCGCTACAGCGCTTCAGATACAACGCTGGTTACGCGTTTTTTAGATTTTAAACCACTTTTTGAAGGGCAATCTGGTCTTTTCACTTGGGAACCTTGGAAGACTATTCAAAGAGCATTATTTTGCGATTATGGGAGGAGTCTCAATTTTAAAAACCCTAGATAAAAAGAGGCTGCTGTAATTATTTTCTCTGTTTTTCATCTAAATTCTTTAGGTGAATTTTATGAATAATTATTTGCAGTTTATTTTCATCATGGTATTTATGAACTAATTTCTTTTATCTAGGAATTAATGTAGTCACTCAGATTTTATTTAATTTTATTATGATTTTCTATTGATACTTCTTTTCTATTCTAATCTATATGATATGAGTTTAATGCTAGTAAATACTTGATCACTATTTGCTTGATTTAATGGTTTTGATTCAAAATTCGAAAGATGAGAGTTAAATATGCTATCATTATATAGATATAGGGTGCATGTTGCGAATTTTATTTGCTATGCAAGTGCACACAGTCGCAATTTGTAATAATATGGTTAGAAACCAAGTATCGTCCTCAAGGACTGAACTCTCAATTACCAGTCAATTAATTTCTCTTTCTATTTGATCAATTAAAATTCTTGATTTTTATAGACACAGCAAAAGAAACTATAATATTCAGAAACAATAATTGAAAATTAAATAGAATAACAACTAATAGTAAACCTTTGATTTAAACACTGAAGAGATAATTAGGATGTTTAATCTCATCAACTATCCTCCCTATCATTCCCTAATGCAAAGTACTGAGTTCTTCTTCTTTCTGCCTAATTCAATTAACAAGTTGATACAGCAGCCTATAATCATACTATGAATTATAAACTCAACCTAGGTGACAATTTCCTATATTTCTATGGTAAATTGAACCACAAAGGTAGCATTAATCTCGACAACTTAACAAACAGTTACACAATTAATAAGGATACTTTCGTTCTAGATTAAAATTATGTCCAATATAACCATAGCAGATTCAAATCTCACTTCTTAGATTTTGATTTAAAAACATATATATATATAATGACTATAGATGGCCAATCGATAATCAATCAATAAGAACAGGTTATATGGATTTGAAGAAGAATGAAGAAGAAGAAAATTGAAACTGCATTAGTTCATAATAGGGATTCAAGTGATTCAATTAAAAATCCTAAACAGAAAATTAGTTCATAATCATAATACTAATCACAAAGATAATTAAAGATAACATCAGAAAGTAGAACAAAAACATGTAGATTGAATACTCCAAGCCTTCACCCTTCCAGCAAAAACCACTCCCAGATTCGTACACCTTTTCTTCTCTCTTTTTTGCCTTATAAAAACCTAAGATTCAGTTTTTAAAAGAGGTGGGCCGCAGCTCTACATGCACCATGCCGTGGCCCGTGTCTAAAATTCTGGGCAATTTGTTCTCTCCATGCCGCGGTCCTAGTCAGCCATGCCGCGACCCGTGTCTAATATTTCTGGATTGATGCCCATCTATGCCGCGACCCTCTCTTGCCATGCCGCGGCCCGTGATTCTCCTTCAAAACAGTGGTTCTGTTTTGCCAGCTAGCCGCGGCTCTACTTTGCTCATGTCGTGGCTCTTAAGGGATTTCTCAATTTTTCAAGATTTCATCCCAAAGATTCACCAACACTTCCAAATCATGTTGAGATTCATCCTTTCTCGAAATATGTTGAAAAACTTGGTTATTTCTTCCCTTTCTTTGACATTTTCCTCCAAGTACTCAATTCTTCCTGATATTCACAAAGACAAACAAACAAAGCATAAACCCGCACTAAATGAAAGACAAATGAGATAAAAGGCTAATTAAAATATCACCTAAACATGAAAAAAAACTAGACTCAACAGTGCATATTGGACGAAAGTACCTGTATGACTTGTGTAGTAATTACGTTTCTATGTTTAATGTCTTTTATATGTTCAAGTTTATCACAGAAATCTAGAAAACCTGCATATAGATTGAGATCTTATATCTTGAAAAATAATAGGAATCGATTATATTAATCTGCTATTAGAATAGAAAGAAGAGATGTAGATTTGATTATTAAAATTAACAGAATGAACAATTGATGAAATTAATTCCTAGGATTTTTATTATTGATTTTTAAGTAGTGATGCATTGTTTTGTTACCAATTCTTTAATTTTGGCTCATAGTTTATAGTATTTCTTTTATTTTTAATTGTTCACTTAAATTTTAATTAACCAAATAGAATTTGAAAATCAATTAGTGGTACTTGGGAGATAGTCTCTGTGGGACAATATCCGTTCTTTCGAAATTAATTACTTGACACGACTGCGTATACTTGCGTACAAAAAATTACAGATCATGTTTCTGGCTATGACTTATCCTAAAGCAAGTGATAGTTGTTTCTCAGTTGATGTGGTACAAGAAGTAGTAGGAAGAAAAAAATTAAGTGAGGATCCTCTTGAATTAAGTCTTATAGTTGATGATGTAGATGGTGAGGAAAATGAAGAAGCAGTGAGTTATTTGAAGTGGATAAAATCATCTGAGCCGTGGAAGCATAAGAAATTTGAAGAATTGGGTGAGGGACCGGAAAGACCATTACCATCGATTCTGAAGCCACATGTGTTAGAACTGAAAGTTTTACCAGAACATCTCCGTTATGCTTATCTTGGGGAAAAATAGACTCTTCTGGTTATAGTTTCATCATTTCTTTTATAAGTAGAGGAGGAGAAGTTGTTGAGGGTGTTAAGGGCTCATAAAACTGCTATAGGGTGGACTCTGGCTGATATAAGAGGAATTAGCCCATCGACAGTTATGCATAGAATTCTCATGGATGACGATGTGAGACCGACTATTGATGCTCAACGAAGACTTAATCCGACAATGAAAGAAATGGTGAGGAAAGAGAGTTTGAAATGGTTAGACGCTGGAGTAATTTACCCTATTTCTGATAGTGCTTGGGTAAGTCCAGTACAAGTAGTACCTAAAAAGGGTGGTATGGGGGTCGTAGGCTTAGTAGGGCTCGAACCTACAATATAACCGTTATGAGCGGTACTGTGGTAAAGAACGAAAGTAATGAACTGATTCCAACAAGGAATGTGACAGGTTGGAGGATATGTATAGATTACCGGAAGTTGAATAAGGCAACTAGGAAAGATCATTTTCCTTTGCCTTTTATTGATCAGATGTTGGATAGGTTGGCGGGGCATAACTACTATTGTTTTCTAGATGGGTACTCAGGCTATCATCATATTGTAATTGCAATGGAGGATCAAGAGAAGACAATGTTTACATGTCCTTATGGGACTTTTTCTTTTAGAAGGATGCCATTCGGGTTATGTAATGCACTAGCCACGTTTCAACAGTGTATGATGGCAATATTTTCTGACATGGTTGAGAAGAGGATTGAGATTTTTATGGATGATTTTTTAGTTTATGGGCCCTCTTTTGACACGTGTTTGACGAATTTGGAGCTGGTTTTGAGGAGGTGTGAAGAGTCGCATTTGGTGCTTAATTGGGAAAAGTGCCACTTTATGGTAAATGAAGGAATTGTATTGGGGCACAAGATTTCTAAGAAAGGCATTGCGGTGGATAGAGGTAAGATTTCTACGATAGAGAATTTTCCACCACCGGTTTCAGTAAAAGGAGTACGGAGTTTCTTAGGTCATGCATGATTTTATAGGAGGTTTATCAAAGATTTTTCCAAGGTTTCGAAGCCACTGTCCACTTTGTTAATGAATGGGGTTACATTCAATTTTGATGAGAAGTGTCAACAAGCTTTTAGGATACTTAAGGAGAAATTTATTTCGACACCTATAGTTGTTGCACCTCAATGGGATTTGCCATTTGAACTGATGTGTGACGCCAGTGATTTAGCGGTTGGGGCAGTGTTGGGACAAAGAGTGGACAAGGTATTCAGAACAATTTATTATGCAAGTCGTACCTTGAATGATGTTCAAATTAATTATGCAACTACATAAAAGAAGCTGTTGGCCATAATGTTTGCTTTTGATAAATTTAGGCCATACTTGATTGGGAATAAGGTGGTTGTTTACACAGATCATTCTGCGATAAAGTATCTTATGACCAAGAAAGATTCCAAGCCTCGTCTTATTCGGTGGGTTTTGTTGTTACAAGAATTTGATGTGGAAATTAAGGATAAGAAAGGTACTAAGAATTTGGTGGCTAATCACTTGTCTAGATTGGAGGTTGATGAAGATTCTCTTGATAAATAAGTTCAGATTAATGATGCTTTTCCTGATGAGCAGCTATTCGCAGTAAGTGTTTGTAAGGATGTTCCATGGTTTGCAAATTATGTTAATTATTTGGTTGCTAAGGTTATACCTCCTGAGATGATAAGGAAACAACTAAAGAAATTGTATTCGGAGGTGAAACATTATTATTGGGAGGAGCCTATTCTGTATAAAAATTGCCTTGATCAAGTTATTAGAAGATGTGTGCCCGAATAGGAGATGTTGTCAATCTTGGCGCACTGTCATAGTTTGCATTGCGGCGGTCATTTTGGAGGAACAAGAATAGCAGCAAAAGTTTTGCAAAGTGGGTTTTACTGGCCTACATTATTTAAAGATGCTAATGATTTTGTCAAAAGTTGTGATCGTTGTCAACGGACTAAGAATATATCAAGAAGAGATCATATGCCAATGACTGGTATTTTGGAAGTTGAGTTATTTGACGTATGGGGAATAAACTTTATGGGACCTTTCCCATCATCGTATAATAATAAATATATTTTTCTTGTGGTGGATTATGTTTCTAAATGGGTAGAAGCTGCAGAACTCCTACTTGTGATGGGAAAGAGGTACTTAAATTCCTTCATAAAAATATCTTTACTTGATTCGGCACCCCCAGAGCAATTATTAGTGATCGGGGAAGTCATTTTTGCAATAAGTGGTTCACTGCTCTTTGTGCTCGCTATGGTGTTCATCATCGAAAGGCGTTATTCTATCATCCAATTGCAAATGGCCAAGCTGAAGTGTCGAACAGGGAAATAAAAGGTATCTTAGAAAAGACAGTAAATACGTCAAGGAAGGATTGGTCGAAGAAGCTCAATGATTCACTTTGGGCTTATCACACTACATTTAAAACTCCAATTGGTATGTCACCATATCGATTGGTGTTTGGTAAGGCCTGCCATTTACCGGTGGAACTGGAACATAGAGCTTATTGGGCTGTGAAAAAGTTAAATATTGATCTCTTTATGGCGGGACATAATAGGCTGATGGAGTTAAATGAGCTTGAAGAATTCCGAAATGAAGCTTATGAGAATGCAAGGATTTATAAAGAGAAGTCGAAGGCCTTTCATGATAAGCGCATATTGAGGAAGGATTTTCAACCAGGAGATAAAGTCCTGCTATTTAATTCCTGACTTAAACGTTTTCCAGGTAAATTGAAATCGAGATGGTCAGGACCGTACTCGGTAGTTGTGTCACTTCCTTATGGAGCAGTGCAAGTTCATAGTGAGAAGACAGACATTTTAAGGTGAATGGTTAGAGGTTGAAACATTATTTAGAGGGTCCTGTGGAAAAATGCAAGTCCATGGTGATGTTGGAACCAATTTGATTTGAAAATAAACAAGAGTCCAGCTAAAAGACGTTAAAGACAGTGCTCTGAGGAGGCATTCCTAAGTTTATTTTTATTTTTCTTTTACATTTTAAAAAACATTTATGATTTTTCTTTTTATTTGGTTTGGAACATTGTTTAGGGAATTTGTTTTAGTAATTATTTTTATTTTTGATGTATTGTATGAACCGTGAAAATCGTGAAAAAAATGCGAGAGTTTTTAAGAAAAAGGTTGGAGATATGTTGATTTGTGATATAGTAGCGCTACAGTGCTAAGTAGAAGGGGCTATGGCGCTATTCTTAGAACCAAAAAGGCATTTAGAACGGTCATTAGCGCTACGACGCTGTATTAGTAGCGCTAATTCCAAAGAGGAAAAGGGGTTTTTGAAGAGTACCGTAGCGCTACAGCGATGGTCTAGTAGCGCCATGGCGCTATTTCCATAACTGAATAGTCCAGAAACCCTTAGTAGCACTACTGCGCTGGATATGTAGCGGTATAGCGCTCTTACCCATAATTTTTTTTAAAAGGGGCTGAATTTCGAGTTTCTTTCCACAAACCCTCATTTTTCCTTCTCTTTCCGTGTTTACTCTCCCAAAGCCTCCATAGATCCTCCATTATAGCTTTTTTCTAGAAAATTTCACCATATATTCTCCCATTTTCCTACATTTTCTCTTCTATCTTAGCCTTTTATCCTTTACTTAATTTCTTTCTTCTCAAACCCATTCCAATTTCCCAATTCACTTTTGAAACCCTAGAAATTCTGAGTTTTAATTTCTTGATGAAGATCAAAATTTTCAAGGGGCTATACTCACTCAAGCACAAGGGAATCCATTTCAAGGGTTAGTAAGTGTTTTCCTTCCCTCTTATTCTCAGATTTTTGCTGCATTTGGATTGGATTTCATTGTTGATTATTGTTGGTGGATTGCTTTTTGGGTTGTGCTTTGGAGCATTTGGATATTGTGTTTGTGAGATTGAATATATAGGGTGGTTGTGAAGAGGAAAAGTGTTTAATTTAAGGGGAGGTGTTGTCAATTTTTTTTGGGTTGGTGAGAGTGTGGATAATGGCTCCTAAGAGTAGAGCGGGTAGGAATAAGGATAAGGGGAAAGGTCAAGCGTCTGCTTCCCAACCAAGGGATGATAATTCGGAGCAAGAGTATGATGAAACTAGGTTTATAAATTTTCAAGCTCAAGAGCGTTATGAAAAATTTGTTAGAAAACCCTTGATTCCTGAGAGTGAGGTGGAATATCAGTCTGACCCTTTTAATCATCAGACTTTTGAGTTAGTTAGAGCAAATCTTGCGGCTAGGAAGTGGGAAAATTTTGTGACAAATTTGGCGCAGGCAAACGTATCATTGGTGTATGAGTTTTATGCCAATTTAAGAAATAAACACAATGATACATTTTTTGTTCGAGGTAAGCGAGTGCCTTTTACTGCAGAGTCCATTAATAAGGTTTTCAAGGTCCCGCACATAAAAGAGCTGGAGGAGGAATACACTAAATTTTTGAAGGGATATATAGATTATACTGCTATGGCTGACAAATTATGTTTTAAAGGTGCTCCTTGGACATTATCTGGCTCTTTACCTAAAAGTATAGCGTCTTGTCAGCTGAATGTTGAAGCCAAATTTTGGGCTTTCTTTGTTTGTGCTCGATTCATGCCAGTAAGTCATGTGTCTGACATGACTAAGGATTGAGTACTTCTGATGTATGCATTGATGACAGGGATGACTATTAATATGGGTTCATGGCTTAAGGAAAACATTGAGTTCATTGAAAAGGGCCATACCACTGGAGGTTTGGGCCATGGATCTTTCATCACCATGTTATGTTATAAGGCTGGAGTTCTGGAGTTTGTGACTGATATTTATCAGTCATTGCAGCAGCCTTTATCGATTATTCTGATGAAAAATTATCCTGAGCCTGTTTTATATGTGTCGCAAGCTAGGAAAAAGGGTAAGCGTTGTGTTGAAACTGAGGTGGAAGAAGAGGCTGATCCAGTGCTGCAGGGCGGTAGTAGTGATCAGTGCATGCAGCATGTCAGTGATAAGTTGGATTATCTTATCCACCAAAATCAATATATGGTTCAACAACAACACATGATGAAACAGTATATGGGCCAACGGTACGAATATGAGGTGAATCATGTGGCTCGTTTAAACAATCTGGTGAGTCGATGGTCTTTAAATGAATCGGATCAAACTTATTTTTCTCCACCACCACCATATCTGTCGTATTCTCCATTCTACTCTCCACCTCCGCCTCCATCATTTGCTGGTTTTCCAGGGCCTCAGCCTCCGCAGTCTCAGGAGTTTGAAGGACCTTCGTCTCAACCGCCATAATAGCCATACTGACGTGGTTGGTCAGGTAAGTCTTTGTTCTTATTCTTTGAGTACTTAACATTGGGGACAATGTTCGGTTTTAAGTTTGGGGGAGAGATTTATTTCTTGTGCGTTTTTGTTTGTTTTACAGTTTGTTTGTTCATTTTGAGTCATGTTTTAGATTATTAATTAAGTTGATAATTATTGCCATTTGAATATGATTGACTGTTGTGTAATATAATCCAAAGGAAAAATTGATGTGCTTCTAAAAAAAATCTGTGTGCTTGGTTAGATTACTTTGTTTTTCACTGTGATTTGTTGACATTAGAGATCTATTGCTCATACATTGCAAATGTTATACTTGAGTTATTTTATGCATGTCAAATTTGGATTGTGGATTGAAAAGTTTGAAAAAAATTTCTAGAACTTGCTTGCTTACTATTTGAGATAAAATTTGAAACAGTGCACATTTAGGAAAATGATATAGGCAATTTTTGGACTGGTTGTGCATTTCAAGCTAACCCTATTAAATTTTATCTTTAGTTAACCCTTTTGAGCCTTATAACCATTTTCTTGATTAACACATTCTTTTGAGCCTAATTGTGAAATAAAATACCATTTACTCTTTTTGACCCATACCATGAGCATGAAAATTGTGAATGTGTAATGGGATGTTTGTATTATGTGTTACTCAAAAACTTACTTATGATTGAAAAAAAAAGTGAAAAATGATTATGCTCCCAAATAGTTATCTATCAAAAATCAAAGTTTGGGGGAGTGTATTGAAAAATATATATATTCTCAATCATTGCAGAGAAAAAGGGGTAACAAAGGATGAGATGTGTGAAATTTCTAGGAAAGTTTGTTTAGTTGGATTGCTTGTGGTATGATTAAGCCTAAAAAAATTCTCTTTATCTACCTATACCTAAGCCTTCTATTATAACCCTTATAAAGTCATATTGATTCTTATTTGTGCATTTGTTTATATTAATGGAAAATAGTAAGTAATGCAGGCATATGGAAATATTTGGTTATGTGGTTAGTTGGTGAGAATTTGATGTGCATAAAGTGGTTCAATTATTTTATTTGCGAGTTATGAGTAAATGAGCTTTGGTGTTGATAGATTGTAGTGAAAGGGTGAAGTGATTGAGACTGAAAATCTAGATTAATGTTTTACATAGTATGATTGTTTTTTCCTATGGATTATATATGCATCACAGTATTGAGTGTTTGAATTGGTTAGATATGTCAACTTGATTTATTTAGGTTTGGGTTTAGTTAGATTCTTTACTCGAGGGCGAGTAAGGGTTTAGTTTGGGAGAGTTTGATAAACGAGTTTTAGGCTCGTTTATGGTTTAGCTTTTAGGGTGTTTTTCGTTAGTTTAGGATTATTTTATTGCGGAATTATGCTCGTTTGTTCATGTTTCAGGTTTTCCATGCGAAATTGGTAAAAATAGTGGAAATGAGTGAAAGTGGAAGAAAATCGGGTTTTTCGAGATTGATATGTGCAAGTTTGGATGCTGTTAATAGCACTATAGCACTATCAAGGGAGCGTTGTAGCGCTAGGAAGGACCTTGGCGCAAGATTGATTCTGGAAGTAGCGCCTCAGCGCTATAAATGCAGCGCCACAACGCAATCACGAACAGCCAAGTAGCGCTACAACGCTACAACAAGGGCGCTACAGTGCTAGTAAACAAATTTTTATGTGTTTTGGCTCTAACTTTAGCGCTACATTGCTTTAGATACAGCGCTACAACGCTGGTTACGCGTTTTTCAGATTTTAAACCACTTTTTGAAGGGCAATATGGTCTTTTCACTTGGGAACCTTGGAAGACTATTTAAAGAGCATTATTCTGCGATTATGGGAGGAGTCTCAGTTTTAAAAACCCTAGAGAAAAAGAGGGTGCTGTAATTATTTTCTCTGTTTTTCATCTGAATTCTTTAGGTGAATTTTATGAACAATTATTTGTAGTTTATTTTCATCATGGTATTTATAAACTAATTTCTTTTATATTGGAATTAATGTAGTCACTGAGATTCTATTTAATTTTATTATGATTTTCTATTGATACTTCTTTTCTATTCTAATCTATATGATGTGTGTTTAATGCTAGCAAATACTTGATCACTATTTGCTTGATTTAATGGTTTTGATTCAAAATTCAAAAGATGATAATTGAATATGCTATCATTGTATAGACATAGGGTGCATATTGGATGAAAGTACCTATAAAACTTGTATAGTAATTAGGTTTCCATGTTTAACGCCTTTTATATGTTCAAGTTTATCACAGAAATGTAGAAAACCTGCATATAGATTGAGATCTTATATCTTGAAAAAAAAATAAAAATTGATTATATTAATCTGCTATTAGAATAGAAAGAAGTGATTTTGAATTGATTATTAAAATTAACAGAATGAACAGTTGATGAAATTAATTCCTAGGATTTTTATTATTGATTTTTAAGTAGTGATTCATTGTTTTGTTTCCAATTCTTTAATTTTGGCTCATAGTTTATAGTATTTCTTTTATTTTTAATTGTTCACTTAAATTTTAATTAACCAAATAGAATTTGAAAATCAATTAGTGGTACTTGGGAGATAGTCTCTGTGGGACGATATCCGTTCTTTTGAAATTTACTACTTGACACGACTACGTATACTTGCGTACAGAAAATTACAGATCAATAAATAAGTTTAAATCAAGGTTCAAATTATAAATAATTAATTTGATAAATGATTTAAATAATTATTTAATTAATTAAATCAATAGAAAATAATACATACATTAATTTTAAGTCCAATGGGCTTATAATCAAATGGGAAATTTCACGGGCCTAACGCTCATGATAATTTCAACCTAGGGCTGTTAATTGGGTATTATTTTATTGATTTTTTAATTAAATTAAATGACCTAATTGAGTCTATAAAAGGAGTGCTAAGTGAGAGAAGAAAACATAAGTCACAAGTCAGATTTTCTCATAGTTTTTAGATTCTCTCTAAACACAAGTCATTTTCTAAGCCTCTTTGTTATTTTCTCTTATTCTCTCTGTATCTATCTCGTGTGTTGAGAATTTCCCACTCTAGTCTAGGTGATTCTAATGATACTTTAGAAGACTGTGAATATTATAGAAGATCAATTCAGTTTCTTGATAATACTCTGCGACAGAAAGGATACAAGGGTTAGAGAAACTGAAGGAATGACTCATTCATTCCGCTGCGTATACTGTAAGTATTCTTATCATTGTTTCTCTTTGAATTCAATTTTAGAAACATGTTCTAGGTTATCTCATATTAATTTGTTTAATATTAGATCTACATGAAAATAAATAAATATCCTGTATAAGTTTTCCCAACAAATAAAGTGTTCAACTTTGGTCAAAACTTATTTTCTTTACTAAATGTTGTATTTTTTCCAAACTCTCTTAATTTAATAACCTATGGTCACACTCATAGGATATTAAGGGGGCATCAATGGTTATACAATAATACCATAAGTTTGAAAAATAAATAAAACATAATAAAAATGTCTGGATTATTAACCTGACATTAAAGTTAAAATTGTATACACGAGCTAAAGTGTCTGGATTTAACCAGATGCGCGACCTAAGATGATCTGGACATAACTAGATCATCAAAATTATAAGTCTGGATCTGACCAGATACGCGAGCTAATATAATCTGGACAACCATATTACCAAAGTTATAAGTGTGTGGATTACAAACCAGACGTGAGCTAAATAAGTTTGGAACAAACCAGCTAAAACTAATCGACAGAAAGTTGGAATATAAATAAACCTACTTCGAGCTAAGTTGAGATCGAGGCTGGAATATTTTGCAAAAAAATAGTTTTGACCTCACAACCTTGGGGAGCTACTCGAGGAAGAGGAAAAGTGACTAGAAAAGCAAGATATAACTAAACTACCTATCTTACATGCCATATAAGTACTTTCGAGTGCATGGTAAAAGTAAGGTCTGACCTTGACAAATAACGAGGTCGGACATGGATACATCAAGTTGTAACTACCCAACTATTCTAGACTTTGGACCATTAATGACTACTATACTAATCTTAAGAAAACGTACATATGAAATAACCATAACTTTATTTAAAAACTGTAAAGTAAAGGTTAAATACATAAAAATTTATTTAGGATATGGGATCCCATTGTTTTGAAAACAAAACATGACTTAAATAAATTGGTTACAAAATTAAGTGCAGAAAAATAATACATAGAAATCATAACTAAAAGACTTAAAAACTTCATCCTCGAAACGAACGCACAATCCACCGATTCCATCCTGCCTCAATACACATCCCCAAGTTGCAAGAATCTTTCCGTCGCCATAACTATTTTCCTGCACATATAAACATAAAGGAATGAGCCTAATGCCCAGCAAGGAAAATCTACTACAAGCATGAAACATAATCATACACATAACTATAAGCTATAAACATATTACATATATCTATAAAGACGTACATCATATAAGACTATACTATTAATGGCCATTAAAACATGTGATACACCATCTGCGTCCCCTTTCTAATATCTGAGGTAGGTTATATCACATGGTAGGTTTATGATAACCCATCTACGTCCCCTGTCTAATATCTGAGGTAGGGTAAATCATAAGCATGAAACATAAGAAAACATAACATAACATACTATATCATAACTTATCATAACATATCAACATAACATATAAGCATATAAAACTATCCTATTTTCCTTACCAATATACAGGGATGATGAGAACAAAGTCGGGATTTTGGAACACTCCTAAAAACCATAATAGAGAGGTGAGTATACTAAAGAAAAGGGATGAAAAGAATGAACTACACCATCGAAAGGATACTTACCCATAAGAATCTTGCGTTCAATATCTTAGATGCCTAACCAAGAATAGAGAATACGAGTTAGGATTTGAGTAGAAAATCTATAAGAACAATACAGAAAGGAACTAGAATAAGGAATACCTTGAATGCTTCTATGACCGAACTACACCATGAACTGAAATATACTATGAACCTTACTTCCCGAGTGTTTATTAAGCTTATAACCCCAACCCAAGTGTTTATCACTCTATAGTCTCACTAGCACTTGGAAGGCTCTAATCAATGCTTGAAGAATGAATGAAAAGGCTTGGTGCTAGGTCTAATTTATAGAGTTCCAGGAATAAAAATCTTCTTTTTGGCTTTGAATAAAAATAATGAATTTAATTGAAAATATTTGAATATTCTTCAGCCAAAGGCTTAGGACTTGGTCAAATTGTTCAGAGAGAGGTTTAAGGAGTCAAAGTTTAATTTTTTTAAAATTAAAAACAAATAGAATCCTAACTTCTAACTCCCTAAATCTCGTAACTCTAAACTCACATACAGTAAAATAAATATATCTGGAGCATTAGGACTCCGATTTAGAATCTCTTTATACTGTTAGAAAGCTAATTAAATTATCTACAACTTTTTAGAAATACTATTTTTCAAAATTCATAACATAACTGAGTCAAAAATAGGTCAGAAGTTACAGTACCCTAAAGTTACGAAAAATCTATTTAATTATCTAACCTAGTCCACAAATAAATAAAATCGTGACAAATGTTATGCTCCTAACAGATTCTGGTGAAGACTAACTCTTATATTTCCCTTATTTTATCATTAAAATAATAATTCCTTAATAATCATGCATATGATAAGTGTCATAATCTTATTGGCTCTATCTAAACCATAGGAATAACTATGTTCATGACAAGTGTCATATTCTTATTGGCTCTATCTAAACCTTAGGTTATAATAATTATCATATTAATAACCAGCAATATTAATCAAACCTTATGTTATAATTAATATTCTTAAACTATAGGTTAAACTTATAAAATCTACAAGTGTTACTACGAGTGTCCAACTAAGTCCCGGCTTGAACCAAAATCCACAGTCATAAACATACTACAACTACTACTAGCTATTACTATTACTACTACTATCTAACTAGCTAAGTAAAGTTCTTGGACTCTACACGAGTAAACTGTGCATAAATGCATTGAAACTCGAGCTTAAATCTGACAAATGTGTTTGTATGAATAAACAAACATAAAAGCAAGCCTTTAATATTAGATGCTCAAAATATTTCGACCCAGAAATGTAAAGCAAAAATGTTAAAGTAAAAGCTGAATGTAACATTAAGTGTGCGAAGGTCTTCGAGCAAAGAAAATCATACATTAAAGTGACAATTTAAACAAATATAAAAAAAAAGTCCTTAAAGCGAGCTATCAATGGTCTTTGCCCCAAGGGCATGAATAAAAAATATTATTACAAAAATATCAATGGGACGAAGCCCATGACCTCGCTTCTATGAAGCAGGTGCATCCCTTCGGCAACATCGGGTTTCTTCGCCACCTTTTCTGCCTCCTCCTCGGCGTCATCTGCTTCAAGTCGAGCTTGCAACCTCTCTAGGAACTCCTCTTCGAGAGTGTCTAAGAAGATTGTGTCGAGGTCAGCATTGTTGGCCCAGATTCGCTACATAGCCATATCAACCGCATGATCCTTATTTTTCTTGAACTCCTTGAGAAGGCGAGCCTACTCACCCTTGATTATGTCAAAAGTGGCTTTCTTTTCCTCCTTAAGCTTGGCATTCATCTCTTTAAGCTCCTGATTCTCGAGTCCCTCTCCATGATCTCAGAATCTTTAGCTTCCAACTTTGACTCGAGCTCAAACTTTGTGGCCTTAAGTTCGTCTATGAGCTTGATCTGGAGATTCTTCGACTCCTGAGCATAGGACATGCTTGAGTGGACTTCGTTGTTCAGCTTATAATTAAGCTGAGCAAACGCAGCAAGGCCCTGTAAAATAAAATGGGTTAGAACACATACAAAATAAACTCGAATAGGCAGCATGATAGAATAAAGAGAATTATTGAGGAGATGATCTTGCTACCCTTGTCATAAAGGGTGTTGGTGTCTTGGAAGGAGGTTAGGAACTGCCATTAAGGGGCGCCGAGATTGTTGAAACTTTGGCCAACTCAAGACAGTACGTCCGAGCCCAGAGTAGCTTCGTGTTTCCCTACAGCGTTGTCGATCACATACTCCGTGGAATGGGTCGAGACCGACAACAAGCGTTCCTGAGTAGGAACCAGCTTCTTTGGGGCGGGAGGAGTGTGATTTCAGTAGATACCTGACCTCAGGGTCTGTAGCAGCAGCTTGACTTGGGCTCTGGGAGTCCGGGGGTGGTGGAGTCGCCTCGGTTCTTTTTGGGACCTTAGAAGGGTGTCTCGCCCTCTGCGACGCCCTCAGACGTTTGCTTTGTTTTGCTCCCGAGTGGCAGTTGAGCACGTTGTCGAGATCAGACTCCATGTCACCTACATACATAAGTCACACATTAGTTAACGAGCTTAAACTACAATAAGAAACAAAGGTTAAAGTAAAAAGAAACCTAACTTGAACTCTCCCCCGAGCTTGTGCTTGGTGACCATGTAATCCCCCTATCTTCAGAGGAGGCTGGAGGAGTCCCTTCCCTATACGAGGGTGACAACCTCGAAATGTCCCTATAGTCGTTGGTACCATACTAAACAGCGACCCCATCCTAGACTTCATTTAAACTATACATAGTCTGGAATTTTCCTAACCAATTATCGAACCTATGAACCCTCTCATCTACCCAAGACCATACATGGAAATTATCCCTGAAATCCGGGAATAGGATCAAGGTATTGGGCTTA
Source organism: Humulus lupulus (assembly GCF_963169125.1). Lineage (NCBI taxonomy): Eukaryota > Viridiplantae > Streptophyta > Magnoliopsida > Rosales > Cannabaceae > Humulus > Humulus lupulus. Next base: position 288,689,173 of record NC_084793.1, on the reverse strand, counting down.
TGCTTTAGCAGAGAGGGGGACAACATAGCCGAGCTGAGAATGACTTTATCTCCATCGCTCGAGCTCGAAGCCTTGTCATTTGCTTCATTTCTCGAACGAACGTTCATGACGGCAAGCCACTGGGGAGCGGGCCCGTGGGCTCGTTGACCTGTTCCTTGGAGGAAGCATCTAAGTGGGAAGGGGTACATGCTCCCACTCAAGGTACTTACGGTAAGCAACATTGTCTGTCGACTGGTCCTGCTCCAGGAGGTCGCAGGCACGAAGTTTATCTCCATGTAGAAGATAAGACAGGGAGTGCCTATCGTAAGGCAGCAAGAGCAGAGCCTTCTTGTGCTCCACCATTGAGTCCGAGGGTGTGGGACGGTGATAATTGGCTGAAGAAATGGATATGTGTCATTAGTTCGAGTCTAATCATTAATCGAGCAAAAAAAAAAAAGAAATAAGTATGTGTACTTACAAATTCGTTGGAACGAATAAAATTTTGGGGGAGCAAGGCCTTCTGTCCAGAAGAAGGCCAGCTTGAAGTTTGGAGGATGGTTAGGCATGTCCTCGAAGATCTTCTCCTTTGGGTAGCTCGACAGATAGTAGAAGTCATCTCCTCCCCGAGCTCGAGAGGAGTTGCTTTTCAAACAAAAGAGATAGAGGATATCTTTTGGTGAGGGTCCTTCCCACTTTAGCTCGTGGTATAGCGACCTTAGGGCAGACAAAACTCTGTATGAATTGGTCTGAAGTTTGAAGGGCGTGAGCCCGACAAAGTCCAGAAAATCCTTAAAAAAGGATTTCAGGGGCAGTAGAGCCCCTACTTTCATATGCTCGCGACTCTAGGCCGCGAGCTTAATCTTATTATCGGGTCGACCATCACCCGAGGCGTAGCAACTTCGCTCATTTGGAGTAACAGCTCGACACATCAGCGTGCTAGATAGTCTCAAGCCGTGGCGAGCTAGGATATCAGAAATCTGTCCTATCGAAGTCACCGAGCTCCAATAATGCTCGACTTCGAAGAATTCCTCCTTGGAGGTAGGAATGGTAGCAACTTGTGAGGTAGAGGGACGGTTTAAAGAGTCCTCCATCAGAGAAAAGGAAAGTACACCAGGCTCGAAAGCAACAGTGACTTTGAGCTTGGGATCAAGGGGGATAGGTTTGAGCTCAGGGTCAGGATCTGGGTACTTTGCGACCCAAAGTTTCCTCATTTTTCTTTCTTCGACCTCGTAAATCTGACGTCGGAAATGGGCTCGAATATCTTCTTGCCCGCACCTCACTTTGTGCTCGCGTATTAGTTGCTGGTTCCGAGTGAAAGGAGATTTTGGACTGGGAGTTGATGGAGAATAAGGGATTGCGAGCACTGACCCCCACCGATTCTCAGAATTCTGCGACATCTAGCAAGAAAGAAAAGGGTGAGGGCCAAGCATACAAGAAATCAGAGTATGATTTTTGGTGATTCGAGCTTGAAGGCTCGAAATCACGAGTAGGCTCGATCGAGACCAAGGTCTCGAAAGAACAGGACGAGTTCAAGGAAGAACCCTGAACTATTGTAAAGTTCGGGCTTCAAGCGTGTATTTGACGCGAGAGTGGGAAAGTGTGGGTTCATTTTAAGAATCTCGAATTTTCAGGGGAAAAGTTGATGATTACTAAAAAATGTGATAATTTTGGGACTTGTGCAATGTAAAACCTTAATTCAGAAAGCTATTTCTTGGTCTTCACAATACATTACCCATAGCCTAAAAATAAAAAACCTACATTTGCATTTTTTGCACTAAATCTGGGTTTGAAACCCATGATTTAAAAAAAAAAAATTTAATCCAAAGTTTATGTAGTAAACTATATTGTTAAAGTTACAAACTAGTGAATACGTTCATAAGGAAAGGAAGTACGTAAAAATGCATAAAAAAAAAGGAATGAGAAATCAAGAAATGAAACTTACACACAGAAGCAGCTTGCGGGTACAATGAAATTGACGACCAAAGGAGTGGTGTCAAGGAAGCTCTCACATAGTCGAAAATGCCAAGGATGTTTTGTCTCTTCGGTTTGGAAAACATGCAAATATGATACAGGCTTTTTAAGTTATGGTTTTTCTTTCTTTCTCTCTAAAAACTCAAAACGCGAAAGTAGAATGAAGAAGACGATATGGGCGTAGTTATAGGCCCCAGGGAATGTCAAGGGTTGAACTGATCTGGACCATTGGCCAGATTCGATATCTGATCGAACGGTAGGGTGCAAAAGTGGAAATGGCAGCAAAAAGTTGGCAGCAGAATAGACGTGGGTGTGATGAAAAGGTACTTGAGTACTCTGATTGAGCAACCCGTGGATGACGCATGTCTACACTCGAGTATATTAAGTGGCTCAGTTTTTGATAGAAGCAGCTCAAAATTTTCCTTCTCATAGGATTCAAACTGATACTTTTGAGGGAGCAAAATGTTACACCCAGATTTCGAGAATGAGAATTTTGATCTCGAAATTCAAGCTTGTAAGACGTATGCTCGAGATCAGCACATTCGTCATGTGACCCGCAAGTTAGAGACAGTCTCGCTAAAGCAGTTAGGATAACCTTGGATCGGTGATCTTGGAAATTACATAGTCTCGGAGGTGTTCCGAGGATATAAGTTAGGCTCGCAACTCATAGTAGCAATGGTTCAACACTTGTATAAATTTCTTGATATATTTATTAGCCCTCAGACAAGACGGTTCGAGCTCGAGACGTGTAAGCTCGAGGAGGATGGTTTCGTCAATAATTACTTGTTGGGAGCATAGGCGAACCAAGATGACGAGCTCGCAATAGGCAAAGTATCTCGAAAGCATGCGAATCTAGCATCCAAGCTCGTCAGCTGGGTGTGAATGTGTTTATTGTTGTAAAATCCCTATGTTTAAGGGATTTGATGTAATTTGTTATTAAATCCAAAATATCATGGGATATTGCCGCGTATGTGATAATTGTATGCATTTAATGGTATTATTTTATTTGATTTGTAGAATAACTTCCCGAAATCTGTGGGATTTCGGGAAGAGATTCAGAAAACCCATTTATAAATAGAGTGGAATAATTCATTTGTAGGGACCGAGAGATTTATATTGGGAAAAACTCTGTACAATTGCTTCCAGAAAGCTATCAGAGAATTTTAAGAAGTTAATAACACAAAATCGTGGACTAGGGAGATTTTAACTGCTAAACCACGTAAAAGATCATGTCTTTCTGTTTCCTCTGGTATATTTTTGTTTGATTGATCTTCTTCTTTAAGTTGACGAAAAACGACGTCAACAGACACTTCAAATTATTCATAATTTTCTGAAAATTTGCATATGCTCTAAATAACTACAATATACATGTTAATAAAAAAATCACGTCGAAAACTGTTCACATGTTAGAAACACAAAAAGTGCTCTACCAGTGGGGCTTTTTTCTAACCCCTACCATTAGACACTCTAAATACATAATATTTCACTTATAATAGCCCAAATAATAAAATAAATCTAATTTAAAAAAAAACATTTAAATTTGAAATTTAATTATTACAAATTTAACACCTAAAACATTAGATTACAATTTAAAAAATAATTTGAAAGGTTTAAAATTTAAATTTAATTAAATATATTATTTCTAATTTCTGAGGTTTTTCAAAAAATCTTATTTAAAAATAATATTGAATTTTTATATTTTTTGTTTTAAATAAAATTTTCATTTATATATTTTGAAAATTTTAAATTTAATTAAAAAAATATTTTAATTTTAAAGATTTTAAAAAATAAATCTTATTTAAAATAATTTTTATATTTATATTTTTTGAAAAATCTTAAATATAAGAAATAATTTTTCTTAATTAAATTTTAATTTTTCAAAAAATCTAAGCATAAAATTAAAATATAATTTTTAATTTAATGTTTTAGGTGTTAATTTTGTATTAATTAAATTTTATATTTAAATATTTTCTTTTTAAAGCTAGATTTTTTTTATGCTACAAATATTAAAAATTAGATATTTATTGTGCCAATATCCCTAATTAAAACGTTTAATATTTGCATCTTAATGGAAAAAAGTAATGGTTGCAACAAAAAATAAACGTTATGTATTTTTGCCATAAAAAAAAATAAGTTAGATATTTAAGTCCAACACATGCATAATATTTATGTCGCCAGTATTTCTTTTGGATAGTTGTTTTTTATTTATAAATTTTCCATTTTATAATATTTATGTTATTTATATTTCTTATACAATTTTTTGTCTGTCAAGATATTTCTTATACAATTGAAACATGGTAATTATTAACTCTAAAATGATAGGAAATAAATAAATTTAGGTGACACTAAGTTTTCGTACCATAATTATGTTTACATGTTTAACATATTTATTATAATTTTTATTGGATAAATGAGTCATTTCCGAAAATACTTAATTTGTATGAGAAAATACTAAAAATTTTAAAAAATATTTTTATATTCTTAATCTCATGAATGATATTTGATGAACACTTTCATGTATTGTGTTTGTGTTGTATTATTGTTGATATATGTATTGTGTGTGTTTGGATAATAGGTTTCTTTTTAAATTTTATATAACTATGTTTAATTATGCCAACTCTAGATTATTGTACATGAAAGGAACAAATAAAATTATTTTAGTGTTTCTTAATGGAAAGGGGTAATTAATTTAAGTAATGATAGTAGATACCTCTTCTATATAAAAAAATATGTATTTCAACAAAAATGCAAAGTACATCCTATAAAATAAATAAACATTAAATTATAATCAAATATTTTCAATTATAAAATAAATCATATTAAGTCCATGAAAATATTAACTAAAATTTAATTTATTTTGGCAATTAATTAAGTTCAATAAAATCATATTTTTAACTTTTAATCTAATAATACTAATTTCAAATAATTAAACTACAACATATTATAATAAAATATTTATAAAAGCACACAAAAATCTATAAAATCATGATAAGACTAATAAATTCAAAATTACTTAAAAAACTTAATAAATTAATTAACAACTCATGAACTAAGCAACAATTGGCTTACAAAATGTGGTAAAATAACTCTATTTTGTAGAGTTATCACACCTCCAAACTTAATATATTCCTAGCCCTCGAGCAAAGGAAAAATTAAAAACACACACATCTTTTTTAATTGGTGATGTCAAATGTTTTCCTAAAAAATTACATAATGGAAATAGTTCAAAGAAAATCACAAATAAAAGTAAAGCTTATGTAATTAATTAAAAAGTTAAAATAGTTTTCAAAATAGATATTTAATATGCAAACACAAAAACTATCATCATGTGAACATTAGACAAGCTTATGTAAACAAAAAATAAATTAAATCTCAAGAAACACATTTTTCTTTTATATATAAGTCTCATAAGTTTACTTTTCTTATCTCTGTTGACGCCGTTTTTCGTCAACTTAGAAAAGAAGAGCAATTAAACAATAATATATCAGAGGAAATAAGAAATGTAGGTCGGATCTTTTACGTGGTTCAGCAGTTAAAATCTGCCTAGTCCACGGGCCTATATTATTAACTCTTTGGATTTCCCTGGAAACTTTCAGGAAGCAATTGTCTAGAGTTTTCTCTCCAAATTTCAATATTTCAATCCTTTATAAAAGAATTATCCCACTCTATTTACAGAGGATTTTTCTGAATTGCTTCCCACATATTTCGAGAAGACATTCTATAAATCAAATATAATAATGCCATTAAATGCATTAGTTATTATGTCCGCACAAATATCCCATAAAATGTGGGATTTAATAAAAAAATTACATCAGATCCCTCAAACATAGGGAATTTATAACAATAAATTCATTCACACGCAGTTGACAAGCCTAGACATTATATCCTTGTGCCTTCAAGACCATTTACCTATTACGAGCTCATCATCTTGGTACGCCTGTGCTCCCAACAAGTAACCATTGATGAAGCCATCCCCTTCGAGCTTATAGCTCTTGAGCTCGAACAACTCTCGAGCTCAAACCATCTTGTCTGTGGGCAGGAAATGAATCAAGAAGTTTATATAAGTGTTGAACCATTCCTACTGTGAGTTGCGAGCCTAAATTATAAGCTCGGAGCACCTTCGAGGCTACATAATGCTTGAGCTCACGAGGTCTGTCACTTATAGCGAACCTGTCTCTGACTTGTGGATCACATGATGACTGTGCTTATTTCGAGCTTACGCTATAGGAGCTTGTATTTCGAGATCAAGATTCCCATTCTCGAAATCTGGGTGTAACATTTTGCCCCCTCAAAAGTATCTGTTCGAATCCCATGAGAAGGAAACTTTTGAACTGCCGCTTTCGAAAATTGAGCCACTTAATATACTCGAGTGTGGACACACATCAATCACGGGTTGCTCAATCAGAGTACTCAAGTACTTTTTCACCATACCCACATCTATTCGCCTGCCAACTTTATGCCGCCATCACCACATTTGTACCCAACCGTCTGATCAGATACCGAATCTGGCCAATGGCCCAGATCAATTCGACCTTTGAAATTCCCTAGGGCTTATAAGTATGCCTGTATCATCTTCTTCATCCCATTCTCGCATCTTGAATTTTAAGAGAAAAAAGAAGAAAAACCAAAACTATCAGTATGTTCTATTCTTGCATGTTTTCCAAATCACGGAGGCAAAATATCCCTGGCATCTTCGATTCTGTGATAGCTTTCTTGACACCACTCTTTCAATCGTCGATCTTGCTATACCCGCAAGCAGCTTCTATGTGTAAGTTTCCATTCTTCACCTTGCTTTGTTGTTTATGTATTTTTACGTGTTTTTCTGCTGTGTGAATGTATCCAATAATTTGTTGCCCTAGCAATGTAGTTTAGATGATATTACATAAAATTTGGACCCAAAAATCTTTGAAATCGTGGGTTTTAAACTCAGATTTAGTGCGAAAAATGCAGAGGTAGGATTTCTTCCTTTTAGACTACGGGTGATGTATCGTGTAGACCAAGAAATAGGGTACTGAATTAGGGTTTTAAATTGCACAATTCCCAAAATTATCACATTTTTTAGTAACCGTCAACTTTTCCCCTGAAAATCTGAGATTCTTAAAATGAACCCACACTTTCTTTCCCTTGCGTCGAATACACCCTCGAAACTCGAACCTTACGATAGTTCGGGGTTCTTCCTCGAATTCGACCTATCCTTTCGAGCTCGAATCACTTAAAATCTTACTCTGATTTCTTGTATGTGATGGACCCAAAACGGGTATGTTTTAAAAATTTATAACTCGCAAGCACATGAATCGTATATGAAATATAGTGTTCGTGTAAGCACGAGATCGAACCTAAAGGAGTTGTCTAAAATAAAAAAAAAAACTATCTTAAATCAAAATTAATAAATTCTACCCTAGCTCTAAAGATTGACGAGATTTTTGTATAATGAAAATAAAATAAAAGATAGTAAAAAAGAAATTAAAGACAATATATAAAAATAAATTACTAGTAGAAATCAAGATGGTAAAATAAGATTATTAAGGTATTAGAATCCACAAAATATAAGTTCAATAATATTTATAAGTACATTGATTCCCAAGTTTCATTAATAGTAGAAATCAATCAACTATCACTTATTCAAATTAGATATTCCATTTAAGCTCAAATTATCATGGAATTGTAGGATTTATCTTCACTTTTAAATTTATAATTTCAAAGTATTTAATGTAAATCAATCTAATGAAATAACAAATAAATCAACGAATATTATTTATAAGGCAAAACATAATATTTTTGTTCTAAGCATTTGATGTGCACAATTTAATGGCACATCTTAATCAAAGATGTTAACCCACGATTTGGCCAACCGACACGGAGTCAGAATGCGCTTTATATGAATGAAAGTAATGAGAAGGACGTAATGACAAAAGTAAAACAAGACACAGTAATTTATAGTGGTTCGGCCCCAGGACCTGGTAATGCCTACGTCCACTTAAGTTGATATTGATATAAAAATCAGATGAGTGATCAAAGAACTAGGTTTCAATGAGTTTCACTAATCTTTGAAGAACAATACAAAATAACTAGGAGAATTACTATATTCTTCCGTGATTCCAAAGCCAAAAAAGAGAGAGTCCCCCTCCCTTGAGCTATCTCTTGCTATTTATAGGCTCAATGGGGATTACAAAAGATTGTTACAGATATTCTTTCCTAAATAATCGGGTACTCAAGAGATTGTGTGAGACAAATTCGGGATTCACAAAGATCTTCCCATCAATGTTGCCTTGTACGCAAAACTATCGACCAGACTGGTCGCAGGTAAGACTGGTTCGTACCGCTTCTAACGTGTCTTTTGGTCGACACTCCAGCAGAACGTTTCCAGGTGTTAGCCACATGTCCAGGGATCACTTGCCACGTCACTAATGCTAATTTTTTGGATAACAAAAGAATATTATGATTTTGCACTAATGAAGAACAAAGTGTAAATATGTTCTAACAATCTAAAATACAATATATGTAAGATTAAAGAAAATATTTGAAGAAGAAAATTCATAAATTTTATTGCACAAAATGAGAAATCAACACACAACATAAATACTATCTAGTTATATATTGTTTCATCATCACCTTAATAATCTTAAAAAGATTAGAAACTTATAACTAGAAAAGAAATTACAAACATAAATAGGAAAATTTGGAGGAGGAACCCCCAAGATTTTCCTTTAAAAGCTCATAGAAAAAATGACCAAAAAGAAGAAAAAGATGAAGAGAATGGAGTGGTCTTCCAAGTGTAGAAATTTTGTAGTGTAACCCCTCCTAAAATAAGCACCCCTAAATGGTCTTGAAAATTCCCTATTTATAACCAAAATGAGAGTATTAAAATAATCAATTTAAATTACTTAAATTGATTAAATTAATAATAATATGGAAAATAGGGGTAAATTTTAGGTATAATGATGATTTTGGGGTAAAATGTGTAGAAAAGTTTAGGTAAAAAATTGGTATTTCAGGGACAAAGGGACAAGGGGACAATTGTTGGGCTCAAGAGGGGGCTGTGGAAGGTGTGGCATGGGCTGGAGGCAGGGGAAATGGCTGGGTCCACTTGGGCCAAAATGGAGGGCAGGCGCCTGAAGCAGCTAGCGGGCCTGGTAGGTGGGGGAGGCCCATGCGGATGGAGCTGCAGGGGGTGGCGTTGGGCCTGAAGGCTTCAGGTGGGCTTGACTAGTCCTGGAGGCATGTTGGGTCGTGGCTGCTAAGGCATGCTTTTTGGGAGAGGCAGGGAAGGACATGGGCCCAAAGGCTGGGTTGGGCAGGCGGCTGGAAGAGAAACGGGCCCAGGTGGCTGCTGAAGGAAGATGGCCTTGTGCCAATTTTTGTTATTTCCTCTTCACAAATGCCATTCTCCTTTCTTTCTCTTTATTTTTCAAACACAAAAAAAGATACAACATAATTCCTACAACATAAAAATAAATTAAATCACAATAAAATATTTTCAATTATAAATAAATCATATTAATTATTTGAAAAATACTTAATTAAGACTTAATTTAATTTATCATTAAAGATCAACAAAATTGTACTTTTTTTACTTCTAACTAAACTATATTAATTACAAATAATTTAAACCACAACATATTATAATAAAATATCTATAAAAGCACACAAAAATATATAAAATCATGATAAACCCAATAAATTCAAAATTACTTTAAAACTTAATAAATCAATTAAAAACTCAAGAATTAAGCAACAATCAACACATAAAAAGTGGTAAAATAACTCTATTTTGTAGAGTTATCAGTATGCCTAGCCCTCACCTTTTTCTTTCTTGCTAGATGTCGTAGAATTCTGAGAAACAGTGGGGGGTCAGTGCTCGCAATCCCTTACTCTCCAACAACTCCAAGTCCAGACTCTCCCTTTACTCGAAACCATCGGTTGATTCACAAGTACAAAGTGAGGTGCGAGCAAGAAGATATTCGAGCCCATTTCCGGCGCTAGATTGACGAGGTCGAGGAAAGAAAAAGAAGGATACTTCAGGTCACAATTTATCCAGATCCAAACCCCGAGCTCAGACCTATCCCCCTCGATCCCAAGCTTAAAGTCACCGTTGCTTTCGAGCCTAGTGTACTTTCCTTTTCCTTGATGGAGGACCCTTCAAACCGTCCATCTACCTTACAAGTTACTACCATTCCTACCTCTAGGGGGGAATTCTTTGAAGCCAAGCATTACTTGAGCTCTGTGACTTTGAAGGGACAAATTTTTGACATCCTCGCTCACCACGACTTAGGATTGTCCGGTTCGCTGAGGTGTCGAGATGCTACTCCAAATGAGCGGAGCTGCTACGCTCCGGGTGATGGTCGACATGCCAATAAACTTAAGCTCGCGGCCTGGAGTCGCAAGCATATGACGGCAGGGGCTCTACTGCCCCTGAAATCCTTTTTAAGGATTTTTTGGATTTTGTTGGGCTCGCGCCCTTCCAACTCCAGACTAATTCATACAGGGTCTTGTCAGCCCTGAGGTCGCTATACCACGAGTTAAAGTGGGAAGGACCTTCACCAAGAGAGATCCTCTATCTCTTTTTCCTGAAAAGCAATCCCTCTCGGGCTCGGGGAGGATACGGCTTTTACTACCTGTCGAGCTACCCGAAGAAGAAGAAGATCTTCATGGATATGTTGAACCACCCTCCAAACTTCAAGCTAGCCCTCTTCTGGATGGACGACCTGGCTCCCTCAAAATTTTATTCGTTCCAAAAAATTCGTAAGTTCACACACTTGTTTCATTTTTTGCTCAATTAATGATTAGGCTTGAACTAATGACTCGTATCCATTTCTTCAGCCAATTATCACTGTCCCACACCCTCAAACTCGATGGTGGAGGATAGGAAAGCTTTGCTCTAGTTGCCGTATGGTAGGTGTTCCTTGTCTTATCTTCTTCATGAAGATAACCTTCGAGCCTACGGCCTCCTGGAGCAAGATCAGTCGACGGATGACACCACCTACAGCAAATATAGTAAGTGGGAGCATGTACCACTTCCTATTAAGAAGCTTCCTCCGAGACAGAGGTCAACGAGCTCAAGGGTCCTCTCTCCCATGGCTCGCCGTCACAAATGCCCATGCTCGGGAAATGAAGCAAACGACGAGGCTTCAAGCTCGAGTAGTGGAGGTAAACTTATTCTCAGCTCGGCTATGTGGTCCCCATCCCTGCTAAAACATAAGCCCGATACCCTGATCCTATTCCTGGATTCCAGGGATAATTTCCATATGTGGTCTTGGGTAGATGAGAGGGTTCATAGGTTCGATAGCTGGTTAGGAAAATTCCAAACTATGTTTAGCTTAAATGAAGTTTGGGATGGGGTCGTCATTCAGTACGCGACGAATGACTATAGAGACCTTTCAAGGCTATCTCCCACATATAGGGAAGGGACTCCCCCATCCTCCTCTGAAGATAGGGGGATTACATGGTCGCCGAGAACAAGCTCGGGGGAGAGTTCCAGTTGGGTTTCTCACCACTTGAACCTTTATTTCTTTTTAGCAGTTTAAACTCATTAACTAATGTGTGACTTGTTTATTTAGGTGATATGGAGTCCGACCTTGACAACGTACTTAACTGTCGCTCGGGAGTAAAACAAAGCAAACGCCCGAGGGTGTCACAGAGGGCGGGGAGACCTTATAAGGTCCTTAAAAGAACCGAGGTGACCCCTCCTCCTCCAGGCTCCCAGGACCCAAGCCAAGCCATTTCCATAGACCCCGAGTTCAGGGTACCTGCCGAGGTCACTTTCCCCTTGCCTGTGCTACCTAAGCCACCCAGAAAACCGCGCCAGCTCCAAAGAAGCCAGTTCCAACTCAGGAGCGTCTGTTGTCAATTTCGACTAATTCCAGTGAGTACGTGATTGAAAACACCATGGGAGCACATGGAGCCACCCTTGGCTCAGATGTTCTATCTCAGGTGGGCCAAAGCTTCAGAAATCTCGACGCTCCCCATTGGTAGTTCCTAAACAACTGTCGAGATACCAACACCCTTTACGACAAGGGTAGCGAGCTCATCTCCTTGGTAATTTTCTCTTTTACTTTGTCATGTTGTCTACTTGAGTTTATTTGGTATATGCTCTAAACCAATTTGTTTGTGTATAGGCCCTTGCTGCATTTGTTCAGCTAAACTACAAGCTGAACAATGAAGTCCATTCGAGAATGTCTTATGCTCAGGAGTCGAAGAATCTCTAGCTCAACCTCGCTGACAAACTTACGGCTACCAAGTCAAAGTTGGAGGTTGAGATTAAGGAGAAGGACTCGAGAATTAAGGAGCTTGAGGAGCTAAATTCCAAGCTTGAGGAGGAGAAGAAGGCCACCTTCGACATAATCAAGGGTGAAAAGGCTCGCCTCCTTGAAGAATTCAAGAAAAAGAAGGATCGAGCAGTTGATATGGCCATGTATAGAATCTGGGCTAACAATGCCAATCTCGATATAAGCTTCTTGGATACTCTCGAGGATGAGTTCCTAGCGAGGTGGCAAGCTTGACTGAAAGCGAAGGATGCCTCAGAGGAGGCTGAAAAGGCAAAGGAGAAGTCGGATACCGCTGGGGGGGGATGCTCCCGCTTCATAGAAGCAAGGCCATGGGCTGCATCCCATTAATACTTTTTGTAATACTCTTTTTTTTTGTAATTATTTTGTCCTTGGGGAAAATACAATCTTCAGCTCGTTTAAGGGCTATTTAAAATTTGTTCAAACTTTAACGTTTGATTTTTTGTGCTCGAAAATTTTTATATACTTAATTAAGTTTTCAATTTAATATTTTTGCTTTTACATTTCTAGGTTGAAATATTTTAAGCATTTGATATTAAAGGTTTGCTTTTATGTTTGTTTATTCATACAAACACCTGTTGGATTTAAGCTCGAGTTTCGATTCATTTATGCACAGTTTACTCGATGTATCCATGTTCGATCTTGTTATTTATCAAGGTCGGACCTTACTTATACCATGCACTCGAAAGTACTTTATATGGCATGTAAGATAGGTAGTTTAGTTATATCTTGCTTTTCTAGTCACTTTTCCTCTTCCTCGAGTAGCTCCCTAAGGTTGTGAGGTCGAAACTATCTTTTTGCAAATATTCCAGCCTCGATCTCGACTTAATTCAAAGTAGGTTTATTTATATTTTAACTTCATGTCGATTTTTTTTAGCTAGTTTGTTCCAAACTTATTTAGCTCATGTCTGGTTTGTAATCCATACACTTGTAATTTTGAATATCTGGTTGCCCAGATCATCTTAGTTCGCATATACACTTATAACCTCTATGTCGGGTTAATGATCCAGACATTTTTATACAGTATTTTCACGTCGGGTTAGTGATCTAGACATTTTTATTCTATGTTATTTATTTTTTCAAACTTATGGTATTATTATATACCATTGATCCCCCCTTAATATCCTATGAGTGTGACCATAGGTTATTGAATTAAGAGAGTTTGCAAAAAAGACAACATTTAGTAAAAAATAAAAATAACTTTTGATCGAAGTTTATACTTTATTAATAAAAGATCTAAAAAAGAAAGAAGCTTGGTTACAGTAAAACATCATTCTTACACTACTGATAGTAAGGTCGTAGATGTTCGCCATTCCAAGCTCGCGGTACCAATTCTCCATTTAATCTAGCCAATTTATATACTCTAGGTCAAATAATGGACTCGATCTGGTAAGGTCCCTCCCAGTTAGGTCCGAGCACTCCAGCAGACAGGTCCTTTGTAGTGAGGAATACACGTCTCAATACCAAGTCTCCCAATCTGAACTTTTTGTTTCGAACCTTTTTATTGAAGTATTAGACAACTCGCTGCTGATATGCTGCATTTTTCAGTTGTGCGTCATCGCGTCTTTCTTCAATGAGGTCCAGACTTTCTTCGAGCTAGGATTGGTTTGAGTTATGATCGTAAGCATGGTTCTAAATTATGGGTATTTCAACCTCAATTGGCAACATTGCTTCGCATCCATATGCTAGGGAGAAGAGGGTGTGTCCCGTGGAAGTGCGAGCTGTGGTTCGATATGCCCATAAAACCTGGGGTAATTCTTCGGGCCATTTTCCTTTAGCCTCCTCCAACCTTTTTTTCATGGAGTTCTTAAGGGTTTTGTTGATTGCCTCGACCTGGCCATTTGCTTGAGGATGGGCAACGGAGGAGAAAATTTTTATTATTCCATTTTTTCACAAAAATTGGTAAGTAACTCGCTGTCAAACTGGGTATCATTGTCTCACACTATCTTTCTAGGCACTCTGTATCGGCAGATGATTTTTTTTACCCCAAAGTCTAGAACTTTTTTCAAGGTAATTGTTGCCAGGGGTTCGACCTCAGTCCATTTCATAAAATAATCGACCGCGACCACTGCATACTTTACTCCACCTTTGCTTGTTGGTAATGAGCCTATGAGATCGATTACCCATACCACAAATGGCCATGGGGAGGTCAGCATGGTTAGCTCGGTTGGTGGAGCTTGTGGAATTGTGGCAAATCGCTGGCATTTATCACATCTTTTGACATACTCAAATGCATATGCTTTGACCGTGAGCCAGAAATATCCTTGTCTTATAACTTTTTTGGACAGACTATGCCCCCAGTGTGATCTCTACAAAATCCTTCATGAATTTCTTCTAGAATTTTCTTTGCCTTGGGTGGAGTTACACATCGGAGTAGTGGCAGAGAATATCCTCTTCGATACAACCTTCCTTCCACAATAGTGTATCTCAGAATCTGATACATCAATTTTCAAGCCTTGTTTCGTTCTGCTGGGAGAATGCCAGTTTCGAGGTAATTGACTATTGGGGTCATCCAGGTTGGTTGAGAATCAATCATGCACACGTCTTCTTTGTCAGGCTCGCTGATACTGGGGGTCGAGGAAAATTATATTGGGACCACGTTCAGTGTGTCGGCCTTGTTAGTCGTAGTGAGCCTAGCCAAGACATCCGCATTTGAATTCTGCTCACGGGAACCTGTTCTATAGCGTAGAACTCGAATTGCCCGAGTGCAGCCTTCGCTTTTTCTAAATATGTGGCCATCCTTATGCCACGAGCTTGATATTCCCCCAAAATTTGGTTGACCACTAACTGCGAATCACTGTAACAACGCATTGCCTTTGATTTGAGTTCCTTGGCTATTCGAAGTCATGCCAATAATGCTTCGTATCGGCCTCGTTATTGGACGCTTCAAAGGTGAACCTAAAGGTAGAATGAAAACAACTTCTTGCTGGAGTGATTAGTATGATTCCTGCCCCTGATCCATTTTCATTGGATGATCCGTCGACATAAAGTTTCCACAGCTCGTGAGCTGGGGTTATAACCTCGTCGTCAGACACTCCAGTACATTCTACCATTAAATCTGCCAGGGCTTGCCCTTTTATGGTCGTTCTCGGGTGATATGTGACCTTGAACTGTTCGAGTTCGACCGCCCAATTTATCAATCTACCAGAGGCTTCTGGTTTAGGCAAAAATTGCCGCAGTGGTTGGTCAGTTAACACATGAATAGAATGTGCCTGGAAGTAAGGTCGGAGCTTTCGAGATGAGTGGATCAGGCTGAAAGCCAGTTTTTCCATTAAAGGGTATCTCGATTCTACCCCTAGTAACCTTTTGTTGACATAATACACTGGTTTTTGTACCTTCTTGTCTTCTCGGATGAGCACAACACTTATGACGTGCTCGGTAGTAGCGTGATACAAGTATAAGACTTCTTCTGTGATAGGATTTGACAAGATCGGAGGTTATGTAAGATGTTTCTTTAAATCCTGGAATGCGAGCTCGCATTCCTCTGTCCACTCGAACTTTTTGCCTCCTCTAAAAAGGTTGAAGAAAGGAAGACAACGATCTATAGATTTTGAAACAAACCTACTTAATGCCACCATCTGTCCCGTTAAACTATGGACATCTTTATGCTTTCGAGGCGAGGGCATATCAATCAATGCCTTGATCTTGTCAAGATTATCCTTTATCCCTCGCGCGTTTACTATAAATCCTAGAAACTTTCCTGAAGATACTTTGAAAGAGCATTTTTGTGGGTTGAGTTTCATGTTATATTTTCGTAATATGGCAAAGCATTCTTCGAGGTCATCCACATGGTTATCGTTATGTTTAGATTTGACTAGCATGTCGTCAACATAAACTTCCATGTTATTACCTATCTGTTCAGAGAAAATTCTGTTCACAAGTCTTTGGTATGTTGCTCCTACGTTTTTAAGCCCGAAAGGCATGACATTGTAGCAGTATAGTCCTTTATCGGTTACAAAGCTCGTATGCTCTTGGTTCGGTGCATGCATGGTGATCTGGTTATATCCAGAATAGGCTTCCATGAACGACATGAGGCTGTAACCTGTTGTGGCATCTACGAGCTGATCGATCCAAGGTAAGGGAAAACAATCCTTGGGGCATGCCTTGTTAAGGTCGGAATAGTCGATGCAGGTTCGCCATGTTCCATTGGGTTTCAGAACAAACACAGGATTGGAAATCCAATCAAGATAGAAGGTATCTCATATGAATCGATTTGCATTTAACCTATCGACTTCTTCCTTTAGGGCATTCTTTCTATCGTCGTCCAGGATTCTTCGTTTTTGCTGCTTCGAGGGGAAGCTCTTGTCGATGTTAAGTGCATGACTTATAACATTTGGACTTATTCCCACCATGTCTGAATGCGACCATGTGAATACATCCTGGTTCTCTTTTAAGAAGCGAATTAATTGTTATTTCGTTTTTTCAGAAAGATTTTTACTCACATTCACCGTCTTTGTGGGATCGAATTTTTGAGCTTGACCTCCTTGAGCTCTTCTAGAGGTTCGAGGTCAGTCCTTTCCTCTATTCTGGGGTCGATCTCTTCATCTATCTCGAAGATCGTCCCGTCCTTGTTCTGTATGATCATAAGTGCCTGTGCACTTGTTTGTTTCTTTCCTTTAACGGAGATGCTATAGCATTCCCTCCTCACAAGCTGGTCCCCTTTCAAAGTCCCGATGCCACTAGAAGTCGGGAAGTTGATGGCCAAGTGCCTAACAGATGATACTATCCCCAGCCCAACTAGGGCGAGTCTTTCGAGCAGTACATTGTTGGTAGATGGAAGATCCACCACGACAAACTCCATCTTCTTGGTTACAGAGATCGGATAGTCTCCCAAGGTCACAGGGAGCTCAATGGATCCCATACAGGCAATCCCTTCTCCTGAAAAATCGTACAACGTGGTTGCACAGGCCTTTCGGTCGCGAAGCGCGAGTCCCATCTTTTCTAGAGTGGCTTTATAGAGGATATTCACCGAGCTTCCGTTATCAATCAGGACTCGGTGTACCCTCTTGTTCGCGAGCTGGAGGGTTATGACCAGGGGGTCATTATGGGGAAATTGGACATGAGATGCGTCTTCTTCAGTGAAGGTTATAGGTTGAGTTTCAACCCTTTTTTGTTTTGAAGCTCTTGGTTCGAGTTCGTAGGGAGAACCGTCATCTGCCTTGAGCTCATTTACATATCTTTTTTGGGCGTTCCTGCCCAATCCTACGATATGGGGTCCCGCCGAGATGGTTATGACATCTTCTCCATCAATCGGAGGGGGTCACTCATCCTCCCAAGCTCGGGAGTTACTGTTCTAAGCAGGTGGTGCAGCTGCTGCCCTTGGCTGATGGAAGTCTGGTTGGGATTTCAGTTTCTTACGTATTTTTTGAAATAACCCCTTGAGATCAATCCTTCGATCTTGTCTTTTAACTGTCGACACTCATCGGTTGTATGTCCAATATCTTGGTGAAATCTACAGTACTTACTAGAATCTCTCTTTGCTTTTTTATTTCTCATTGGGCCAGGTCATCTGAATGGGACCTGGTTTTCATTAGCCAGGTAGATGTTCTCCCGAGACTCATTGAGCTTGCTATACACTTTGTATACGGAGAAGTATCTTTCCCCTTTCTTCTTCTTTCCCCCTTCTGCCTCGGGGTTATTCCCTTCGTTTTTCTTCCTTTTGGAAGGGTCGCCCCAGGGGGGCTTCGAAGTTGACTGGTTTGCCGAGTTCGAAGCTGAGTTCGCATTTTTCATTGTAGTTATGGGCTGGGAGGTCATGTTCAACGCTGACCTCGCCTCTTCTACATTGACAAACCTCTGGGCTCATCGATTGGACTCGGTTAACGACCTGACAGGTTTCCTTTGTAAGTCTTCCCAGAGAGGACTTCCCGGCATTACACTACCTTGAACTGCCATTAAGTGACCATTATCGTCGACATATCGAGCTCGAGCCACTTCTAAGTTAAACCTTGTGAGGTAACCTTTTAGTGACTCATTTTGTTGCTGTCGGACATTGGTCAAGACTGAAGCCTTAGGTCTAATGCCCACCATAGCTTTAAACTATTTTTTTAAATCCCTAGACAATTGATCCCAGGATGCGATCGAATGCCTTTTGAACTTTTCAAACCAGTTTTTTGCTGGTCCTGTGAGTGTGGCTGGGAACAGCATACATCTGAGCTCGTAGCCCACATTGCTGGTCCGCATAATAGTGTTGAATGTGCTCAGATGGCTATATGGATATGAATTTCCATCAAATGGCAGGACATGAGGAATTCTAAACCCTTGAGGAAACGGGGTGTTAGAGATATGCGGGGCAAATGGCTCGAGCTCCTCATCGAACTCTTCATCCTTCTCCCTACTACGCTCGTTCTGTAAGAGCTTGAATGCTCTCTCCAACTATTCAATCCTTTTTTGGACTAGATCTACGGGAGGCCTAGCCTAGACCTGAGGGGGCTGGTTATCGTTGATAACAACTCCAGCTCCCTATCTCGGTGCAGAATTGCAAATCGGCTGTTTGCGGCCATTTAAATGATCTAGTAGATCTGGGTTCGGGGGATTATCACGTCCCCAATTATGGTTTAAGTGTTCCCGTCAGGGTGATCTCCTCGATTCCTGACATTCCTTGGTTCCATGTTGTAAATGCTCACGAACCTAGTGTAATGCGAGCTTTCACTTACATAGCTTGCTGCTCGGTTATTACAAGATGGTTCTCCTACTGGCCTCCTTGTCCCAGCAATTTATGATTGTGACATTTGGCTTCTCGTAGGTTGAGGAGCCCTGCGATCTCGGGCAACTTCTCCTTGTTCGTGCCTAGCCTGTTGATTCCTATCTTGATGGGCAGGTCGCGAAACTTCTTGAACTGGCGAGGGATGCCTTATTAGTGATGGTGGGTGTCTTATGGGAGACGGCGACTGTCTCCCATTGTTGGGCCTAGATGCTCACGAATTTTCTCGGTCAGGCTCCGGGACATTCTGCGCAACACCAGGATTTGGGGTCCAAGCCACCAAGGGGGCTCAGTTATTCCCCGTTCTTGTTTGTGCTTCTATAGTCGGGTTGGCGGTACCCTTAGCTCGGTTACTCCTCCAGGGTCTTGGCCGAAAAGGCTGGGATGCTGGTGGCAGCGCCTGCTCTGCCCTTCTAGCGGCCGTGTTCTTACGAGGACGTCCCCTAGGCCTTCGAGGAAGGGCCTGGGCACCAGCAGCTAGTCTAGCTAATTCTTCATTGTGTTTCGTTGTTTTTGCTAACTGTTTGCGCAGTTGGCAATTTTCAAGTTCCACGATTGGAACATACCTTTCAAGGTTGTAATACATGTTCTCATCGGCCCTAGGGGCAGGTGGTCCTCGTGAGTTGGACGAGTCACTCCTTTCTTTGGGATCGGGATCCACCACAGGTTGCTTTCCAGGCCGTCGTGGGTAATCCTCATCACGGGGAACTTCCTCCTCTGGTATATTGGGGTTACTTGCAGTGGCCATTGATGATCCGAGAGGCTCTCTAATTAAACAGGCTCACGTCTTGTTTAATAGCTCTTAATGAAAGCACCAAACTGTTGACGTCGTTTTTCGTCAACTTAGAAAATAAGAGCAATTAAACAATAATATATCAGAGGAAATAAGAAATGTAGACCGGATCTTTTACGTGGTTCAACAGTTAAAATATGCCTAGTCCACGAGTCTATATTATTAACTCTTTGGATTTCCCTGGAAACTTTTAGGAAGCAATTGTCCAGGGTTTTCACTCCAAATCTCAATATTTTGGTCCCTTACAAAAGAATTATCCCACTGTATTTATAGAGGTGTTTTCTGAATTACTTCCCACATATTTCGGGAAGACATTCTATAAATCAAATATAATAATGCCATTAAATGCATTAGTTACTATGTCCGCGGTAATATCCCATAAAATGTGGGATTTAATAACAAATTACATCAGATCCCTCAAACATAAGGAATTTATAACAATAAATTCATTCACACACAACTGACAATCCTAGACATTAGATCCTTGTGCCTTCAAGACCGTTTGCCTATTAAGATCTCATTGTCTTGGTTCGCCTATGCTCCTAACAAGTAACCATTGACGAAGCCATCCCCTTCAAGCTTATAGCTCTCGAGCTCGAACCATCTTGTCTGAGGGCAGGAAATGAATCAAGAAGTTTATATAAGTGTCGAACCATTGCTGCTATGAGTTGCGAGCCTAAATTATAAGCTCGGAGCACTTTCAAGGCTACATAATGCTCGAGCTCATGAGGTCTATCACTTACAGTGAACCTGTCTCTGACTTGTGGATCACATGATGACTGTGCTTATTTCGAGCTTATGCTTTACGAGCCTGGATTTCGAGATCAAGTTTCTCATTCTCGAAATCTGGGTGTAACAATCTCCCTCCACTAATGTAGAATAAAATATTACTTAGAATCACTAGGACTTTATTAGGATTATAATATGGCTAGGAAAAATGATGAGATAAAAGATAAAAAAAATTTGGTCTAACCCACTAGTTGCTAACTTTGATTCTTTCATAACCATTTTTTTTTCAACAAATATTTCTACATTCCAATTATTCACCATCATGTTTCCAATTACTACTTCTCACCACTTGTATATATATACATATATTTTTTTAAGCCACTATTTATCTTTTCTTAAGTCACAAAATATGTATATATATATATTTTTTCAAATGTCTCTTTTTTTTTTCTTTCCAAACCTTGAGTAACTTGAGTAATCATAAAGAATAATGACCATACTCCTGATGTAAGGAATGAATTATTAGAAATAAGCAACTTTAAATATGGGTGAAACAAGAATGGCTTGTGTTTGGCTCAAATTGGTGAACTATGGAATATTATATGTAATGGTAATAAATAAAAAGGTTCAAACGTTCTAAAGATGGCCTAAGTCATTTCCTAAATAATGTTTTTTCTAGGATTTCGTCTCAAGAGACAATCAAACAAATTCTAGGATTTTTCAATTATTTTTTATTTTTAGAGATTCAAAGAATTTAATGTTTATATAAACTTTATCCAAGTATCACAATAATTCAAATAGAGTAGAAAAATGTCATATAATGAAAAAAAAATCTATAATTAAAAAAACTAACTCAAAAAATTAAAAACGAAACATTGTCCTCAAATAGCAATAAAATGGAGAAAAGTTAAGAAATACTCCCTTGAATGTATGTTTCCTTGATTTGGATCCTTTGTTTTTTTTGGCAAGAAGTTTCCTTCAAGCTTTTTGGAAAATGGAAAACATGAAACAAAACACAAAACAACAAGTGAAATACAAAATGAAATATGAAATGGAACATGAAAATATGGGCTGCCTTCCACAAAGCGCTTTAGTTTATAGTCTTTAGGTCGACTATTTTTTCTTCTTCTTGTTATCCCACACTCAATCGATGGTGTAGAATTTCATTTGTAGGGTGAGTTATGACTTTGATGCAAATGTCATAAATAATAATTAGTAGCATCACACCTACAAGAAAATTAGAAATATGCAATTTTGGTGGATTTTCAATAAAGTATGAAAATTGCACATCTTTTTTAACCTCCCTTTCAATTTGAGTGAAGATGCATATTTCTTCAACTATGGGCTCATGAGATACAACAATATCATTTTCTTTTTCTTCATGATCCATTTCAATCAATTCATCCAACTCCTTAGTTTTAAGGAATAGTTGGAGGCTATTCAAAGGTTCTTCGACAACTTTATTCTCTTTTTCACTTTCAGCTTGACTATTTGGATTGGGAATGAGTTGGTTGGGATGAACTTGTTTTTTGGACTCTATAACAGTTGCAAGTTGCCCTATTATTGTCTCAATTTTTGAGATTGACTGAGACTGAACTTGTAAGATTTGGTAGGTTGATTGCATGAACTGTTGTAGGGTATCCTCTAAAGATGGGCTCGTTTCTTATTGAATGGGATATGATAGGTCGGATTGGGCATGGCTTTGATTATGCATGTTGAATTCATGCCCTTCATTCATTGGAAACTGGGTATGACTCCATGAAAAATTTGGATTATGGGCGTGGGCAAATGTGATATCAAAGGATTCCCCGTATGCATGCATATCATTGATTTTTCCATAATTTAAATTTGATTGTGCATAATAGTTGTACTCAGAATTCCAACTATAATTAAAATGATTCATATGGTAAAAACTAAATCACAAACTATTTTTTTAAAAATGACAATTAAGGTAAAAAGAAAAAAAACTAAAAATTAAGAGAACAAAAACAATGTTAAGATATTAAACAAAATTTAGGAGGCACAAGTGCCATCAACTAAAAACAATATAATAAAATAAAAAGTTAGGAGACACAAATGCCATCAACTATCACAAAATAACAATAATAATAAAAATAATAATAACACAAAAGCTAGGAGGCACAAGTGTCGTCAACTAACAAAGATATAAACAAAATAAAATTACAACAAAGTCACAACAAAATTAGGAGGCACAAGTGTCATCAACTATAAAAATTATAAAGATAGATATATAAAAATTATAAAAATTAGGAGGCACAAGTGCCGTCAACTAAAAAAATGCAATAAAAATAAATATATAAATAAGTTTTTTTTATTGGTGGTAGAACCGTCCCAAATTTTCTTTTTATCTCTTTATTTTTTAAGTTTTTATATAAATATATATTTTTATATATTTATTTTAAGTGCAAAAATTAAATAACTAGTAGAAGAGTTCACTAACCTTGAGATAAATTTCGTTTCTTTTCTTGCAACTCCCCAAACGATGCCAAAAACTTGATGGACCCAAAATGGGTATGTTTTAAATATTTATAGCTCTCAAGCGCACGAATCGTATATGAAGTATAGTGTTCGTGTAAGCACGAGATCGAACCTAAATGAGTTGTCTAAAATAAAAAATAAAACTATTTTAAATCAAAATTAATAAATTTTAACCTAGCTCCAAAGATTGATGAGAATTTGTGACAATAAAATCAAATAAGAGAAAATAATAAAGAAATTAAAGACAATATATAAAAATAAATTAATAGTAGAAATCAAGATGATAAAAGAAGATTATTAAGGTATTAGAATCCACAAAATATAAGTTTAATAAGATTTATAAGTACATTGATTCCCAAGTTTCAATAATAGTAGAAATTAATCAACTATCACTTATTCAAATTAGATATTCTATTTAATCACAAATTATTATAGAATTGTAGGATTTATCTTCACTTTTAAAATTATAATTTCAAAGTATTTAATGTAAATCAAAATAATGAAATAACAAATAAATCAATGAATATTATTTATAAGACAAAACATAATATTTTTGTTCTAAGCATTTGATGTGCACAATTTAATAACACACCTTAATAAAAGAATATTATGATTTTACACTAATGAAGAACAAAGTGTAAATATGTTCTAACAATAAAAAATACAAGATATTTAAGATGAAAGAAAATATTTGAAGGAGAAAATCCATAGACTTTATTGCACAAAATGGGAAAGCAACATACAACATAAATACTATCTAGTTACATATTGTTTCATCGTCACCTTAATAATCTTAAAAAGAGTAGATTCCCATAACAAGCATAGAAATTACAAACCAAAAATTACAAACATAAATAGGAAAATTTGGAGGAGGAACCCCCAAATTTTTCCTCTAAAAACTCATAGAAAAAATGACCAAAAAGAAGAAAAAGATGAAGAGAATGGAGTAGTCTTGAAAGTGTAGAAATTTTGTAGTGTCAACCTCCTCTCCAAAAATGGTCTTCAAATCCCTTATCTATAGCCAAAATAAAATGTTAAAATAATCAATTTAAATTAATTAAATTGATTAAATTAATTTCAAAATGGAGTAATAAGGTAAGTAGGGGTAAATTTTAGGTGTAATGATGATTTTTGGGTAAAATGTATAGAAAAATTTGAGTAAAAAGTGGTATTTTTGAACAAAGGGACAATGGGACATTGTTGGGCTCAAGAAAATTGGAGACATGCATGAGTTTTGGTGGCAATTTAGCAGCTGGGTTTGGTGGAGTGGGCTGGCTGAGGCAGCTAGGCCGAGTGAGGCAGGCGGGCCCAAAGGCTGGGATAGGCAGCTGAGCCGAGTGGCTGGAGGGAGGCGCATGGGTCTGGGCTGAAGGCAGACCCACGATGTGGCTGGGAGAGGCTGCTGCTGGGAGGCACATGGGCCTGGGATGAGAGGGAAGGAGATGGTGTTGGGCTCACGTGGGAGGCACGGGCTTAGGCAGGGAGGAAAGTTGGCTTGGGCCTTGCTTCAAAATTATCAATTTTTCTTTCCTTTCTTTCAAAACTAACACTTTTCTTTTCTTTTCTCTTCATTATTTTAAAGCATAACAAAAATGCAAATTACATCCAACAAAACAAATAAACATTAAATTATAATCAAATATTTTCAATTATAAAATGAATCATATTAAGTCCATGAAAATATTAATTAAAATTTAATTTACTTTGGCAATTAAGTTCAATAAAATCACATTCTTAACTTTTAATCTAACAACACTAATTTCAAATAATTAAACAGCAACATATTATAATAAAATATTTATAAAAGCACACAAAAATCTATCAAATTATGATGAGACTAATAAATTCAAAATTACTTAAAAAACTTAATAAATTAATTAAAAACTCAAGAACTAAGCAACATCTGGCTTACAAAATGTGGTAAAATAACTCTATTTTGTAGAGTTATCAGCAATGTCCCTGAAAAAGACTGAATTTGTCATACAAGACAATGATCTCTGCTTTCATAATCACACACAAATGCTTATGATATACTGATTGGAAAATTTTGTAAGTCTTATACACACCTATTAATTTGGATAAAATATTTTTTGTGACAGGAGTATATATTTTGTGATATTTAAAAAAAAAATAAAAGCATGATATATATGAAATATATTCTCTAACCTTATAGTAAAAATATATTATGAATTAATGTTTGTCACTTTCTCCAAAGACAAGGCACGAAGACATTGGGTATAAATCAGAATGGGATATTTTTGGTACTTTTGGTTCTTTACTATATATATATATAAATTAAAAAAATAGTAAAAATAATTTAAAGGAGAAACCAATCCGTGTGTATCAAAATGGCATGTTGTATCAATATTGTTTTGTCTTTATCATATTTTTTTAAGATCAAAAGTTTCCTTTTATGGCTTGTTTCCCAATTTTGTTTTGTGTGTTAATGTTGATAGTTGTTTTTTGGGATATTATCATGCACATTTAAATAGTATATATTCATATTAATTCTCAAATTGGGAATAGAGATCAAATCCCTATCTCTCTCATTCTTTATATTCGGACAACTAGGGTCTCATTCTCACAACCGTCACCATCCTTCTTCTTCTTTTTCTTTTTCGGTTTCTCTTTTCCTTGTGGCATTTTTCTTTCTTTGTCTTGCAGCCATGATGAAAACTAGAGGAAGTGGGTCACGGTCTCTCAAGGACTTGAAGGCTGGCTCATTGTCTGCATCACCCTCTCTCACCAAGAAAAAGGCTCAAAAGAGTACCTTATCTCAGCCCAGCCTCATTGACGCAACCACCACCACGAGCAAAGCCGTGGTGATTCCGGACCTCGAAGCGCCAAAAGCTCCACTTGGACCTCCTTAAATGGTGGCTTCGCTCGCCTCTGTCCCTGGGTCTTCCAAAAAGGCCCGAGCATCTCGCTCTGACGATGCCTCTTATCATGAAGGTGCTTCGGCCAAAACTCATTCTGACTCCGCCAAATATCCTGATGTTCTTGCACCCAAGAAGAAAAACAAAGGGTGGTTTCAAGTTTCTTCTTCTCGAAAATCCCCTAGGACCAAAGGCTCTCACCCTACGGATTCCTCTCCAAAAGCATTGTCTCCTATGGCTTCCACTCATCTCTCCAAGTTTCTGACAAATGTGAAGAAAATTCCTCCACCATGTTCCTCCTCTGAATGTGTTCCATCTGAAGCATTTGAACCCTCTGATGTTGATCCACTTGACGATGATGCATCTATTGAAGATGATGTTGCATCCGAAGCCGAATTTGACCCATCAGAAGACCCTTCTGTTTTTCCAAAGGGCAAGAAAGCTGTGAAAATTCCTGAGATTCGTACAAAGTCACACGTGGTTCCTAAAGTCATAGCAAGTTCATCTTTTAAAGCTCACTCTTTGAAATTTTGTTTCAATGAGAATGAGAAAAATATGAAGCATTATGTGCATAGAGATGTTATTTATGAGAAAATCTTTTCTTTCTCTGCCCATAGAGTTTTTGGGGTCATTAAAAATATTGAGGATAAAGGGTGGTTGTGATCTTAAACTGAGTTTGGTGGTTTTCTCCCTCAGGTTGTTCAGGAATTCTATGCTAATCTTAATGATGAATTGTTTGATAGCAAGTATTTTATGTTTGGTCAAGTTTATGTTCGGGGGCATTGGTATTTGTTTAGTGCTGCTGAAATTGCCAAGGTACTCAATGTGCCTTCTGTTGTTACCAATGATGTGGTGGATTTCAACAAATATAATGTTTTATCTGAATTGGTGGGACAGAATATGGTTTGGGAACAACACTCGATTCTCAAAGTAACTGATCTTACTCATTACTATGCCGTGATTCACAAATTTGCCATCAATAATTGGATTCCTACCACTCATTCATCCACCATTACCTTTCTTTTTGTTCAAAGTTGGGACTGGTCTCCAAGTTGATCTTGCTAATCTAATTTTTGATCAGATCACTACCTTAAGAAATGCCAAAAAGAAAGGCCAATATTTGGTGTTTCCTCATTTGATCTACAAGTTGCTTGATTCTAAAAATTCTCTTTGGTTGAAATATAAAATCGTGACACCTCCCACTGCTGGTCTAGATTACAAACTTAAGAAGGAGTCCTCTTTTGCCAAGAAGACTAAATGGATTGCTCTCAAAGCTGACGATGTTGATTCTGTCATCACTGAACTTGTTGGTGTCAAGACCACTATGGACAATGTTCAGACAGAAGTTCACAATCTCTAGAATCATCTCTCGACCATAGAGCAACTTCAACGCACCATGATGTCTCAGTTTGTTGCGGGTCCTTCCAAATGATGCCATCTGTCCCTATCTATGTTTTGGTTGCACCGTTTTTGGTTTAAATAAATTGTAAAAGAATGCTTTTTGTGTCTTTTCGTTTGGCCTCTCTTGTTTGTGTAACAAGGGGGAGAAATGTTTATCTTGGTCTATGTTTATTTTGTCATTGTGATAACTGATTATCTTGTTTATGTTGTTATTGTTGTTATTGAGATAACTATCGCAGGGGGAGTGATGTCGCATGGGGAGTAATTACATTCCTATTTTGCTATAACCTGGTTGTCTTTGCAGGTTCTTTCAAAATAAAATCTTCAAATATTTTTGTCTATCAAGTTGCCAAAGGGGGAGACTGTAAAACCTTGATTGGCTAACTTTATTTTTAGACAAAATATTTTAAAATTGCGAAAAATCAGCAACATATCTTTAAATAATTATCCCATAATTCAGCTGGTTTCTTAAGTGAAAATCTCTTTTAGTGTGAATACAATTTTTACCTTACTTATCACAATCAATCTTTATTTGTAAAATATTGTGTTTTATCTTGTGAGAATAATTTCAGGGATTATGTTCATTCTGGAATAAAGAATGTTTCAAAAATGAACATGGTCAAAAGAAATGACCATGTTCGTTTTGCCACATAAATCTGATAGTGTTTTTGACTCATTAGTTTCCTTTTCTGTCAACATAGAATTCATCTGGTTGGCTGATTTCCTAAATCAAAGGAATTTTTAAATTGATTACAAAGATCTCATAAAGTGATGGCCTTAGACAATTTCTTTTCCTATAAATACCTTACCAAAAATTTGTAAACATTATGTTATTTTGAAGAGTGTTTTATTTGTAGAGATTAAGTTTGTTCACCTTAATCTTTGTGAGAGTGTTGAGTGCGCTTGTGGATTAAACAGGTAGTGTTTATTGTGAACGTGTTCATAAGGATCTTTGGGAGAGGATTCTATCTAAGTCTCACTTCGGGAGGAAGTGAGCACTCGATATTCTTTGAAGGGATTTCAAGAGAATCAGTGTTTCATCAAAACTAGATTCGTAGAGAAGAGTACAACAAGATTGCGACAATAGTTTAAGAGGGAGTCTTACATTGTTTAAGTCAATGCTTTTGTACACATTATTTCTTTACTAATTGATTTATTCTCTGGGCGTGGCCCCATGGATGTATGTTATCTGAAAGGATTTATGAACCACGTAAAAATTCTCGTGTGTTGAATTTTTACCTGTTAATTTGTTTCCGTTTAAACAGTTTCATAAGTAGTGTTAACAAAATTGAAATTTGTCTAAACAACTTAATCGATATTCCTCATTTAATTAAGTTGTTTATTTTAAATCACTTGGTAATATTAAAATACAGAATTTCATGCTTGATAAATCCTTAGAAGCATTTCTAGAAAGTATTCACAAAGTGTTCTTATGAGGGAGGAAATAACTTTTAGGACAAATGTTTTGAACCTTGTTTAAGCCTTGAGATTTTCATCTTCTGCCTCTAATCCTTATGATAATTTACATAAGTTATGCAATATCTTCTTATCTTTTTTCTTAACTTATGTAATATTATATTTATATATATTGTGTGGCGACACAATTTTATATATATATATATTGTGTTAATTTTGATGTAATTATCTCCATTGTTATATTTCTCTAACACATGATATTATAATCTAGTTCATGATATAATCACAAATATGTAAAATATAAGCAATGCAAAACTCTCATTTTTTATGTCTTTAATTATTTCCCTTTTTATATATTTTCTTAAAGAATAAAATTGATATGTGTTTGATAAATTATAATATGAAAAATACTATGATATGCAAAAATAATATTATAGTGTATATTAAAATTGTTTGTTATTATAAAATTATTAAAATGAAAATATTTATAATCATGTACTATATATAAAATTATAAACATATTTTTAGAACAAAATAAAAAATATTTAAGATTTAAAAATTATTTATTTTATTATCATTTTAAATATTTTTATTTTGAGTAGTATATAATAAATAAGTAAATATATTTAGATTAAAAAAACACATTTATTATAGACTCTTTTTTTCTTCAAAAAGCAGTTTTAGCTTTAACTTTTAGTGGTAGCTTATGTCAGGAAAACTTATACATGATTTTTATTTATTTTCATGTAAATCTAATATTAAACAAATTAATATGAGATAACCTAGAACATGTTTCTAAAATTGAATTCAAAGAGAAACAATGATAAGAATGCTTACAGTATACGCAGCGGAATGAATGAGTCATTCCTTCAGTTTCTCTAACCCTTGTATCCTTTCTGTCGCAGAGTATTATCAAGAAACTGAACTGATCTTCTATTTTCTTCATAGTCTTCCAAAGTATCCTTAGAATCACCTAGACTAGAGTGGACAATTCTTAAGACATGAGATAGATACAAAGAGAAGAAGAGAAAATAACAAAAAGGCTTAGAAAATGACTTGTGTTTAGAGAGAATCTAAAAACTATGAGAAAATTTGACTTGTGACTTATGTTTTCTTCTCTCACTTAGCACTCCCTTTATAGACTAAATTAGGCCATTTAATTTAATTAAAAAATCAATAAAATAATAGCTAATTAACAGCCTAGGTCAAAATTATCATGGGCTTTAGGCCCGTGAAATTTGCTATTTGATTATAAGCCCATTAGACTTAAAATCAAGGCCTGTATTATTTTTTATTGATTAAATTAATTAAATAATTATTTAAATCATTTATCAAATTAATTGTTTATAATTTGAACCTTGATTTAAACTTATTTATTAATTTATATACCAATTTCTCTTAATTAATAAATCTGCCATAATTACTCGCTTCTTCTCCAAATTACATAACTCTGTGAAACTATCCGAAATTGACCTAGTCAACTTTGATAATTCTAATTGATAATTAAATCAATTAATTGAGACTATCTATATGATTTTATCTAAGGTACAATGGGGACCATGGGTCTATGAAATCAAGCTCCAATAAGTTATCATAAATCTAACAAATAAATTTAAACTTATTAATTCCTCGTGACTCCACTATACACTCGGAATTGCACTCTTGAATTCATAGAACACTCTATAAGAAATATAGATATGCTATTAATTATCCATTGTTACAACCATAATTGTCACTCAATCCTCTATAAACGGTCTACAATGAGATAGGACTAAAGTACCATTTTACCCCTCATTGTATTTTATCCTTAAAACACTTAGTTCATTGTAAATGATATTTCAGTAAACTAATTTAATTACTAAAATGAGACCTCTATCATTTAACACCTTGAACCAAACTAAAAGGAAACCATCGTTTCACTTCTTCATCAGAAGCTATAGATGTTCATATCTATGATAAACATTCCCACTCAATTATACTACTAAGTTCCCAAGATGTAAGTATGGGCTAGTCCATAGGGTAAGCTGGTAACGAACAAGTCAAAGAGCTCAAATAATAAAATCAGTTAGAATACTAACCACTCAGAATTGAGATTGAATTGACCTATAGAAAACTATACGATATGACTAGAATAGACAATAACGGTATGTTTACTTATCTTATCAACTATCAATATCGGTCTTGTCCGATGTAACAAATACATCCCATCTTATCTATTTTGCTAATGTTCTGGAAAGAACATACACTACACCAAATACCACTTTCCATAACACATAAATATAAGTTTATTAAAAAAGTATTATAATATCTAATGTAAAAATAAAAGCGGTAAATAATAATGAAAGTTAAAAAAAAAGCGAGCTATGAAATTGTTGAGTGGCAAACTAAAATGAAATGTAGTGTTATACTTTCCTTTTCCCCCTTCCCGTTCTATTCTCTAAACCTAAACCCAAAGCTCTCATTTTTTTCCTCCAATCTACCCATCTTCTTCTCTTTCCCCATTCCAGATCTGCATTATCACCCTCTACTAAAACAAACCCAGCCGCCTCTGTCCTTTATCTTCCTCTATTTTTACTCATATCTTTCTCATTTCATTCCGAAGAACTCAGTCGCTATCACTCCTCTCTCTCTGAATCTCACTCTCTTCTCTTCACTTTGGGCATGCAACGGAGACGTTGGGCATGGGCGGACCGTTTGTGTGACAGCCGTGAGCGACGCCTCTTTCTTAGAGCGACAACCCAGGCCAACGGAGACAAATCTCTACAACTTTGAGGAGCCAAATGCCCATTCCTCGGTTTTTGGGTTTGCCACAAGGGGCTTGGGCCCAACAAGGTGGATATGAATTCGCCGGAGAAGGAATTGTAATTGGGTTGATTGATACTGGCATTGATCCAAATCACCCAAGTTTTGCAGATGACACCAGTGATGGTCAATATTCAGTTCCTCCACCATTTTTCAGGCATTTGTGAAGTTACTCTAGATTTTCCATCGGGTTCATGCAATAGGAAGCTTGTTGGGGCTCGTCATATTTTAGCATCAGCTATAACCAGGGGAATCTTCAATGTATCTCAGAACTATGCTTCACCATTTGATGGCGATGGCCATGGAACGTGAGTTTATGCGGCTTTTCTTAATATATAGTACTTAACTTTTCTTCCTTTGACCCTGTTTTGATTGTCTCTGCTTCATAATTGTAGCATTACTGCCTCTTCTTTTTCCTATCATGAGTTTTGAATCTAGGTTGCAGTCAGAATTTGTGAAATTTAACGTGTACATTTATCAATTTTCTAGAGAAAGAAAAAGGTAACATTGTTGTTCGGTTGAATTGATATCCGTATTATAGGTATGTATTGTAATAACTTTTTCTACGAGCCAAAGAAGCTGCATAGAGGCTCTCTTAGGGGTGTCAGAAGATCTAGTTGATAAGTATAGTGTGTTAATGCTTTAGACTCAGGCAAAAGATAGTTTGTTAAGCAATAGCTAGTTGTGCTGACTGTTAGTTAGTTATAACTAATTGTCACTGATACTAGCGTTAGTTACAGAGTTTGTTAGAGTTAGTTTTGTCAAGCTTAATTATTGTATATAAACTCTCTTGTATCTGTAATTATTTATTCAATACAGAAATCACTTTTCACACTCCCAAATCTCTCAATTTGTATATCGTTTACAAAGATGACCTTTGAATTTAGCTCATGGGGGTTCTTTTATATTTTCAAATTTTCATTGGAGCTTTGTCATATTTTTAGCTATTAAAAGAAAATTTAAAAAAGGAAAGAAAAAAAAACTGCCAATGAGCTGGCTCTGTGCTTGGCCATGTGTTGTTTTTATTAATTAAACAGAAACTAAAATTTTTCATTATTAGTAGTATAATTGATATTGTTATTGTTGCTATATTATTGTATTTTGTCTGTTTCCCAAGTTGGGCATGCACCACACCAAGTCTCCATTTAGATAATGCACAAACATTTAGATATTGATACACAGTTGTTTGTTCATTCATATTTCTGTTAGATAAAGCACAAACACTGCCAGTAGATTCATTTGAATATAAAGTATAATTATATAAATCTTGAAATGACATACTCGATGAGAAAGGTAAATATATGTATATAAAATACACAAATATTTTAGATGATTTGAGGAAAAAATCTATAGTAATTTTTCTTTCCCCTATTGCCTCTTTAACTCTTCAAGAGTCAGCTGATTGATCTTGATATAATGTACAGGCACACGGCTTCTGTTGCTACAGGAAACCATGGGGTTCCAGTTGTGGTATCAGGGCATTGCTTTGAGTATATCAGCAAGGGAGAACACAGAAATTTGAGTATACCTAATTACAAGTTGGAGTGTAATGAGACAGAATTGAGTAAGGACTAGTTCTTCTATCTAGACAATTGCCAAAAGTTTTATAGTCATGACTACCCTTAATCATGGGAAATGAAAGTGGATTGTTTGAAAACCAAAATTTGGTACTGCAATAGTTTTTTTTAATATGACATTGAATGATTTATTTGGGTTGTGTTATATATACATATATATTTCTATATTGTTATTAAATTGAAAGTACTCTTGCTACAAAAAAAATTCAAAGTGCTCTGATCGAAACATATGTAAAAGACTTAAGCCTTTGTGTCATGTTGAATTTGATATGGTAGTTAAGGTTATTGATGATAAAAAAATTACATTATTATTGAACTTTGATATTGTTGTAGTTAAATGAGGAAAGGTGCTAGTTCTTTGCCATGGTGTGAAGGAGAATAGTCAATTGATTAAGATGAAGCACAATTATAATTTTGTTTGTGGCCTTTTATTATTATATGACCACTGATTTTGAATCTGGGGACTTGATAATATAATTGTTATTCTAAATTTAATATGGAATGCTATTATACATACACATATATAAATATTACATATGACTAATTCTGGTTGTGGGCATATAATAAGTATGTACTGAAATTTTGATTTAATGCTTTGTGAAATCTAGTCTGACTTGAGAGAAAATAAATGGAAATGTATACATCATGTTGTTTTGTGTTTTTTTTTATGTATTTAATAAAAAAAATTATTTATTAATCTAATTAATACTTTGTTCTTTTGTGATGGGCAATCATGGGGTTGTGGTGGTTCTTTTGTTAAAATGGAGGGAACAAAAAAACAAAAGCAAAAACAAATGGGGCTTTTCTGCATAGGCACACCGGCGACTTTTTTTTTCACTTTGTGTCTTCTACAGGATGTGGAGGCGATGGGGCTTGGGATGATGGCATGTAATGGTTCGTACTACAACAGAGGTATCTCGGTACCTTCCTTTTTCTCGTCTTTCTCTTGCTCACCCTCTCTTTATCTTCTGCAGGTGGCGATGACGACGGGCTCTCGATGATGAGGCTTGGGATGTTGGCAAAGGGATCTCACTACC
Source organism: Humulus lupulus (assembly GCF_963169125.1). Lineage (NCBI taxonomy): Eukaryota > Viridiplantae > Streptophyta > Magnoliopsida > Rosales > Cannabaceae > Humulus > Humulus lupulus. The sequence goes on along the minus strand of NC_084793.1, from coordinate 288,655,107 downwards.
CTGCCTTCTGTTTCGATATTGGAAGTCTCTTTTTCAATCTCTAAAGTATTTTGTCAACTATGTCCCATAGTCTAATTGAAAGGGTAAGTGCTCCATTCTTTTTGTCCTCTACTATACTTTAATGCCCTAAATGTTGATATTTTTGTATTGTGCAAATGAGGTTCACCATTTTTTTCAGTTTACTTTTGGTAACAGTGCTAGCTAAATTATTTTTATTTTTCTTCTGAAATTCTTTTTTGAGAAAGTGTTTCACAGTACAGATTGAAGATAAAAACTGAAAGCTTTTGTGATAGTTTACCATGCACAAATTTAGGATCTATTCGGGTCTTTGTCTCTTGTGAGCTGTGATTTGCTACTAATTGCTTGTTTTATCTCTGTTGGGTGTCATATAACTAGCTGCATATCTCTTCATTCATTGAGAAAAATCTCATCTTATTTATCTTATGATAAAACTCTATATGCAGGTTCTTAAAAGCTTGAGAAACTGGTCTACCTGTGTTGTATTCTTATGGTAATTATAAGATTTACTTCAATTATTTATCTTTTCTTGTTTTTTCTACTCCACATTTGGCCTAATGTTTCTATTATATTTTTATTCTTATACATTGCCAAGGGAGCCTAGATTTAAGATGCTTGCAAGTTGAAAGTGCTTGTCATATATTAGACCATATTTTTCCTCATTTATTGTGTTTAGTTTTAATAGTTGATTATAGATGCTTGCCTTATATTTAGCTCTAATTTCAGAAAATAAGAGAACTTCACTAGTTCTATAGCAGGATTTTACATGACCTTTCTGCATCTTCTTTGCCATTCCACTTAGTCTCAAATTTTGGTTTGTTGAATTAGTTGTAGTGTCTTTTATAGGGTTATGTATATTCTTCCCCATGCCATATATGATATCATGGTTTGTTTGGATTGAGTCATGTTTCTTTCTTGTTCATTTTATTTGGTTGTTAGTTGTATTATTGTTTTGCATTTGTGACCCAGATTCACATTTCTTTCAAAAATAGCTTTGAAAATATATGTTATATTAGCTCCAAAAATTAATGGGTTATATTTATATATATTTTCTTGTTTATCTATTTATCTTTGACGTATATTAAATAACATATAACAATTGCTCATGGTTGCCACAACTACTATATTGCATTGTACTTTAACTTTCTGTTATGTAGCTAACCCTTGATTTCTCCTTTTATGTTCTGCATACTTTTCTCTTTTTTTTACTAATGTAATTTGTACATTTGTTATGTGTGGAATTGTGGTAGCTGAACCACAATATTGGATCTAAGGGTTCTTTTTTGGGGTTTGGTTTCTTGGTTATTTATCTGATTGTCTTTGTTTTATGGTTATTGTTTTTGTTCTATTATATGTTTTGCTCTTCTTTTTTTTAGTTTGAGTTTCTATCAGCATTTTATATAGCATCATAAAAGTAACCCCTTGTTGCTACACTCTTTCTTAATAAATCTATAGTTTCATCTTACTGAACAAATGTCTCCTTGAAATTACTCCTCATATATTAAGTACAATTAAGGTATCATGAACTTTCTTTATTAAAAGCAGGGGTCGTTGTGTTGCAGTTCTACTGCAGGAGGCTAGAGGAGTTTGGCTAGATCTAGTATTAACTTTGACATAAATGGATAAAATGCAAAAGAGTTAGTTACTTTTAAGTGATATTTTCGTGTGATTTGTTAAATATTTTGAAATGATTTTTTTAGGAATTAAGCTTCATCTCTCAAACACAACCCAAGTTTATTCTTTTTTCATCATTGGTATGCTATTTAAGGAATTGGTGTATTTCTTAGCCACTTCTTAATTACAGGTTTGAAAAGAAAACCTATTAGGATGCCTTTTCTTTTTTCTTATTTTCTTTTACTTTCATTGATCTTAGAAAATGGCTAGAATTGATGGGTGGATGGATATGTTTATGAGTTTATAAGTAAGGGAAAAACCAATGTTTTATTAGAAGACTTTGAATTGAAGTGAAGATAGCTTCCTAGGTTTAAGCTCAGAATGTGACTGATAAAGTCTTTTTTTTGGAATTTATGAGTTTTTCTTATCTGGGTATTAAGCCATTGCTTTGAATGAAAAAAAATGCCCAAATTTAATTTTAGTTTTCTTGTTATCTGGGTTTTAAGCACATAATAGAGGAAAATCACATATATATACATATATATTTATTATATGTTGATATGTCCTTATCGTTTTAACTCAAAAGTCATGATTTTTGAAGTTTTTTTTTCTTTCTTTCTTATTAATTCTTGCGTTGTAATTTCTATCACATAAAAATGGAGTTTTGATTAGTTTTCATTTCCTTCTGACAGTTCCAGCCTTGGAAGTGCAAGTAAAGTTGAGAAAAAGGGAAAATGTCAGTGACAGGATCGAATTCTGAACAGCCACAGTTCATTGCCAGCGCTGGAAATCGAAACTTTTCATCTAATGCCCCACTGATTGAGAACTCTGATGTAATGCCCCGGATTCCCTATTATGGTTAATGGCTGGATTAGTAGGCCGGGAGGGCCATAACTGTTTAATTATGCCATTAAATGTGTTTATGCATGTTTATGAGAATTATATTATCATATGATGTTAAATGCATGCTTGTGAGTCCACATTTGTTTACAGGGGTATTATGGTAATTTGGCTCGTTGAGGGTATAATTGAATATTTGTTGTATGTTAATCACATATTGTGAGACCACATTATAATGTGGATTGGTTCGAGTATTTCGACATGAGACGATCGTTAAACGTGATTATCGGTTTGGTCATAACAGGTTTGAGCTCGGGGCTCGGGGTGAGTCTCGGGGTGATATTAAAGGCTATCGCGTTACCGGGGAATTTAGGGTAACGGGTTATGAAATATTGGTGTTTGAGGATATTGAGATTAGCGGGAATTGGGAAGCGTTAATTATAATTAACGGGTTTAGCGGAATGTACCAATTTTGCCTTTGGGGTGGCTTTGGAGACTTAAGATGACATGAGGGGCATTTTGGTCTTTTTTAAGGAGGATATATATAAGGTTTAGTGGCTGAAGGCTGTGGAATAAAACAGAGAAAAACAGGGGTTAGATTCTTCTCTTCCCGTACCTTCCCATAGTTTCATCTTCTTCATTGCTTCTTTGAGAGTTTTGTGTTCTTGGTGATAATTCAAGCTAGAGGAACTCAAGGCTGGGTTGGAGCACTTGTGTTAGCCTGTGTGGGAGGTTTAAGCTAGTCTCAAGGTGAGTTTTGGCCATTAATTTCAGTTAGTACTCTGTTTTCGTTCTGGTTTTTAACTCATGGATTTTGATGTGGGGAGTGAGGATTAAAGGGAGTTTTTGGTGTTAGATGATTGGGTTTTGGTGAGGAGGTGTTATAGGTAAGGTTTGGAGGTTCAATTACATGTTTGGAGAAGGTTTTAAGATGGTTTGAGGGACTGGTTTGAGAGGAAAAACGCACAGGGAGAAAACTGGTTCGTGTGGCCGACTTAGCCATTATGGGCTGAGCGCCGCGGCGCAGCAGGGGAGCGCCGCGGCCCTTGGCGCCTGGCAGATGGGGAGCTTCTCTGTCAGGGGGGCGCGCCGCGGCGCAGCAGAGGGGGCCGCGGCCCTTAGAGCCAATTTTGCTAAAATAAGGTTTTTAGCTTGGGGATTCAAACCATAGGCCTCGGGGTTGGACCTAGTACCCGGTTGGGTAGTATTTGATGTCTCGGGGGCTGGGATTTGGTTTGGGAACCCTTGGTTATCATTTTTATTGATGAATCCTATATTTTGGTTATGACCAGGTGACCGTCGAGGAATTTAAAGGTTGATCGTTCTCAGGGGTCGTTCATATATTTATTCTCACTCGAACCAGAGGTAAGAAAACAGTGTATGAATACAGTTGCACCCTGTATAGGAATATGACATGCATGGTTTGATATTAAGGCATGTTGGTTGATATATGTGGACATGGATTGCATGTTAAATGCTATTGCACGTTGGTTACCTGTTTGAGACACTGACTAGTCAGGGACCGACTCTAAAGTCGAGAATTATGCATTGAATGGCTCTATAGCATTAATGCCAGACCGACCCTAGGGTCGAGGAACTTATAAGCGCTTGCCTGGCTTACAACCAGATGAATATAGCCAAGGTATATGACCCCGGTGACTGTTTGTCACATGGCTAAGGGACGTTGTCCATAGTTTCGACTCCAGAGTCGTGAGGAAGGTTATGTTGGTGACTAATCACCTTGCACCTGTCCTAAACAAACTTATAAGTGAAACACTTATCGATTAAGCCCTGGTGACCCTATCGTCACATGGCTAGAGGGAGCGATGCTCATTATTGTGACTTTTGGCTATTGTCACCTATTTGTTGGACTGATAGTCCTGAAGGAATAACTATGATTATTGATGATATTATATCATGCTATATTGTGTTTTCTTGCTGGGCCTCGGCTCATGGGTGCTATGTGGTGCAGGTAAAGGAAAGGAAAAGCTTGGCCAGCCTTGAGTGGAGAGCTTGGGCGATGTAATGTACATACAGGGCCGCTTGACTGCCACGGTCAAGGAGTTCTCAGAGGGACTAGGGGTTTACCCTATTTTTGCCGCTTAGGCCGGCGGGGATTGTATATATGAACTGTAGCAACTCTTTTGTAACATGAACTACTTGTAAACGTTTTAAAAAGGCTCATGAGCAGTTTGTTTACTTAATAAAATGTACCCTTTCCTTTTACTGGTTTTCACCTTAACTTGGTAATAACACTTAGATCACGTTTTTAACCAAAGGACTCGGGTAATGAGTCAAATTTCCGGTTCACCATTCACCGTAACTGTTCTGGGGTAGCCAGGGCGTTACATCTGATGCTCAGATTGTTGTTCTAGATGTGAGTCTTTTTCTTTTTTCTTTTTGCTTTGTATAAATGTAGTTTATTCATTAATTGGGTGCTTATCATGAATGGATACAAAATATTAGATTAAACCTTGAAACTGTTTGTAATAAGTCTTTAAAGAGAATTAGATGAACTAACTTTTTTCCTTCTTTCTTCTTTACATTCTTTTATGATAAAGGATTAATTTATCTTTGACTTCCATCACTTTGCTTAGTTTATGATTGGTCTATGTTTCAAAATAAAATAATTTACCAAGTAAACAATAGACTTTATAGCATGTAATTCTTGAGACTAGTATGAATAGAATTGATTTTTTTATTAGAGAGCAAGCCTTATTTTTTTAATTTGTAAATATGATTTTATTTTTCAGCATTTGGGTTAGCATTTATAACTTGAATTTCAAATTTGTGTCCTTTTTCATTTCCCTTTATACCATATTTTTGCTTTCTATCTGTTTTCCATTTTGGTGATTTTCCATAAAAAAAAAAATTAGCTTGGTAGATCTGTTCTCTTATATGAAACTGTAAGATTAGCAAGAGAATTTTATCTGTTGGTAGATCTGTTAGCAAAAAAATTAGCTTGGTAGATTTGTTCATATTTGTTCTCTATCTGTTGTTCTATTTCTCTCTATGGATTCATCTCTTGTTATCTATCCTATTTTCTCCTTTGGTCCTATATCACCCTTAGTTTGTTCCTTTCTATTTATGTGTTTGCTATGCTAATTTTCTATTAGAATTTCATAACTATGCAACTATTTTTCAGACGCCTTTCATATTAAAATGCATAATTAGCTTACATTGTTTTAGTTGTGTTTTGATGTAGGCTTGTATAGGAAAATACTTCATATACTGATGTTTTTGTGCGTTCCTTGCTTAAAATAATAAAATAAGAATGATAACAGGATGCTAGTTTTTAAACATTGTATTTGCATGTTTGTTAGGGTATATAGCTTCTTTGATGACATGAGTTTTTTCATTGAGTTTCAAAAATGAGTTATATATCATATAGTATTTTAAGGTTCACATTAACCGATTTAAATGTTATGTTATCCAGGTCAGCTTTGTACTTCATTTCATGCTACTTCACAAGGAAATGCTCCCAAGTAAGTGGTGCAATTAATTAGTATATTTTCACTGTTAGTTGGAAGATATGCAGGTGTTGTTGACATGAACTAGGTTTTAACTAGAATTAGCCTAACATGATCTACATTTCTGCATAGCATGCACACATATCATGTATTTACAATTAGACAGAGACACTTAGAGAAATCTGAATGAGTCATGATTGGGCGTGGTCTAAGTGGTTCCTTTCCAAAGTAAATCCTTTTTTTTTTGGTAATTAAGACATCAATACCATTACACGCTAATAATGTAGTTACAGGTCATATAAAGCTTGATACAAGCAACAGAGGCTGCATGTATAATGTGTTAAATCAACTTCCTTCATGTTGATGCAAGGGGATTCCCGAGACATTCTGTTTAACAGCTTTGTGCAAGAGTTCATAACGTGTTCCATGTCTCTATGTTGCGGAAGTATGTTTCAGATACAACACATGTGCTGAGGTATGAGGACTTGGAGCTGCAGGCAGACTTGTCCTATGAGGAGAGACCAGTTCAGATTTTGGGTCGGAAGGACAAAGTTCTGCGGAATAAGACGATTCCGTTAGTGAAAGTATTATGGAGGAATAGCAAGGTCGAGGAAGCGACTTGGGAGTTAGAGACGGCGATGCGGGATCAACATCCCGAGCTATTCAGGTAAATTTCGAGGACGAAATTCTCAGTAGGAGGAGATAGTTGTAACGACCCAAAATCGTTGATAAGCCTTAAGGGCCTTGATTAGTGTGCCAGGAGGGCATTAATAGAATAATTGTGATTTAAATTAGTAATTATATGTTTAGTAATGTTTATATGATAATTGATGATATTATGTGGTAATGTGATATGTATATATATATGTGTGTGATAAATGTGAGAACCACATTATTATGTGGTAGGTTTGTAGGGCACGACTCAAGACGATCTTAGGGTCAGATAGCGGGGGAAAAGTCACAACGGGGCTTAAGACGTGACTTTGGACAAGTCAGGGGTATTTTAGGTATCGGGTAGTGAATTGGACTATCGGGTTATGAAAATAAATATATGGAGATATATTTGAGGTTAGGATGTCTAGGCGGGAATATTGGGGGATTTTACTATTTTGGCCTCGGGAACGGTTCCGGCACCCCGAGCCTTGGGATTGATTTAGCAATGAGATAGACTTAAGGAAACTTTTAGAAGAAAATAAACCGACCTAAATTCTACTCAGCTGGTTACTCTCATTCTCACTCTTAAGAAAAAAAAAACAAAGGAAACTAACTAGAAGCACTCAAGGGAATTGGGGATTTGAGCTGAAGGATTTCTGGAAGTTTAGAGGGATTCAAGAGTAGTCTTGAGGCTTAGCTCAGTGATTTAACCAGGGTTGAATCAAGATCAAGGTAAGGGTTTAATCCATTTGTTTTCCTGAAATTTAACCTTAAGCTTCAGCTGGATTATTGAGGGTATTACTCCATTGATGATTAGGGTGGAATTGAGCTGGGGAAAATCCTTGGAATCAGCTGGGTTTAGCCCAAGGGAAGAGTTCAATCAAGAAGGTAAGCCTTGCTTTATGAATTGATGATCTGAGTTTGAGTTTTGACTGGTTATAACAGGGTGTTTGTGTTCTTAGAGTCTCAAGGATTGGAGGTGAATCTTCTATGGTTTACTGAGCTGAATTTCTGTTGAAATTGTGTAGCATGAGTTGGGGATATGTTGGGTGTTGAAGTAGGAAGCTTAGGGGTGGTTTTGGGCTTTAAAATGATGGGTTTTCTGGGCACGAAGGGGAGGGCCGTGGCTCTGTTCTAGAGCGTTGTGGCCTTAGGATGAAAAAGGGCCAAGGAGGCTCGGCCATGGGAGGGCGCCGCGGCCCCCAAGGCAAGGGCCGTGGCGCGTGTCTTGTTCAGGATAGGCTTGGTTCTGTTTTGAGGCTAGGGCCGTGGCTAAGGTCCAAGGGTCGCAGCCCTTGGTTGCACACATGAGTTTTTTAGGGTTTTAGGCACGGGAAGGTGGTCTAGTGCGCTCGGGATTGGTTTCACCACCGTGCTTGGTGGAATTCGGATTCCCGGGAGTTAGTTTTATAACCGGAAACCTATATTCAAGTATTAATGAAACCCTAAACTTTGATTGTGACTAGGCGATAAAGGCTTAGGCTCGGGAACGGATCGTGCTTGAGGGGCGTTGCTCGTAATTCAGTAACTGTACAAACTAAACGTAAGAAAACTGCACCTGGTTGAATATATGTGACGGGACTAAGGGCTCCCTATTGTAAACGCTTGAAAAGATGGTATTACGCCATGCAAGCCAATTAGTGAACCATCAGCCTAAGGGTGCCAAGGGTTTCACTAGCGCACAGGGCGCGACTCGGCCACTGGTAGCCGAGGACAGCTTATTATGCACTGAGCTCAGTTTAAGCGGGCCGGAGTCAGTGGGTTAAACAGAGGGTGCGGCCTAAGTCTTCGGCCCTGAATATTATGTGAGATGAGTGTTATATGTGATAGAGTGTATCTTGAATCTGATTGTATGTGCTAAATATCTGTTGTGGATTATCTGATGGGAATACTTGCATAAAGTGTTAATTGTCTGTTACCATTGATTGAGTTGTATAAGGTGTTTTGTTGCTGGGCCTTGGCTCATGGGTGCTACGTGGTGCAGGTAAAGGCAAGGGAAAATTAGACCAGCCTTGACTGGAGAGCTCAGCGAGCGGAATGTACATAGCCAGGTGCTCGGCCGCCACGGCTGAGGTTTAGGCAAGGACGTGAAACTTGAAGACTGTCTGGTTTTGCCTTAGTATGGCTAGTGAATACTCATGTACTTTTGGGAGTCTGTAAACTTATTCTAACTTTGTTTTCTTATGGGATCCCATGTTTACTACAGTTTAAATATATGAAATGAGTCTTTTGAGACCAAAACCTTTTTAACCCTAGCTCTTACACGTTTAGTGACGCGTTTTTGAGATAATGACTTGATCAGCGAGTCTAGCACCTTTATAAATACACAGTGTAACGGTCTTGGCTATCCAGGGCGTTACATAATCAACTTACAAACGTTTCTTTCTTGTCCAGCTACTTTAAATCCTTCTGGCTGATCCATATAAATGACTTCGTCAAGCTTTCCATTAAGAAAATCTATCTTGACGTCCATTTTCCAGATCTCATAGTCGAGAGCGACTGATATGGATAGGAGGATGCGAATGGACTTGAGCATGGCTACCGGACTAAAAGTTTCCTCATAGTCCATGTCTTCTCTTTGGGCATAACCCTTTGCCACTAATCGAGCTTTATAAGTCTCGATATTTCCATTAACACCTCATTTCTTCTTGTAGATCCACTTGCATCCAATGGCCCTAAAGTCACTACGTGCTTCCACAAGATCCTAGACGAAATTTGAGTACATGGACTCCATTTCCTGTTTCATGGCTTCAAGCCATAGTTCCTTTTTAGGGCTAGCCATTGCATCTTTGAAAGACAATAGATCATCATTACTAGTGTCACCAACAACCATATTGGTTTCACCATTCAAACCATAGCGAACTGGGTTCCTAGAAACCTTCCCACTACGACGAGGCTCCATGACTGTTTGCTCAGGAACAGTGGTACTTTCTTCATTTAAATAGACTTGCGTTGGTAGGAAATGAAGAGTGGGAATTTTATCTTCAACTCGCATTGATGACGATGGAACATTGGTTGGAGTTAAATCTTTAATCATCTCCTCTAAAACTACTTTGCTGCGAGGTTTGAAGTTTTGGACATAGTCATTTTCCAGGAAAGTAGCATTCATAGAAGTAAACACTTTCTTTTCTGAATGACTAGAGAAAAGTCCACCCCGAGTACCTTTAGGATAGCCAACAAACATGCAAACTTCAAATCGTGGTTCTAGCTTTCCTTCCTTTTTCCTTAGGACGTGAGTGGGACACCCCCAGATTCTATATGGCGTAAACTAGGTTTATGCCCATTCCAGCGTTCTAAAGGTGTTTTGGGGATTGATTTAGATGGCACAACATTGATAATTTCATTCACAGTTTCAATTGCATGTCCCCAGAATGAAGTTGGTAGAGTTGAGTAACTAAGCATGCATCTAACCATTTCCAATAAAGTTCTGTTACGACGTTCCGCTACACCATTTTGTTGCGGAGTACCTGGGGCAGTAAATTGTGATAAAATCCCAAGTTCAGTTAAATGATCTTGGAACTGCATATCTAAATATTATCCACCCCTATCAAACCGCAAGATCTTTAATGCTTTACCTAATTGGTTTTGAGCCATTGCTAGGAATTCCTTAAACTTTGAAAATGTTTCTGATTTCCTATGCATTAGGTAAAGACATGAGTATCTAGAGTAATCATCAATGAAAGTGACGAAATACTAAAAACCACCCCTGACTTGTACATTCAAAGGTCCACAAACATTTGAATGAACAAGTCCAAGTGGTTTTTTGGCCCTATACCCCTTTGCAGAGAATGGACGCTTGGTTAGTTTGCTTTCTAGACAAGATTCACAGACATGTAATTCACCTATGGTGAGTTCCCTCAAATTTCTGTCCTTTGTAAGTCTTTGGATCCTATCATAGCCAATGTGACCTAGTCTCAAGTGCCATAAATACGTCATATTATCGTTATCGGTCTTTTGACGTTTATTGGTCCAAGGTTTAGCTACTTTGAATAAATCATTATTAAGAGTGTGGGGTTCGTTAGGTCGCAGAATATAAAGCCTGTTTTCCAAACATGCAATACACAATTGTGATCCATTGAAATAAATATATATATTAGAACTTGTGAAAGTCATTTAAAATCGTTCTAATTGCAACATGGAAACTGAAATTAAATTTCTACTAAAATCCAGAATAAAAAATACATCTTTTAAAATGAAGTATTTATTTTCGAACTTTAGACGAGCTATTCTTCTAGCTTGGACCTTAATGAACGCTCCATTCCCAACTCTAAGCTTTAAGCCTTCGTCCACTTCCTCCCACGATTCAATAAGTTGTAAAGAGTTACAAACATGGTTTGTAGATCCAGAATCAATAATCCAAACAGATTTATCATTCTTTAAAACACATGTTTCCAAGATAAATGAACTATAATCATTACCTTTGTTTTTAGCTGCTAGAAACTTGGGGCAATCTCGTTTCCAATGCCCCTTCTCTTTGCAGTGAAAAAACTTATCTTTACCTTTCTTGTTTTTCTTGTTCTTCCCCTTAGGCATCTGTGCATTTGGTTGTGCACTTGTCTTTGCAGCCTTTGCAGGCTTGATTTTGTTGTATTTTCCACCTTTCCTCTTGTTTTCAGCTTTCGAAGATGAAGCTGGGTTAGCTTCAACCTTAGCTGGATCAGAAGCAACAACTGTAGTCTTATTTTCTCCTCCCTTACTAGGTCCACCCACAGCCTCAAATGCTTCAATCGTCGATTCTAGAGTATTGAGCGAAAGGTTAAGACCTATGGGTTAGGCTCAAAAATCTGATCCTCGTTCATGAGATGCGTTGGACCATAGTTGAGTTGATCATGAACGTGCAGATACAGTGCCATCCAAGCATTCACGGTGTCATCACGTATGTGCGGAGATGGTGCTATCCAAACATTTACGGTGTCATCACGAGCATTGATGGCGCCATCACGAACGTACGGACACAGTGCTCGTTCTGGGGATTCCTCAATAATGATGAACTCAGAGTTGTCACCAATAAACTCTATGTTGATATTCTGCTTCCAATTAAGGAGGTTTTCTCCAGTGAATTTCCCCATCGAAAGTTGAGAAGGATGGGAGTAGACACAGACACTACTTAACTTAAAACTACTAATTATCAATAAAATAGAAATCAATCACATTTTCTCAATAAAACTTCTATTCACACAAATTTCAAGAAATAACACAACATATACCAAAAATATGTAAGATATGAGAAAAAAATACAAAAAACAATCATATCTTTATTTCTTTAGGTTTTTAACTAATCTATAATATCATTGTCCTGGTTGGCGAGAGTAAAAAATACCACTAGTTAAATAGAGTTGTAAACTCATTTAATAATGGACACCAATATTAACAACCTACTATTCGATCAAAATAAGAAAACAAAATCTCTTATTTTATGAGCTAGACCCACGGTTTCGATAATCATAGATTTAGTTCTAGTAGTCATCGTAGGGGTGAGTAGAATTTGACCTATAATTATCTATCTTTCGAAATCTAACCTTGTCAAAATAACTAATGAACATCTTCCGTAGGGGGACGAATCAAAGCACCTCGAGGCCCCATTAAACTATTGACTATGTTAAACCAACGGTGGAGATCGAATAAAAATCTTAAAATAAGTTCATTATAAAATTAAAAAATAGTATTTTTATTATTTTTTGACAATTAATGACTGGTTCTCCAAAAAATTGTAAGATTAGAATTTTTAAAACCAAAGTCCTATAATTTTCTATTAATTCTAAAGTGTCACATTGAAACAAATTCAATTAATTTAGAATTAATTTGTTGCTAATCAATATGTAGGTTTAACTAATATAATGAACCTATACAATTAAGTCCAACTCAGGTAAATGGGCCTTAACAATTGGGCTTATATGGAGGAGGGCTGGGCCCAGTATGTCGTTCCCACTACAAATGCCCCATATCTTCCATACAAGCTCCAAAATACAAGAATTTAAACCTTCGTTTTATTAATTAATTAGACCCACTATAGTCATGCAAAGCAAATGGGCCTTCACAAGTGGAATCACCCACAAGAGAGGAATTTAAACTTTACATTTTCTAATGGGCCCAAATAAAACCTATCATTTTATGAATATTTTATTTGGCAAAATCTATATATCTAACAAACATATGGGCCACTATATGCATCTAAACCCAATTACAAAAATACCACATATAGTGCAAACAGACATGTTATAATTGGATGGGCCTAATCATGTTACTATATGTTACACCCAGATTTCGAACACGAGAAGTTATGATCCCGAAATCTAGGGTCGTTCGGTGTAAGCTCGAAATAGACACGGTCGTCACATGATCCTTCAGCCAAACCATTTCTCTGTAAACAGCGACCTCGAAGGTTCGAGGGATGTGCATATTCGAATATGCTATGAGCTAGCAAAACAGCACGGTGTGACACTTGGATATATCCCTGAACCATCTCTTGCCTTCCAGACTAGTTCGAGCTCGGAAAGGGTGAGTTCGAATGTGGCGACATCGTCAATGTCTATTTGTTTTAAGCATAGGCAAAGTTAGGCAATGAGCTCATGATTAACTGATACTCTCGAAGATTTGATGAATCCCGTATCTGAGTTAATAAGTTATATGTGAACATATTTATTGTTGAACAATCCCAATGTTCAAGGGATATTATTTAATCTGTTATCCGATCCCACCTTTTATGGGACATTTCCATGTACGTAGGGAATAATGCATTAAATAGAATTATATTAAATGATTCACAAAATATCTTCCCGAGATATGTGGGAATGAATTCTGCAACCTTCTCTATAAATAGAGAAGGAAGTACCATTTGAAAAGGAAAAATTTCTGATTTCTGGAGAGGAATTCTGGGAAACTATTCTCTGAAAACTTTCCAGAAAACTCTCGAGTTCTAATAACACCGACTCGTGGACTAGGCAGATTTAACTGTTGAACCACATAAAAAAACCCCTATGTTCATCTTTGTTCATTTCCTGCGATATTTTCTTGTTTAATTGCTCTCCTATTTAAGTTGACGAAAAACGGCGTCAACAGTTTGGTGCTTTCATTGAGAGCTATTAAACAGTGCGTGAATCTGTTTAGTCAGAAAGCCTCTTGAATTAGCAATGGCTGCAAATGATTCCAATATTCCTGAGGAGGAAATTTTAGATGAATATGAGTACCCCTGACGCCGTGGAAAGCAACCCATGGTGGGTCCTGATCCCGATGAAAGAAGTGCTTCATCCAACTCTCGGGGACCACCTGCTCCCAGGGCCGACGAGGACATGTACTACAATCCCGAGAGATATGTCCCGATCGTGGAACTCAAAAATCGCCAGCTGCGTAAGTAGTTGGCAGAAGCTAAAAAACGCAACGAAGAGCTAGCTAGACTAGCTGTTGAAGCGCAGGCGGCTTAGGCCCCACCTCCACAAGATGCTCCTTCTCTGCCTCCACGGGACGTTCACGTCCCACCTTGTAGGCCTCGAGGATGGCCACGCAAAAATGCAGCCACCTGAAGAGTAGGGCAACCTCCGCCGCCAGCAGAGCAGCTTGTCCAACCAAGACCCCGGAGAGGTAACCGGGCCAAAGGTGCTACCAACCCAACTACAGAAGCACCAGCAGAAGTAGGTAATAACCGAGCCTCCTCAGAGGCTTGGACCCGAAATCCAGGTGCTATGCAGACTGTGCCAGAGCCTGGTTGTGTGAATTCAGGGCCTTCTAGGCCCCGTAATGAATGACAACCACCTTCTCCAATAAGGTATCCACCATCGCCAATAAGGCATCCCTCGCCAATTCGGAGAAATGTTCAACCGACCCATCGTGATAGGGAAAGGCGAGTTGGGCAAAGACATGTGAATGATGGATCTGCTAAGGAGCGTAGGGGTCCCCATCCCACAAGGAGCCAGTTGTCTCGATCTCAAACTATTGAGAGAAGGAGGCCAACAGGAAACCCATCTCGAAATAATCATGCAACGAACTATGTCAGCGAAAGTTTGGGTGAAACTAGATCCATGAGTATATATAACCCAGAGCCTAGAAATGTTGGAAGTCGAGGAGATCACCCAGATTTATGGGAGCATTTAAACCATAATTGGGGACGTGATAATCCCCCGAATCCAAACCTGAGAGATCATCTTAACAGGCGCAGGCACCCCACACCGAGGCGTGGAACTGGAGTTGTAATCAACGATAACCAGTTCCCCCTGATTCAAGCCAAACCTCCCGTAGATCTAGTCCAAGAAAGGATCAAACAGTTGGAAAGAGCATTCAAGCTCTTGCAAAACGAACGAAGCCGGGAACGGGATGAAGAGTTCGATGAGGAACTCGAGCCCTTTTGATGAACCCGAAACGGGTATGTTTTAAATATTTATAAATCGCAAGCGCATGAATCGTTCATATAGGATAGTGATTGTGTAAGCAAGGATGTCGAACCCAAAGGAGTTATCTAAAATCGAAAAGAAAACTATTTTAAACCAAAATTAATAAATTCTAACCTAGCTCCAAATATTGACGAGATTTTTTGTATCATGAAAATAAATAAAAGGTAATAATAAAGAAATTAAAGGCAATAAATAAAAATAAATTAATGTTAGAAATAAAGATTGTAAAAGAAAGATTATTAAGAAAATATAATCCACAAAATATAAGTTCAATAATATTTAAAAGTACATTGACTCCCAAGTTTTAGTAATAGTAGAAATTAATCAAACCATTACTTATTCAAATTAGATATTCCATTTAAGCACAAGTTTTTATAAAAAGATAGGATTTTTCTTCACTTTTCAAAATTATAATTTCAAAGCATTTAGTGTAAATCAATCTAATGAAATAACAAATAAGTCAATGAACATTATTTATAAGGCAAAACATAATAGTTTTGTTCTAAGCATTGGATGTGTACAATTTAATGACACATCTTACATAAAGAATATTATGTTTTTGCACTAATGAAGAACAAAGTATAAATATGTGCTAACAATCCAAAATACATGATATTTAAGATGAAAGAAGATATTTGAACAAGAAAAATCCATAAACTTTGTTGCACAAAATGGGAAATCAACATACAAAATAAATACTATCTAGTTAGTTACAAGTTGTTTCATCATCACCTTAATAATCTTAAAAAGATTAGAAACTCATAACTAGAATAGCAAATACAAACTAAAAATTACGAACATAAATAGGAAAATTTGGAGGATGAACCCCCAAATTGTTCCTCTAAAAATACATAGAAAATAACCAAAAAGAAGAAGAAGATGAAGAGAATAGAGAGGTTTTGAAATGTGGTAAGTGTGTAGTGTAACCTCCTTCAAAATTAAGCACCTAAATCCTTTATTTATAGCCAAAAAATGAGTATTAAAATAATCAATTTAAATTAATTAAATTAATGATAATATGGCAAATAGGGGTAAATTATAGGGTGTAATGATGATGTTTTGGGGTAAAATGTGTAGAAAAGTTTGGGTAAAAATTGGTATTTTTGGACATAAGGGGACAAAGAGACAAATTTGTGGGCTCAAAGGCTGGGCTTTTGGTGTGGCAGGCGGCTGAATGGAGGCATTTGGCTGAAAGGAGGACATGGGTGGGTTCGGCCGTGCTGGTGGCATGGGAGCATCAGGCAAGCGTGGGTAGCTGAGATGTGGATTGGGCCTGGCTGAAGGGTGTGGGCCCGTGGGGCTGGCTGGGGGTTCGGTTGGGCCTAGCTGAGGAAGGGTGCTGGTGGGCCCAAAGGAGGCAGCTGGAGGTGTTTCGGTGGTGGGCCTGGAAGGTGGAGTGGGCCGGATGTGCTGGAGGTGCCATTTCCTTTGCCTTTCTCTCAAAAATGCCACATCTTTCTTTGATTTCCTTTAAACAAAAAATGCAAATTAATTTCTATAAAATAGTATAAATTAACTTCAAATAAAATATTTTCAAAATACAAATACATCTCATTAATTTTAAGAAAATATTAATTTAAACTTAATTTGTTTTGACACTTAAGTTGAATAAATATGCATTTAATTTTACCACTAAACGCACAACAATAATTCAAATAATTAAACTACAACATATTACAACACAATAACTATAAAAACACACAAAAATCTATAAAATCATGATAAGACTAATAAATTCAAAATTACTTTTTTACTTAATAAATTACTTAAAAACTCAAGAATTAAGCAACAATTAGCACATAAAAAACTGGTAAAATAACTCTATTTTGTAGAGTTATCACCTTTGCCCCGCATATCTCTAGCACCCTATTTCCTCAAGGATTCAGAATTCCTCATGTCCAGCCATTCGATGGAAATTCGGATCCATATAGTCATTTAAGTACATTCAACACAATCATGCGAGCCAGTAATGTGGGCTACGAGCTCAGATGCATGCTGTTCCCAGCCTCTCTCACGGGACCAGCAAAAAATTGGTTTGAAAAATACAAAAGGCATTCGATTACTTCTTGGGATCAACTATCGAGAGATTTCAAGAAACAATTCAAATCCATGGTCGGCATTAGGCCCGAGGCTTTTGCCTTAAGTAATGTCCGACAACAGCCAAATGAGTCGCTGAAAGGTTATCTCACAAGGTTTAACTTGGAAGTCACTCGAGCTCATGATGTTGATGACAGTGGCCATTTAATGGCTATTCGAGCTGGTGTAATGCCTAGAAGTCCTCTCTGGGAAGATATGTAAAGAAAGCCCGTAAGGTCCTTAATCGAGTTCAATCGAAGAGCTCAGAGGTTTGTCAATGTAGAGGAGGTGAGGTCAGCTTTGAATATGACCTCTCAGCCTATAACTATAACAACAAACACAAACTTTGCCTCGACCTCGGCGGATCCTACGACTTCGAAACCCCCCAGGGACAATCCTTCTAAGAGAAAGAAAAATGAAGGGAATAACCTCGAGGTGGAAGGGGGAAAGAAGAAGAAAGGGGAAAGATACTTCTCCATATACAAAGTGTATACCGAGCTCAACGAGTCTCGGGAGAATATTTACCTGGCTAATGAAAACCAGGTCCCTTTCAGATGACCTGATCCAATGAGGAACCAAAAGGTGAAAAGAGACTCCAACAAGTACTGCAGGTTCCACCGTGACATCGGACATACAACCGATGAATGCAGCCAATTAAAAGATGAGATCGAAGGATTGATCTCGAGAGGATATTTCAGACAGTATGTGAGAAATCAAAACCCCAACCAGGCTTCCACCAGCCAGAGGGCAGCAACTGTACCACCTGCCCAGAACAGCAACCCCCGAACGTGGGAAGATGAACGACCATAAAAGGGCAGGCCCTGGCAGACTTCATTGTGGAATGTACAGGAGTGTCCGACAACGAAGTTATAACCCCAGCCTGCGAGCTGTGGAAACTTTATGTCGATGGATCTTCCAACGAAAATGGATCGGGGGCAGGGATAATATTGATTACTCCAACTGGAAGTTGATTTCACTCCGCCTTGAGGTTCAACTTTGAAGCGTCTAACAACGAGGCTGAATACGAAGCTCTATTAGCAGGACTTCGAATAGCCAAGGAGCTCAGGGCTAAAGTGATACATTGTTACAGTGACTCGCAGTTGGTGGTCAACCAAATCTTAGGAGAATACCAGGCTCGTGGAACAAAGATGGCCGCATATTTAGAAAAAGCGAGAGCAACACTCGAACATTTCGAGTTCTACACGATAGAGCAGGTTCCTCAAGAACAAAATTCAAATGCAGACGCCCAAGCCAGGCTCACCACATCCACCAAGGTTGATGCGTTGAATGTTGTGCCAATTGAGCACCTGCCGACACCCAGTATTAGCGAGCCTGAACAGAAATATGTCTGCATGATTAACTTCGAACCAACCTGGATGACCCATATAGTTGATTACCTCGAAACCGACATTCTCCCAGCAGAACGGAACAAGGCTTGAAAATTGATGTATCAGATTCCCAGATACACTATTGTGGAAGGAAGGTTATATCGGAGAGGATACCCTATGCCATTACTCTGATGTGTGACTCCACCCGAGGCCAAGAAAATCCCAGAAGAAATTCATGAAGGATTTTGTGGAGACCACACTGGGGGGCATAGCCTATCTAAGAAAATTATAAGACAAGGATACTTCTGGCCCCACTATCAAAGCAGACGCATTTGAGTACGTCAAGAAATGCGATAAATGCCAGCGGTTCGCTACAATCCCGCGAACTCCACCATGTGAGCTAACTATGATGACCTCCCCATTGCCATTTGCGGTGTGGGGAATTGATCTCATAGGCTCGTTGCCAATTGGCAAAGGTGGAGTTAAGTACGCAGTGGTCGCGGTGTGGATCGAGGTCAAACCTCTGGCAACGATTACCTCGAAGAAAGCCTTGGACTTTGTGGTAAAAAACATCATCTGTCGATATGGAATGCCAAGGAAAATAGTATCAGATAATGGTACTCAATTCAACAGTGAATTATTCACCAATTTTTGTGAGAAAAATGGGATAATGAAGAGCTTCTCATCTACTGCCCATTCCCAAGCAAATGGTCAAGTCGAAGCTGTGAATAAGACTCTCAAGAGTTCTATGAAAAAGAAATTGGAAGAAGCTAAGGGAGAATGGCCCGAGGAGTTGCCCCAAGTCTTGTGGGCATATCGAACTACGACTCGCACTTCAACAAGACATACCCCTTTTTCTCTGGCATATGGATGCGAGGCCATGTTACCAATCGAGGTCGAAATACCCACTATTCATAGCCATGCTTGTGATCAAGCCTCGAACCAATCCCAGCTCGAAGTAAGTCTGGACCTTATTGAAGAAAGACGAGATGAAGCTCAACTAAAGAACGCATCATATCAACAACGAGCTACCTGATATTTTAACAAAAAGGTTCGGATAGGAAATGCAGATTGGGAGACTTGGTGTTAAGGCGTGTGTTCCTAGCTACAAGGGACCCAGCCACTGGCGTACTCAGGCCCAACTGGGAAGGACCTTATCAAATCGAGTTAGTTATTCGACCTGACATCTACAAATTGACGAGATTAGACGGAGAATTGGTACCACGAGCATGGAATGGCGAACATCTACAACCTCACTATCAATAGTGTAGGAATGATGTCTTCTGTAACCGTGCTTGTTTATCTTTACAAAGTTTCTGTTAATAAATTGTTCAATTTTGAATAAAGATCATTTTCGTTTCAATATGTTGTCTTTTTTCCAAACTCTCTTGATTTAATAACCTATGGACACTCATAGGACATTAAGGGGGCATCAGTGGTATATATACCATAAGTTTGAAAAAAAATAACCAAATATAGCATACACAAAAACAAACAAATGTCTGGACCGTTAACCCGACATAAAAGTTAAAAGTGTATTCTAAAAATAAAGTGTTTGGATACAACCAAATGTGCGAGCTAAGATAATTTGGACATAACTAGATTATTAAAAATAAAGTGTTTGGATATAACCAAATGTGCGAGCTAAGATAATTTGGACATAACCAGATTATTAAAAATAAAGTGTTTGGATATAACCGAATGCGCGAGCTAAAATTATCCATTGTTACAACTATAATTGTCACTCAATCCTCTATAGACGGTCTACAATGAGATAGGACTAAAATACCGTTTTACTCCTCATTGTATTTTATCCTTAAAACACTTAGTTCATTGTAAATGATATTTCAGTAAACTAATTTAATTACTGAAATGAGATCTCTATCATTTAACACCTTGAACCAAACTAAAAGGAAACCATCGTTTCACTTCTTCATCAGAAGCTATAGATGTTCATATCTATGATTAGCACTCCCACTCAATTATACTACCGAGTTCCCAAGATGTAAGTATGGGCTAGTCCATAGGGTAAGCTGGTAACGAACAAGTCAAAGAACTCAAATATACAATCAGTTAGAACACTAACCACTCAGAATTGAGATTGAATTGACCTATAGTCAACTATATGATATGTCTAGAATAGATAATAACGGTATGTTTACTTATCTTATCAACTGTTAATATCGATCTTGTCTGATGTAACAAATACATCCAATCTTATCTACTTTGTTAATGTTCTGGAAATAACATAACACTGTAATGTGTAAGTAGATCATATCGTAGATTGCCAAGTCAATGTAAATCCTGTGCACTGACTCATCTTAGGACTAACTAATTTTGAACATATAATCATATTTATATTCTACTGTGATTACGTCACTATAAATATGATCAGTTATATGCTCGGGATTTAATAGAAGTTTATATTAAACAAATAATCATGAAAATAAAACATGTGAGTAAAGTATTTAACCAAGTCAAAAAATTATTTATATTCTTTTATTGATAATAAATTAGATTAAAAAGAAATTATGTTTTAATTAAGGCATAAAACCACAATAGCTTATGCATAAATTCTTGAATAAGTTGTTTTATGATGGTTTACCAAATACCTTTATTGCACAACTTTTTCAAAAAGCGGCTAAATTAAAATTTATCTCAAACATGTCGTGAGTAAATAGTCTTTCAAAGTGATTGGTCCTCATTATTTTACCTCTTTACCCTTTGTTTTATTACTTATTTATTTATTTTTCTTTTTATTTTTGATACAATTGAAATTTAAACTCCTCCCCTTCCCACACACACTCACACATCAAACCACTTGAACTAGCCCTTATTAACTTAAGTTCTTATTTTATCTCTTACCTTTCCTTTTGAAGAGAAAACAAATAGGTAAGTTGATCATAATTTAGTATGAGAAATTGATATAGGAAAGGGTATATACGTAATTTTAGTACTTTGGTATGTTTTTTTTTTAATCATGAACAATTTTTTAATTAATGGATAATTATTGAGCCATTTCATGCTTAGTTCCAATATAATTATGCACGGTAGATTAGATGACTTTTACAATTAGATGTAAGTTTCGTTCCCCTCTAATAATTATATTGTCCACAGTTTCAAGGTTGGGTTTTCCCTATTCTAATCTAAAATTGTGAGGAATAGAGAAATACAGAAAGGTTTTTTTTTTCTTCCCATTAATGGGTAAGCATTAATGCTATCTTATCTATTTTATATCTAGCACAAAATAAATAAAATAGATGAATAATAGTGTGAACTAGGACATCAAATTGAATATGTAATCTTCCAAGTAACCCAAAGAAAAAGGAATATGCAATCTATAATCTATTAGTAGTTTATTATTTTTATATATACTCATATGGCATACGTATTGTTCATTAATTTATTTGAAATTTAGAAAAAGAAAAGAAAATGACATATATATATGGCAATGAAGTTGTTTTCCATGAATGTGAATCTAGTCAACTGGTACTCTTCTAAATCTGTCATTAGTTAATTAGTTCTCCATGATAATAGACTATTGGATTCCATAGTGTAAATATAAAAATGCCATACTGCCTGCCAATTTGTTACGTTTCTATTTGTTCAACACATTATTTATAACAAAAAGGAAATAATTATTTAATGCCATAAACTTTAATATATTGAATATTACTTTTAGGTTTGTGTAGCTGGGAGATTGGAACAATGGACAGCTTTTTATGCTAAAGTAGATTATTTATGAGCTACTTAGCCTTACTCAACTTTTATATTCAAACTTGAACTAATTATCTCTTTCAAAAAAAAAAAAACCACATCTTTATTAAAATGATCCACAACCACCCACTAGGGATGCACATGAGTCGAGTTTTCGGGTTCATCAGGTTCGGATTTTGCGGGTTTTGGATTGGGAAATGGGGTACCAAACCTGTTCTGAATTTTTTGGTTTTTTGGATAATTTTGAGTTTCAGGCTTGGTAAGGTGGGATCGAATTTTGGGTGGGATTGGGCCGAAAATGAGTTTTGGGTTGAAAATGGGCATTGGTAAATTTTTTTAAATATACCAATTTTTGATATTTTTTTAATTTTATTTTTCACATATTTTTTTTAACTTTGTTGTTAGTTTGGTTCAATTAATATTTTTAAGAATTGAGTCTTGGTAAAAAAAAATTGGAAGCGTAGGGGTTTAGGGTTTTTCTGTCATCAGATTTGAATTAAAATTAAAATAAAATTTTATTTTTTTATTTGTTTGGGTTCAAGTGTAACCAAAACCCAAACCCGTGTATGTGTATTTATTACACCAAAACCCGATCCAAATATACTCGGATTCGAGTCGAATCCGAACCGAAATTATAAGTTTGGCAAACAAACAAGTTTTGGCGTTGCGGGTCAAGCGAATTTTTGGATTTTGCGAGTCAAATGTTCACCCCTACCACCCACAACAGAAACCTTATGAATAAAAAAACAACAATAAATCAAAAAAATGAAAAACTAAAAGGACACAAGAAGCCGCCAAAAAGCAACACCCAATCCGTAAGAGCAACGCCATCACTAACGAGACCATGTCTAGCCTGAGCCAACCACAAAAACCACTCGCCTGGAAGCAAGGACACAAATTGCTGAATTTGAGTCCCTCCTTCACAAACCCAATGCTGTCAAGTGACCTACACTCGAAAGCCCACCCAACCGGAGACACCACTCCACGGGTTGCACTTCACTAAACCAGTCATCTGCACAACCAATGTAGCTTTGTTTTAGTTTTATGAATTTTATCATTTGGCGAAAAAGAAAAAAAATTATATCGTTTTAGATGTGTTTTGTACATTTATTATACATTTGAGGTTTAAAAATTTTTACTATTTTTTGAAGGTCTGTAGACATATCAAATGGAGTATTTTTGGTATTACTCCTAATTATAGTTAAGAGTGACAATATTTATACTCAAAAATGAAAAATATAATGTACGCGCTCAATTTATAAATTAAAAAATTCAAATTAAATTATTTTATAATTCATTCATGAAGCTTTTATTAATTTCAATTTTTTAATAATGACCATGGATCAAAATTATGAAAGAGAGAAAAAATAGATAAACATGTCCATAATTTAAATAATATATTATATTTTATTCATGTATAATAAATGAGTTTTTTTATAAAATTTTGAGATATCAATGTAATGCCCCTAGATATATATATATATATATATATACCTTTTCATTGGATATATAAAATGTAAATATAGTTTATTTTACCTGAAAAAAATATATTAGGTGAGTAGTTTTATGTATTATTTTTCATATCTTATTCAAGACATTCGATAGTTAACAAATTTAATCGCCAGTATTTTGTTTGGAAAAGTTTAGGCAAAAACCAACCAATTGAAACTATACATGTTTGGTTATAAAAAACTTTTGGAAATCAAATTGCTGGTTTGGCTTGGTTCCCACTTTAAATAAAAACGACAAACCTAACTACAGATACCCCTACTTTTATTGTGAACCAATACAACTAGTTGCATATGGTGAAAGTACTAAAATACACAATTAATAGTTCAAAGAAACAAAATCAAGCACTTTTTACAATATTCAACTAGTTTCAATGATGTTTACAAACAAAGCAAGCTTATTTTTTCAAAAGATTAAAATCAATACATAACTTAGTAAAGCAAAACATACAAATTGTTCAATAGGGAAAGCTTCTCCAATGGTCTAAAAAACACCAAGAGAGGTAGGATAGAGAGGAGTGGGATTATAAGTGAAACAATTTGGAACATAAGTGGAGCTTCTTCGTTTTGGAGGGTTCCTGGATTTGATTGCCGGTTGGTTCAAGTATGCATACTTGCTTTTTGTCCACCTGCATAGGTTTATTGCAAAGTTTCTTAGTTGTGAATAGAGCTTGATTGTTGTTTTTGTTTTTAAAAATGAAACTATGAGTTAAAGATATCTTCAAGATGTTTTAACAAATCATCATCAAACAAACAAGATAACAAAAGTGTATCAAAGCAAGTCATTGATGTGTCAGCTAACCAGTCCTTTATCCCAACTCGAATTTCATTGGAATTCTCCTCCTTGTTGCTGTCTTTTGTAGCAGCTCTTTTATTCTCCTTGGCATCTCTTTCCTCATCCATTAAAGACTCTTCGAACCATTTGTAATCTTCTTCCTAGTCCACCATACAAATTTCCACATATAATAAAGAAATGTAAGAAAATGAAAAAGTTTGCAGCACCTACAATCCAAATTTCAAAACCAAACTAACACTAGAGAGATAATGTAGCATTTCATGATTTAAGATGACTAAAGCACATAGTTTTTATCTTTAAACTGGCGCCATAAGCAAGTTATTGATCATAGTAAAATTCCATTTTATTAACTTTACATCTATGAAAACTTATGTTCTACCAATCTTGCATGATTTAAGATGATTAAAGCACATAGTTTTTATCTTCCAACTAGCGCCATAAACAAGTTATTAATCATACTAAAATTTTATTTTATAAACTTTACATCTATGAAAATTTATCTTCTACCACTCAAAGTCAGAATGACTGCAAATATGTTTTAAGGAATCTTACAGAGAGATTACGAGCCCTAATGCGAGCAGCTGTCTTGATAGCAGCAAGAAGATGATCTTCTTCATCTATGCGTTTCTGCCTCCAAAATATAGCAATTTCTTGTTTTGTCACACTCTCTGGATTGGTCTTCTTAACCCAGAACCTCGGAAGAGGTGGTGGAGGCGGCGGCCGCGAAGCTGAAACCACCTGCTTTTCTTTTGCACCTGCAACTCCGCAGCCCTTTGTCTTCTCCATATTATGATGTTATTCAACTCCCTCTGTCTCAGTCACTTGTTAAGTTTCTAACTCAAGTTATTGTTTTTTATAAAAAAAAATAAAAAAAACTCGAGCTATTGTGAAGTCACAAAAATGATTATAGAAATAGTAGAGTTCTAAATTTCCAAGTTACAAATTCCATAACCTACCAACCAAAGGCGACTGATTCAACCTAGCTAACCTTCAAATATAAGTTACAACTACTATATATTTTCTCAAGTTTAATATTAGTTAGCTTATGGTGTTATTAGGTGCATTGACTAGTAGTTTTGCTACTTGACATTCCAAGAGTTGACAACTGATGGAGCACATATGGACAACTCACATAATTTTATATTAAACTAATCTTATCCCAATGCTTTCTTAAATATTGATTGATTATCTACCATGGTCAATCAAGATTAACGAGTTTAAACTCCTAGTATCTAACCTCGTTAATTCAAATCAGTCCAAATAAACCAACATTAACCCACCAACTAACCTAATAGAGGAATGGACTATCAAGAATTAAAAAAAATAACATCAATTTCATTTCGTTTAGATGAAAACCCTCCAACCATTTCCATAATTGAAGCCGACCCATTAAGTTTTTCAGACTGAGAATCAAAGAGCCTTTGTGTTGAATCAAAGACCCAGCTAGAAATGACTTGCCTGGGACCAAGAAAAGAAAGGTGAAACTTGGCAAGGATTATCAGTCAAAGAATGCCATCATCATCGTAGATGAACCTAAAAGTTAAAGCACTCGTTCTTAGTACTCTTCCTCTGGATGGCGGATGGCCCAGAAATCAATGGTCGAAAGATTTGATCTTTTCCTTTTTCTCGAATCATCCACCAAAGCGAAGAACAGGTTGCCGACGAGGAAGAAATTGGCGGTTGTTTATGGTCAGGTGGGTTCCACTTTCACATTCGATTAGAAGCCACAACTATAAGCACTGATTAACTCCACTAGTTTTGGAAAGATGGAAGAAGATAAAGTCGTTTCATCATGAAGCACGACAGGTCGTTTTTATAATGTATTGAATAAAAATCCTGTCCCAAATTGGAAACACTCAAAATTTCACCCATTCTCTATTTATTTAAATTATTCAACTATATACTTATTTAAATTCATATTTTCATATATTTAATTTTAAATTTTTATAAATTAAAATTTATTTTTATTAGATGTTTTGGGAGAAAGAATTTTAATTATACTAATATCAATTAACGAAACGATGAATAGGATTGTATCACAATCCACATACATATTAATCATTTATTTTAGAGTTTGTAAAAGTCAACAAATTCATTAAATTTACTAAAAAAAAAATTGTTATGGAAATTTCATACTACTTCTCAATTTTTTTTTAATATTAAAATTATAAATTCAATATACAATATTTTGCTAATTGATATACTTTAGTTTTCAATTCATTTGAAAATAGTTTAATCAAACTTTATATATATTTTATTGAAAATAAATTTTCCTTCTTTTGTAAATTTGGTTTACTTAGGATCTAAAATTAAAAGATCAGCTGAATCTTACTAATTTTTTAGAAAACAGTATAATTTATTTTGTATTATCAGCATTGCATATTTTCTTTAATATCAAACATGAAACAATTGTTGTGTAATACTTGTTTTTTAATATATTGTCTAACACTTTTGATATTAATTTTTTCCCTGTATTTATATATATTCTGATTAATTAATATTAAATCAATGTAATAGTAATTCTCATTCAACACAATCATAAATGAAATGAAAATAAATGATACATCAAATTTGAGGTGAAATGTATATTCATTCCAAATGACTGCAACTTTATTAATCTTTTGCCATTGGTTTGTAATGAATTGATGATTCAACTAAAAAACAACCATAATAGCCATTGAATATAAAGTGAAAATTGTTATCCATGATCCACCCTTGAAGATAGTTGATACTCCTCAATTTCTGTTTTATTTGGAACTCAAAAAAAAGAAGATAGTTGATACTCCTTAATTTCTATTTTATTTGGAACTCAAAAAAAAAAAAAGAGATTGATTTTACAAGAGACCTATTGAGCATGTTTTTGGAGCACACAAAACAACAAAGAGTATGATACAGTTATCTGAGCAAGTTGGGTATGACTAAAATAAGAAAGACTTCTACATGAAGTAAAAAGCTTAGCCAGTTCGAAAAATGAAAGTTCAATGAAGACCTTGGGACACTAGATTTTCGAGAAGGGTGCTTGGCACATTACAACCATGAGCAAAAGCTCCTTTAGAGCATGTTCTCAAGATTTTCAAAAAGGAAGTGATCAAGGCAGAGTTCATTGCTGGATTATTTTTTATGAATAAAAAAAATAGAATTAAAAACGCAACAAGGTTTATTAATCAACATTTGTAAGTTTAAGAAACTTTGAATATTATTCTAAATATCCACTTTTTCATTTTGTATTTTAAATTTATTGTGGTTATAACAAAATAGTAAAATATCTCATTTATTATAAAACGTTAGGTTCAGCTCCATATTGAGGGAAGAAACATTTTGAATGCCAAAATATTTTAAATTATGTATCACAGATTAATAAAATACTCGAGAATATAGATTAATATTTTAGGTTGAACTACGTAAATCTCTTGTTTTCTTGATCATTCACAACTATAATAAAAAATAACCATCATATTTATATAAAATTATCGTTAGCATTTATGAGTGTCAACATTTTGGTGCTACAATGAAGACTATTCATCATGGTGGCCTTATCATCAACGATTTCAACATGTTAAGTTCTCACGCGGCAAAGCTCGTTTTGTGCCTCTGCTAGGGCATGTTTTACCTGCTCGACCCTAATGGGGTGTTTGGTATGGGGTTTGGATTTGGAGGAGTAGAGTTAGAGAGAGTTTAGATTAAGAGAATGTGAAATTCAAGTGTTTAGAGGAGTTAAGATTATCCTCAAATCAAGCTAAAAAATGAGACTCACTTAGAAACACAAATCCCCAAGTCATTAAAAATAAATTTACCAAACATGGGTTAGATTTGACATTCTCATTCCCACCAAACCAAACCCCCATACCAAACACCCCCATAGGTGGTGGCAGGATGCCTCAATGGGCAACATAGCCTCAAAAAAATGGGCTTGGGCCTAACCTAGTATTACACTACCATTTATGGAAGGGAAATTCACATATTTTTCTAAGATTAAATTTAAAAAAAAACTAAAAATATGGAATCTGTACAAAATTATAAAAATACGGAGTAACATAATTGTAAATATGGATTTTTTTTTTTTGTAAACAAAGTTTACAAATTTGTAACAATATAATTTTTTTTAACTAAAATTTACAAGTTTGTAAGCATATGTTGCAATTTTGTAAACATAATTTACGGACTAAATAAAAAATTGTAACAAGCAATTACAAAACTGTTATAAATTGCTATTTGGATTTTGTAATTTTTGTAAAATTTCGAACTTGTAAATGTTTTTAAAAAAATTTACAGTACTATATGTAATTTTTCCTTTATGGATTTAGATTGGGCTGAGCCCCACACGACATCTTAGGCCTAACTATTGGGCTTGAGGACACACGCCAAAACAGGTGCTCTTTTGATTCCACCGCTTGCTTCTTATAACATGGAGCACCAACTATGATAACTTTAATTGAAATACTTGGAATAATTTCATGAAATCATTTTTTTTTCGTTAAATATATCAAGAGATAAATAGGAGATTTTTTCTTCTTTCTAATTTGATTGTCGAAGTACTATTATTTTGCCCGAATTATAGGTTATTAAATATAGTGGAAGTATCATCTGGCATCTATTGAATTTAAGTTGAGCAACGAATTCTATTCTGAAGCTATGATTGAATTAGTTGATGGAGAAAACAGATCCTCACAATCATTCTTTTACTTCATAATAGTCTTGTTTGTGAGGCTTGCATGACAAACCTAATAGGAGGAAATGCAGCATCGTACATGAAAAAGGGAGCAAAATATGGGTGTAAACCATGATATTGAATAACAAAATAAACGTATTAATTGCACATGCAAGTGTTCTAACCAAGCCCCGGCACTCTGTCCCAGCCAGCCACTAAAGCCTCCATTATGCCATGTCCCATCCCATGTTTCTTGTCTTACACTAGAATATGGGTCTCTTCTACATATATTTATATATATATATATATTTTGTAAATTTATTTATTTATTTTAAACATATATATATATATATATATCAGAGTCGGGATATAGGAGGCAGCTCAGCTATACTCTTAGTATTGTTACCTCATATTGAGGTACGACTCTTTTGAATGATTTAAAATGCTTGTATATATGAATAATTACCTATATTTTTTCTTCCACTTCTTCGTATATTTGGCTATTCATATAAATATGGTCCTGAATGAAACACGTCTAGTTCATTCTAAACAAGTACTCTTTCATGTGCTATCCAAGGATTAGATTCTTCTTGTTTTTTGATGTTTTTGAAGTCAATCTAAAGTACCCCAATCTTGTGTACGAATTTGGCTCTTTTTCATTTTAATCAAATTAATTTCCCAGTTCTGATGAAGGAGTCAACATCCCAGATCGATGTAATAATAAGCTTAATATTCTAAGTTTCAACTTGAGGGAACAATAACAAAACAGTTTTTTTTCCATGGTATAATGTGCAGTTATTACATCAGAATAACACTAGTATATAAGTTATGGAAATAAACAGATTGGAAATCTTTTGCTTAATTGGGAATCAGGTCCATAAGATTTGAGTTGTGAAGAGTAATGACTAGTCTTTTTCTTGATGTACATCTCAAAAAACAAAGGATACCCTTTTCAAATTATTCCACTACATTATTGCAAGTTTAATTTGTGTATAAGAATATATCAGAATAAACCAGCCAAAAATAATGTTTATTATAACAATTCATGGATTCTTGAGTTTAATTCCATTACAGGAACTGTATATCTTATAAATAATTATTCCAATAATGTATGTGTGAGTACTCAACTGATGAGAACTACTTTAAAGCCAAGTCTTTTCAACAAGGTATGTTCTTTGTTATAGTTCTTGGAACTGATAAGTCTCTATCACTCTGTCTATAATGCTAAGATGAATAGCATATTTCCCAGCATCCATAATTGTTGCTCTTTTGCTTGGATCTTTATCAACAACATACTTTATTTGATGCTATACAAGATAAGACTGTGACTTGATTTGCCATGAATTTTTTAATATGCACATAGGGTTTTTAATAATACACTTTAAGTCTTTCATAAGAGAAGTTAAATGAGTTTACAAATAGAAAAGATTAGTATTAGTTCTACTTTAAATTATTATAAAACCTCAATGATTAAGACACTTCTCGGTGTTTTTCATAAAAGGCCATTGAGTTCACATTGGTTTTGTCTGTTTATTCATTCTCACTTTTCTTTTGGTACTGTTCTTGACTGTAATGGACACTATTAATAAGACAATATACAATCTTCAAGATCTGACTCATCAATGCATCACCACCAATTATTTTAATTCCATGAAGCTTCTGCACCACATCTACTGTGCTTTCATCACACTCAAATACCCTTATATGAGAGAGTTGTTTTATCATGATATTATTTTTAAATAATAAAATTTATAAATTATTATTACAAGCTAAATAAATAAATAAATATTAGAATAGCAAGATTCTGATTTCTGAGAATAATCACAAGTGGTTCTAAATGCACTTCTCCTACTGTACATTTACATAACCCACTGCATGTAGACACCCACAAAGATCCTTTTGTTTTGAAAGAAAAACACAACTATTGGCAAATACACTCCACCTCTTGCATTGCAATTTTTTTTATATATATATTTTTAATTATTTCATTATTTCTTTTCTCTTCACCATTATTATCAGTTATTGGGTCCTACAAAAACTCTTCAAACTGCATGATCATGTCCATGATAATTATGTTAAAAGAATTATATATATATTTAGTAGCATCCCCACTCACTCCACCACTTTCTTCATTGAAAGGCTTGTCGTTAACTCATTGAAGAGAGTTGTGCAATCCCTGTATGCTTTTGTGGGCCTTCTTCCTTTCATATATATGCTTTTTTTTAGATAAAGGCCAAAGGGTCATTTAAGAAGCAAATAATCTCCAACACCAGATAATAGCCATGAAATGTACATGAAAATGTGATAAACTGACTGACCTTTAAGTATCTGGAAAGTAAATTTAGTTGACTTTGGCTAAACAAAAAAGTTTGAATAGGTAGAAGAAAGGAAATGGAAGGTGCTTGGTTTATATACTATAAACTACTTTGAATAAGCAGGCTTTTGAGTCATGGCATTTTTCTTTTAGGGGAAATGAAAGGCACTGAAGTAATAGTAGAAGTACAAGTACTGTGACTAACAGTATTTCCCATGAACATGTGAAAAGGGGAAAAAAGTACTTTGAATTAACTTTCCACTGTCGTGTAGTACTTTTTATTTTGTTTTATTTTATTATTATGGGTGGTTTAGAACTGACATGGACTAGGAGTAGTACTAGTTGAGTTGAGAGAGCATCATTCAACACCCTATTAGCGAAGCAAGAAGGATCAAACAAATTTACCATGATTTGGCTCTTCGGAAAAGTAGTGCATAGTTAAACCACTTGTTATATTTATTACTCCATATCCAAAGAGAATCCTTACTATAAGTGATGCTGCAGCTGAGTCTGAGAGGTGTGAGGCAAAAGATGAGTCAGGAATCCAAAGATGACATAAGCCTCTCTGGTCTGCCCCCTCAAAATTGTCAAGCATCACTGGATGGGAACACCAAATTTTGAGATATATTTTAATATTAATATCTCTTCTGCCACAATCTGAACCCTCTTACATATTGTTATATATATACATATCTCTCTCTCACACTCACCCTCCTAACATTTACTTTTTTTTATTCAACCCCTTATTTAAGACCAACCGCCCACAATTCTTAATCCCCTTATCACATAAAAAAACAACTGATCACACACAAGCTAGCTAGACTCCATTAATATTCAGTTCCTTTTCTCAAAATCTTTTGTGTCTTTGTATATTGCAATGTTTTTCAAGGGTGAGAATCAAGATCAGGAGGAAGAAGCTGGAAATGAATTTTCAGCTGAGACAAATTACCACCAAGATGTGGAATCAAGAACAAGTACTGGAAGTGGTAGAGGAGGATCAGCAGAAAACGACAATAATCTTGGGGATTGGTTAAGCTTAGGAGGCCTCAACCAAAACCAATTATCGTTTTCAGCTGGAGACTTTGATCCTCAATCATCAGCATCATCAAAACCAGCAAGTACTACTAGTACAAATAACAAGGTTTTCTCTTGTAACTTTTGCATGAGAAAGTTCTATAGCTCACAGGCCTTGGGGGGTCACCAAAATGCTCACAAGAGAGAAAGAGGAGCAGCCAAGAGGTACCACTCTCATAGGATGATGATGACCACAATGGGGTTTAACCCCTTCAACCAAGGGACGCCTCGATCGCTTGGAGTCCAGCCCCACTCCCTGGTTCACAAGCCTAGTAGTAATAGTAGTAGAGAAGTAGGGTCTGCCATGGTTGCAAGATTTAGTGAAGCAGAAACTGGATTTGGGTCCGGGATGCCATGGACTACAGTTCCCTTTATGCTTGAAGAAACCATGGATTTAGTTTGGCCAGGAAGTTTTCGAGTGGGGAAGTTGCCAAAACCACTATCTGAAATACACCATCATAACAACAACAACAGTAGTAGTAATATGCTGGACTTAAATCTCAATCTTAGTCTTTGATTTTAGTTTTATCTTTTTTTTCTCCCTCTTTGTAATTTGATTTCAGTTTGAGTTGTTCTTCTCTGATGTTATGCCTAACTGATCTGTATTATACTTTGATATCCATCAGATTGGAATCTATAAATATATTAGAAGCTTAATCTTTGTTCTAGCCACCCAAAGAAGTGGAATAATTGAACAAGTAATACACCACTTCTTTCAGCCCCAACTTCTTCGTGTATTGATTTTAGTCAAAGTAAGTTATAAACAAAATAAAAATAAATTGTTTATGATACAAGGAGGCAGAGAGCTTTTAGAATGACTATATGTGTGTGTATATATGGTGTGTTTCCCATATTTACTTGTGGTTACATACATTTTTAGTAACGAAGAAGTTATTATATATATATGATTTTATTTTAATTTTGAAATTTAAAATTTTAGTTTTAAAAATAAAAATAAAATAACTGTACATTAAAATAGTAATTATGTGTTTGTAATCTCATAAAATTAGAAAACTAATACTAATCAATACAATATTTTTTTTAATAAAATAATAATTGTATTTACGATAATAATTCAAATGAAAAAAAATACAAAAATATAGCTGGTTCATTTTCATCTCAATAAAATTAAAATCTGTTTGCCGTTTTATAAGAATTGAGATTGACAATAGAAAGAACTACCTCATGACAATTAGACAAAAGAAAAAAAAACTTTAAAATAGAAAAAGAACACCTAAGAGCACTCTTAAAATATTGGAAGAGCTATAATACCTCCATTGGATGAGCTTTAGTATACCTCATGAATAGAAGCTTCTTCACAAATATTTTAATATTTTTTTTCTTTCTTTCACCATATATATATAACATTTCTATTATTCTCTCACTCTCTTTCTTATTTTTAGATATATATAAATATATATGCTTTTTTTTCATACATATAAATATATTATTTCTTTCTTTATATAAAAAGGCGCATTAAAAAATAATTTTTAATATATTATTATTTTTTTAATTTAATTTGATTACCAGTTATATATACTTTATCAAATACTAAGTGTAAGCAACATGCAATGTACCCTTGTTTAGTTTTATTTAAGAAATTTATTAATTATTTTCATTAAGTTGTTATGATTATCATATAAATTTTAAATAAATAAACGATATTATATATGAAAGAATGACATAAACATATTAAAAGAAAAATTAAACCAAAACATTATTTATAGTTTTTTTTAAAAAAAAATAATTAATATGATAACATTTTAGATCACAAACTACGTACAAAACATTTATGATATTATTCAAATCACACCTCAATGAATAGAGAAGAAGTGTGTTTATTATTGATAGATACTACAAGAAAAAAGATTCTCAGGAGCGACACTATTAGGGGAGACGGGTTGTTTATCACCTGTCGCCCCTAATAAATTTATATACCCCGATCCCATCGTATTCTCTGCCATTTATCTCTAAAACTCAAAAACAAAAAACCCGAAAATTTAATTTTCACTATCTCTCTCATTCCCTTACTTTTTATTGTCCCTTTCTTTCATTCTCTTCCTCACCTCCAATACCCCTTTCCCTCTCAGTATATTCCTCGCCTCGAAAACCCATTTCCCTCTATCTCCCGCACCGATTATACCATCTCCACCACGTCGTACCACCACCACCACCACATATGACTATTCAATGTGGCTATAAATTGAGAATTTTTCTAAGGCCCCAACAAGAACCACCTTTTTTGACTGTGTAACGTCTCAAATTCCTTAAAATGGCTTAGTGCCAAGATTAGGAGGTCAGAAGGGCAATAACTGATTTAATGCATTATTATGTGATTATATGCATGATTATGTGTGTTGTATTACTATATGACTATATTTGCATATATGTGGGTCATTTCTTATTAGAAGGGCATTTTCGTAATTTTGGCTCATTGATGGCGTATTTGTATATTTATGTGCATGTATGTAATATATGGGTGAGACCACATTAATATGTGGATATATTTGAGCTATTCGGCATGAGACGATCCTAGGAAACAAGTTAGCGGTTTAGTCATAACGGGGTTAATTATCGGGCTCGAGGTGAGCCTAGGGGTAATTTGGTACTTAGTACATTACCGGGATTGAGCTGGTAATGGGAAATGATTTGGTAATTATTTGAGGATATTAGGAGTAACGGGAATTGTGAAATGTTAATTATGATTAACGGGGTAGGTAACAAATGACCAAACTGCCCTTGTAAGACTTTGAGGAAGTAGGTTGGCCCTAGGGGCATTTTAGTCATTTTAGGCTAATAGATAGACTCAGCCAGGGGAAACCGTGGAATGAACCACTATTAAGCAGGGCACCTTCTTCTTCTTCTCTCTCTCTTTTGGTTTGATTGTTGAAGCTAAGTTAGAGGATTCAAGCTTGAGGTTTTAAGGCTTGGGGTTTAAGATTGAGTTGCAGCAGCTGGAAGGATTCAATTCCTAGTTGAGGTGAGGTTTACAACTCTGTTTTTTTATTGGTTTTAGTTGTGTTTGAACTTGAGAGTTTTCGATTGTGAATTGAGTATTTGGTGATGTTTTAAGTGTTATTAAGTTTGGGTTTTATTGCTGGATTGGTGATGATGTGGTTTTGAGGTTTGGTTTTTATATTGGGATTGTTTGGAAGTATTTTATGCTGAGTTTGAATTGAGGGAAATGCAGGGGAGCTAGGTTTGTGGGGTTAAGTCGCGGCTGAGTTCTTGGGCGCTGCGACCTGAGCGAACCCCCAGAGCCTTAATGAGGCTTTGTCTGCATAGCACGTTGCGACCCTCAAGGGCAAGTCATGGCCCGCCCTTGGCACCCAGACAGGGGGGCTGTCTATTTGGGAGGCACACCATGGCCCTTGGGGGCAGGTCGCGGCCCGCCTGTTCTTTTTGAGCCAATGTTAATTTTTAGAGCGGGTTTTCAAACATTAAGGCTCGGGATCGAATCTACTACCCAGTTTGGTAGAGTTCGAGGTCCCGGGGAATAGGACTTGGTCCGGGAACCTTTTATTACTCATTTTATTGATGGGATTTCATATTTGGTTATGATTAGGTTACTGCTAAGGACCAAGGTCAGGATCGTTCTCAAGGGTCATTCTTCACTTATTTTACGCTCGAGCCTGAGGTAAGAAAATTGCACCCATTATGTGACATACATGATTATTGATGAAGCATGTTGAGTGCTCTTTATATGAATATTTGTTGCATCATGAATGTTTGGTTGCATTGTTTACTTGAGAAACGCACTAACTTATCAGTCAGAAACGACAATAGTGCTGGGTGCTGGTCATGAAGCTCTGATTTATCAATTAGGAACGACAATAGTGTTGAGCACTAGTCGTATGACATTTACTTATGAGTCCAGAGCGACAATAACGTAATGAGCGCTGGTCGATATGATTAGATCTAATCAACAGAGCATTATATGCTCGTCCGACCCTATGGTCGAAGAAAACTAAAGCGATTGGCTAATATAGGGCTAGTTACTTAGAGCCAGGGCTAAAAGGCACATGTGACATGATGATCACATAGTTTAGGACACAGGTCCCTAGAATGACTTCACAGTCATCTATTCAAGGCACAGGTCCCCAGAATGACTTCACAATCATCTATTCAGGGCACATGACCCCAGAATGACTTCAAAGTCATCTATTCAGGGCACAGGACCCCAGGATGACCCATGATCATCTGATTAGGGCTGCGAGCCCTAGAATGATTTCATGATCATTTATTAATACTTATATGAATGTAGTAATAAGTTTTCTTGCTGAGCCTTGGCTCACAGGTGTTGTGTGGTGCAGGTAAAGGAAAAGAAAAGCTTACCCAGCCTTGAGTGGAGAGTTTAGGTGGCAACGTGTACATATGTGGCCGCTTGACCACCACGGCCAAGGTGTTTCAGGGGAACTAGGGTTTAACCCTATTTTTGTCGCTTAGGTTGGCGGATTGTAACTTTTGAATTGTAATGACCATTTTGGATTGTAAACAACTTTGTAAACACTATTATGGATCCCATGTACAATTTAACGTTTTTAATAAAATATCCATTCCTTTTGACCAAGATTTTAACCCTGGCCATTAATAATACTTAGATGCACGTTTATGGCCTAATGACTCGTTTAGTGAGTTAAGCACTATTTAAAATACAAGTGTAATGGTCTTGGTTAACCAGGGCCTTACAACTTTGTATCAGAGCGTGCCAAGGTTAAGGGTTCCTGTAGACTGGCTGGGCATGTACACTCGCCATTGAAGACAAGCTTGACTCATGGTTCGGTAACTATTTATTTGATTATGTGTTTAACTGCTTAAATAGAATATAAATTCTTTACCTGCATGCATGAGATATAGTGACAGGGCCTGGCCCTTGACTGCTGCATGATGAGCAAGAACGTGCTTATTAGCACTGTTATTACTAGAACATGCTTATTAGAATCGTTAATTGTTAATTGCTAAGTGTTAAATGCTAATTGTTATGTTTATGAATCGACATGCTTATTAGCATGATTGTTGAACGTGGGTGAGTTTCTGCTTGATCTTGGACCGTGAGGCGGCAAGAGGTTTAGTTATCACTACCTAACTGGCCGCATTGATTATTGCAACAAGGTATAAGTTGAAAGTATGATTCCAAGGCAGATAGAATCATTAGTTGGCCAGGAAGATCAAGGCCATAATGATAGACAGGGTTAGGATAATGACCAGGGTTAGACCCCTCAGCCAGCTCCTGAGAAATGGTAGCAGTTACTTGTTGATTTACAAGCCAGGGTATTGAGGCAGGAAGAAGAAATATGCCTCCTAAGACAACAATAGGTTCCTGCAGGGAACATTTTACCAGAGGCACCACCTATGACGGTGCCTACAGTTGAGCAGCCACCAGAGGTTAGGAATAAATGGGAACCTCTTTATGAAAGGTTCAGGAAACATCACCCTCCATTTTTTTAGGGTAATGCAGATCCGGCCAAGGCCGAGCAGTTGATTAGCATGGTCACCATTCTAGACTTTATGAGGGTGTCTGGTAATGAAAGGGTGGCTTGTGCTACATATATGTTTCGGGAGGATGCCCAAATTTGGTGGGAAGTGATATCCCAAACCAGAAATGTTAATGCCCTGAGTTGGGAAGAGTTTCAGACTCTGTTCAATGAAAAGTACTATAATGAAGTTATTAGGGCTGCAAAAGCTGAAGAGTTCATCAAGCTATTTCAGGGAAGTTTGTCAGTGACTGAATATGCTTTAAAGTTTGATAGATTGACAAAGTTTGCAGGGGAACTGGTGCCCACTGATGGGACCAGAAGGGAGAGGTTTCTCCAGAGGCTACATCCTAGGATAGCTTGTGATGTTCGTATTACCACTGTGTCAGGAGTGACTACTTATGCACAGGAGGTTGAGAAGGTGCTCACAACTGAGAGCGTAGAGAACAAGTTCTGGCAGTATAACACAACTAGAAGAGACATTAGGAGGGTGGAACCTCCATTTATGGGTTCAAATAGGGGTGGAGGCCCCAGTGATCATAAAAGGAAGGCTCCAGATGCCTTCCAAGCTCCAGGCACTGACAGAAGACCACGTGGTATTACAATGGGCTGCCAGGGCAGTAGTGAGGTCTGGAGGACTTTTCCTGAGTGCCTTAGATACAAGAGGCGCAATTTAGGGGAGTGTCTAGCAAGAGCCTACTTTTTATGCGGGGTAGTGGGACACTTGAGGAAAGATTGCCCGAGGGCAAGAAAGGAAGAGCCAAGAAAGGCAGACAACTCGGCCCCAGCTCGAGTGTTCCCATTGACTCAAGCAGAAGTTGAGATTTGTCCCTCAGTAGTTACAGGTTAGATTTTTAGTGTTGGAACCCCTTATATTGTTTTGATTGATTTTGGTGCTACACATTCTTTTGTTGCTAGTAGAATTATTCATAGACTGTGTAGACCATGTGATTATTATGTTGTGGGGTTTGGGACCTTATTACCCACTAGGTAGTTAGTAGTATCCAGGAGATAGATCAGATCATTGCCAGTGACAGTGGTGGGCAGCGAGTTATCAGTTGATTTGATAGAATTAGTTATGACCGACTTTGACATGATTCTGGGTATGGAATGGTTTGTGAAGTATGGGGAAACCATAGATTGTAGAAGGAAAATGGTAACCTTTGAGCCTGAAGGTGAGGATCCTTTTGTGTTTGTTGGCACTGTGCATGGACCCCTTATACCTATGATATTCTTTTTGAGGGCTAGAGATTTATTGCAAGGTGGTTGCATAGGATTCTTAGCTAGTGTGGTTGATACCACTCAGGTCATGGCAGTGGGACCAGAGGAGACCAGATTAGTCTGTGAGTTTCTGGATGTGTTTCTAGAAGATTTAACAGGGTTGCCACCACACAGAGAGATTTAATTTGTGATCGAACTGGCACCAGGGATGGAGCCAGTGTCGAGGGCACCTTATAGAATGGCCCCCCTTACAGAATGGCCCCAGCTGAATTAAAAGAACTGAAGGTATAGCTACAGGAGCTGTTAGACTTGGGTTTTATTAGACCTACTTTCTCGCTGTGGGGTGCACCAATTCTATTTGTGAAGAAGAAAGATGGTTCTCTGAGGATGTGTATTGATTACAAAGAACTGAATAAGTTAACAATTAAGAACAAGTATCCTCTGCCAAGGATATATGATCTGTTTGACCAGTTACAGGGTAAAAGGGTATTCTCAAAGAAAGACATTCGATCTGGTCATCATCAATTGAGCGTCAAGAAGGGAGATATACCGAAAACTGCTTCTCATACCAGATATAAGCATTATGAGTTCTTAGTCATGTCTTTTGCGTTGACTAATGCCCCAGCTGATTTTATGGATTTGATGAACAGAGTGTTCAAGGATTATTTGGAACAGTTTGTGATCATCTTCATCGATGATATTCTGGTTTATTCTCAGTCAGAGTCAGAACATGAGTAGCATCTGAGGTTGGTTCTACAAAGACTGAGGGAACACAGATTGTTTGCAAAGTTCAAGAAGTGTGAATTCTGGTTATCTTAGGTAACTTTCCTTGGTCATATTATCAATAAGGAGGGGATCAAGGTTGTCCCAACCAAGATTGAGGCGGTCAGAGATTGGCCAAGGCCAAAGAATGGTTCAGAGGTTAGGAGCTTCCTTGGGTTGGCAGTTTATTACAGGTGTTTCGTGGAAGGATTCTCAAAGATTGCCACTTCATTGACTGAAATGACACGCAAGAATCAGAAGTTTGTGTGGTCAGATAAGTGTGAGAACAACTTCCAGGAATTGAAGCAGAGGTTGATCACAGCACCAGTTTTGAGTCTCCCAACAGATCAGAAGAAGTTTGTGATATACTGTGATGCCTCACGTCAAGGTTTAGGTTGTGTTCTTATGCAGTCAGGGAAGGTGATTGCTTATGCCTCACGCCAGTTGAAAGAGTATTTATAGAGATACCCTACTCATGATTTAGAGTTGGCAGCATTGGTCTTTGCATTAAAGGTATGGAGACATTACCTTTATGGGGAGAAGTGTGAGATTTACACTGACCACAAAAGCCTGAAGTACTTTTTCACACAAAAATATCTGAACATGAGACAAAGGCATTGGCTGGAGTTAGAGAAGGATTATGACTGTGAGATCCTGTATCACCCAGGAAAGGCCAACGTGGTAGCAGATGACTTAAGCTGGAAGGGTCCTGGATATGTTTTTAATGTGAGACTGATATCCAGAGAGTTAGTAGAGGATATGACCAGAGCTGGCATAGAGTTGCTGGTAGGCCAGTTGGCCAATATTACGTTACAGTCTATGCTGTTGTAAAGGTTAAAGGAAGGTCAGTTGGGTGATCCACAGCTGACCAAGATCAGAGAGGACGTCCTAGCTGGAGTATCCAGGGACTATACAGTGTCATATTTGGGGTTGTTAAGATACAAGGGTTGGATATGTATTCCGATGGACGCTGCTATGAGACGGGAGATTCTGGATGAATCTCATGCTACTCCTTACTCTTTGCATCCAGGCACCACGAAGATGTATCTGGATGTGAGATCGTTGTATTGGTGGCCTGGGATGAAGATGTATGTGAAAGAGTATGTGGCTATGTGCTTGACATGTCAACAGATCAAGGCTGAGCATCAGAGACCAGCAGGGCTATTACAGCCTCTGGACATCCCATAGTGGAAATGGGAGGACATCACGATGGATTTCGTGGCGGGGTTACCTAATACTGTGGGTCAACATGATTCGGTGTGGGTTATCGTGGATCGATACACCAAGTCAGCTCACTTCTTACCAGTGAGGACAACTTATATAAGTGACCAGTACGCAGATCTCTATGTAAAAGAGATTGTGCACCTTCATGGGGCCCCGAGGTCGATTGTGTCAGATTAGGACCCCACATTCACTTCTAAGTTCTGGGGAAGTTTGCAGAGGGCCATGGGTATACAGTTGAAGTTCAGTATTGCTTATTATCCTTAGACAGATGGACAATCTGAAAGGATCATCCAGATATTAGAGGACATGCTGCGAGCATGTGTGCTGGACTTTGGTGGGTCCTGGAGTAAGTATTTGCCTTTGATAGAGTTTTCCTACAACAACAGCTATCAGTCAACCATTGGGGTGGCTCCTTATGAGATGTTGTATGGTAGGAAATGCAGGTCTCCCATTCATTGGGATGAGACAGGAGAAATGAGATACTTGGGTCCTGAGGCAGGTCAGAGGACCAATGAGACCATTGAGAAGATCAGAGCTCAAATGCTTGCTTCTCAAAATAGGCAGAAAAGTTATTCTGATCCCAAACGTAGGAACGTGGAGTTCCAAATGGGAGACTATGTCTTCCTTAAAGTCTCGCCATGGAAAGGGGTGAGAAGATTTGGGAAGAAGGGCATGTTAAGTCCTAGATTCGTAGGTCCATTTGAGATCCTGGAGAGGATTGTCAGCCGTGCATAATGTATTTCATGTTTCAGCTCTTCGGAGGTATGTATCAGATGTGACTCATGTTTTGAGTTACGAGGATCTGGAGTTTGAGGCAGATCTCTCCTACGAGGAACAGCCAGTCCAGATACTAGACAGAAATGACAAAATCCTGAGGAATAAAACTTTACCTTTGGTTAAAGTATTATGGAGGAACACCAAGGTCGAGGAAGCGACCTGGGAGTTGGAGTCAGATAT
The DNA here is from genome assembly GCF_963169125.1 of Humulus lupulus. Taxonomy (NCBI): domain Eukaryota; kingdom Viridiplantae; phylum Streptophyta; class Magnoliopsida; order Rosales; family Cannabaceae; genus Humulus; species Humulus lupulus. Next base: position 288,613,028 of record NC_084793.1, on the reverse strand, counting down.
GCAGAGTCAGTATCCCGAGCTGTTTAGGTAAAATTTAGAGGACGAAATTTCTGTAAGGAGAGGATAGTTGTAACGTCCTAAATTCCTTAAAATGGCTTAGTACCTGGATTAGGAGACCAGGAGGGCAATAACTGATTTCATGCATTATTATGTGATTATATGCATGATTATGTGTGGTGTATTACTATATGACTGTATTTTCATATATATGGGCAATTTCTTATAAGAAGGGCATTTTCATAATTTTGGCCTGTTAAGGGCGTATTTGTATATTGATGTGCATGTATGTGATATATGGGTGAGACCACATTATTATGTTGATATATTTAAGCTATTCGGCATGAGATGATCCTAGGAAGCAAGTTAGCGGTTTAGTCATAACGAGGTTAATTACCGGGCTCGGGGTGAGCCTAGGGGTAATTTGGTACTTAGTACATTACTGGGATTGAGCGGATAATGGGAAATGATTTGGTAATTATTTGAGGATATTGGGAGTAACGGGAACTTGTGAGATGTTAATTATGATTAACGGGGTAGGTGACAAATGACCAAACTGCCCTTGTAAGACTTTGAGGAAGTAGGTTGGCCCTAGGGGCATTTTAGTCATTTTAGGCTAATAGATAGACTGAGCTAGGGGAAACTGTGGAATGAACCACAGAATACAAGACACCTTCTTCTTCTCTCTCTCTCTCCGTCATACTCTCTCTCTCTTTCGGTTTGATTGTTGAAGCTAAGTTAGAGGATTCGGGCTTGAGGTTTTAAGGCTTAGGGTTTAAGATTGAGTTGCAGTAGCTGGAAGGATTCAATTCCTAGTTGAGGTTAGGTTTACAACTCTGTTTTTGATTGGTTTTAGTTGTATTTGAACTTGAGATTTTTAGATTGTGAATTGAGTATTTGGTGATATTTTAAGTGTTATTAAGTTTGGGTTTTATTGCTAGATTGGTGATGATGTGGTTTTGAGGTTTGGTTTTGATATTGGGATTTTTTGGAAGTATTTTATGTTGAGTTTGAATTGAGGGAAATGCAGGGGTGCTAGGTTCGCGGGGTTAAGCCGCAGCTGAGTTCTTGGGCATTCGACCTGAGCGAACCCTAAAGCCTTGATGAGGCTTTATCTGCATAGCGCACCGCGACCCTCAAGGGAAAATCGCGGCCCGCCCCTTGCACCCAGATAGGGGGGCTGTCTATCTGGGAGGCACGCCGCGACCCTTGGGGGCAGGTCTCGGCTCGCCTGTTCTTTTTGAGCCAATGTTAATTTTTAGAGTGGGTTTTCAAACATTAAGGCTCGAGATCGAATCTACTACCTGATTTGGTAGAGTTCGAGGTGCAGGAGGCTAGCACTTGGCCCAGGAACCTTTTATTACTCATATTGTTGATGGGATTTCATATTTGGTTATGAATAGGTTACCACTAAGGGCCAAGGTCAGGATCGTTCTCAAGGGTCGTTCTTCACTTATTTTATGCTCGAGCTTGAGGTAAGAAAATTGCACCCATTATGTGACATACATGATTATTGATGAAGCATGTTGAGTGCTCTTTATATGAATATTTTTTGCATCATGAATGTTTGGTTGCATTGTTTACTTGAGAAACGCACTGACTTATCAGTCAGAAATGACAATAGTTCTGGGTGCTGGTCGTGAAGCTCTGACATATCAGTTAGGAACGACAATAGTGTTGAGCACTGGTCGTATGACATTGACTTATGAGTCCAGAGCGGCGATAGCGCAATGAGCACTGGTGAATATGATTAGATTTAATCTACAGAGCATTATATGCTTGTCTGACCCTATGGTCAAAGAAAACTAAAACGCTTTGCTAGTCTATGGATAGTTACTCAGAGTCAAGGCTAAAAGGCCCATGTTACTTGATGGTCAAATGGCTTAGGGCACATGTCCCCAGAATGACTTCACAATCATCTATTCATGGCACAAGACCCCAGAATGACTTCAAAGTCATCTATTCAGGGCACAGGACCCCAGGATGACCCATGGTCATCTGATTAGGGTTGCGAGCGCCAGAATGATTTTGGATCATTTATTAATACTTATATGCATGCAGTAATAAGTTTTCTTGCTGAGCCTTGGCTCACGGGTGTTGTGTGGTGCAGGTAAAGGAAAAGAAAAACTTACCTAGCCTTGAGTGGAGAGCTTAGGTGGCGACGTGTACACATGCAGCCGCTTGACCACCACAGCCAAGGTGTTTCAGGGGAACTAGGGTTTAACCCTATTTTTGCCGCTTAGGTCGGCGGATTGTAATTTTTGAATTGTAATGACCATTTTGGATTGTAAACAACTTTGTAAATATTATTATGGGATCTCATGTACAGTTTAACATTTTTAATAAAATATCCATTCCTTTTGACCGAGATTTTAACCCTGGCCATTAATAATACTCAGATGCATGTTTATGGTTGAATGACTCGTTTAGCGAGTTAAGCACTATTTAAAATACAAGTGTAATGTTCTGGGTTACCCAGAGCGTTACAGACAGTATCTTTCTTCTCAAGCTCATTATCAAAACAAAAATTATCATTTTTCTACTATTATCTATTTTTAGGATTGGGTATTCATTTGTTTAGTTTTAATTATTCTTTTGTCGGTAAACAAATGAAACTCTCTTGGTTTTCTGTTTACATATATATCTTTCCATTCGTATGTTTATTTTTTAATGAGTTGGATTTGATAATCGCTAGCTATATGACAAAAAAAGGGAAATGTTATAATCGATGAGGGAGAGAGAGAGGGCTCTCGGAGCACGGGCTCGCGGGGCTGTGAGCTCACTTGGCTTGGGAGAATAGAGGTGGGGTAAGGTGGGGTTCTGTAATGCCTTGGTTACGCCAAGACCGCTACTGTGATTTTTAAACAATGCTTAACTCACTAAACGAGTCCTTTGGTTATAAACGTGCATCTAGGTGTCATTAATAGGCCACGGTGAAAATCTTAGTCAAAAGGAATTGATATATTTTATTTAAAACATTAAAATGTACATGGGCCCATAAAAGTGTTTGCAAAGTTATTGACAATCCAAAATGGTCATTACAGTATAAAAATTACAACCTGCCGACCTAAGCGGCAAAATAGGGCTAACCCCTAGTTCCTCTGAGAAACACATTGGCTGTGGTGGTCAAGCGGCCCCATATGTATACATCGACACCTAAGCTCTCCACTCAAAGTAGGGTGAGCTTTTCTTTCCATTTACCTGCACGACATAGCACCTGTGAGCCAAGGCTCAGCAAGAAAACTTATTACTGCATGTATGTAATATCAATAAATTATTTTGGTAATCATTATGGGGCTTGCAGCCCTAATCAGACAGTGAGTCACACTTTAGGGCTTCGCACCCTAATTAGATAGATGACTAATAAGTCTATCTCTGGGAATCTGCTCCCTGAATAGATGACTAATAAGTCTATCTCTATAGCTCTGCACCCTAAGCCATGTGACGTTTCAGTCACCTAAGCCTTTTGGCCCTAACTCTAATAAACTAGCCTTTAGACTAGACAAACGCTTTTAGTTTTCTTCGAACTTGGGGTCGGTCAAGCATTTCATGCTCATGTTGATTAGATCTAATCATTTCGGCCTGTGTTAAACACATTAATGACATTCTTGACTCTTAAGCCAATACCATATGACCAGTGCTCAGTATCACCGCTGAACTTGACAGATAAGTCACAGCTTCACAATCAATACTAAACACCATTTTCGTTCCCTTACTAATAAGTAATTTCCATACACGGATAAGCAAAGCTGCTATGCATTTACTATGAAATCAATGTCGATATGTAGAGCACTCAACATGCTTCATCAATAACCATGCATGTCACATACTGGGTGCAGTTTTCTTACCTCTAGTTCGAGCGAGAAATAATAAAAGAATGATCGGTCCTTAAGTCCCTTAACGGTCACCTAGTCATAACCAAATATGGAATTCCATTGATAAAAATAAATAATAAAAGGTTCATGGTCTAAAACTGTGACAGACAGAATCCCATGATCCGCAGGGGGAAAGACTGGGTAAAAGCTGTGCAATCCCACATCGCCTGGGGAAGGTCAAGTGTGATGATTTTAAGACTGTGTAGGTATGGGACTACACAGTTGAAGATGGCTTAAATGGATTGATGGGTACTACCTATGCCAACAAGATGCATCTTATTTTCGTAGCCCATCACTTGAGAACTCCAAAGTTAAGCATGCTTGACCTGGCATAGTCTCATGATGGGTGACCTCCTGGGAAGTTTTCCCAGGAAGCATGCGAGTGAGGACAAAGCACGCTGGAAAGACTCGTGTTGGTTTGCAGGGAAAGTCGTCATTCCAGGAAGCAGCCATAGTGACGTGGGGAATTACAAAAACCTCACTCCCGGGACCTTGAATCCTACTAAAACGGTTATTAGATTCGATCCTGAACCTTAAGAAATGAAACCCCAAGCCTAAACCCTTGAAAAATCCCTATTGGTATAGAAGGAAGGGGCGGACCGCGACTTGACCTAGTGGGTCACAGCGCGCCCCCAAGACAGAGAGCATCTGTCTAGGTACCAGGGGCGGGCCACGACTTGGCCTAGTGGGTCATGGCGCGCCTGCTTAACAGAGCCCAAGGGAGGCTCTGGAATGGGTCCAGGTCGCAACTTGCATGAACTCGATCGCGACTTGACCCAGCGAACCCAGCTCCTCTGCCTATTTTCTCAATTCAAACAAGCCAAAACCTTCACTAATTAAATTCCAAAATCTCAACCAAACATCAACACAACATATCCATCATTCAACCAACAAAACCTAAGCTTTATAACACTTAAAACCTCATCAAATTCCCAACTACACAATCCAAAATATCAACTATAAACCAACTGAAAAACATAGCAAAAACCATAAACTATGGCTAGAATCTTACCTTAAACACAAGTTTGAATCCCCTTCAATGGCTGATCACTAGCCTAAACCCTCAAGCTTTAATTCCCAAGCTTGGATCCTCAAGTTAAGCTTCAAAATTCCAAAGGAAAAGAGAGAAAGAGAGATGATCGAGAGTTGGGAGAAAGGTACTCTGTTTTGGCTGCCTAAACCTTCTACAACCAGCCATCTAACTTAAGCATATCCCATGGTCAAAAGACCAAAATGCCCCTAAGCCCAATTAATTCCTATACATCCATCCAAGGGAAAAACAGTCATTTCCCACTTATCTCGCTAATTATAACTAACGTCCTCCATTTCCCGTTATTCCCAATATTCTTAAATAATAATTAAATCATATCCCATTACCCATTCATTCCCAGTAATGTACTAAGAATCAAATTACCTCCAAACTTACCCCGAGCATGGAAAATTACCTCGTTATGACCATACCGCCAATTTGCATTCTAGGACCGTCTCATGTTGAATAGCTCGAACGTATCCACATTATAATGTTGTCTCATCCATAAATCACCAACATGCACATAAATATACATATATGCTCTTAACATATCAAAATTACAAAAATGCCCTTCTAATAATAAGTGGACCCACATGCATTCAATTATCATCATATAATAATATACTCTCACATAAACATGCATATAATCACATAATTGCACAATAAATCAGTTATGGCCCTCCTGACCCCCTAATCCAAGCATTAAACCATATTAGGGAATTTGGGACATTACAGGTTCAGTCACCATGTTGGGTCAAATGGTAAGCACTAGCTTACTCAACTTTTTTTATGTTTTTTATTTGGGGGTAAAGTTAGATGGTTTGAGGTTTATTACGCAGAGAAAGAAATTGAAATTTGTATATTATTAATCTTATGAAGTACAAGAGGGGTGGCCTATATATAGGCAAATGAGTCAGAGGTAAAAACAATACAAGAAAAATAAAGTCATAAACAACCTAACTGAGTTAATTAGAAATGCACTATATCGATAAATAAATTAGGTAAAAGAAAAAAGAAAATCTAACTAAGTCTAATACTCCCCCTTCAAGATGGACTGTGGATATCACACAAAGTCATCTTGGAAATAAGAGGGAGAGTAGTGGATGGAAGAGCTTTGGTGAAGACATCTGTTAGTTGAACCTTGTTGCTGACTAGAATGAGATGAATGATAGCATATTTGATTTTATCTCTTAAAAAATGGCAAACTAGTTCGATGTGTTTGGTACACTCATGGAATGTAGGGTTGTTGGCAATGTGCATTGCTGATTTATTGTCACATTAGGTGAATGATGGTGAGTGTTGTGGTATGTGAAGATCATGTAAAAGGTATTGGAGCCATGCCAACTCACTTCCTATAGCTGCTAGTGCCCGATATTCGGCTTCAGTGGAGCTTCTTGAGATAGTTGGTTGCTTTTTGGATTGCCAGGAAATTAAGCAGTCACCAAAGAAGACGTAGAAACCTGTTGTGGATTGTCGTGTGGTAGACCAGAAAGCCCAATTAGAATCTGAGAAGGCTTTCAGTTGTAGTGAAGATGTGTTAGGAAAGAACAAACCTTGGCCAAGCTTAGCTTTGAGGTAGCGAAGTAAGTGATGAACAACTTGCATGTGGGGTATTTTTGGCTGAGACATAAATTGGCTAAGAAGTTGGACTGAGTATGATATTTCTGGTATAGAAGTCTACCAATGAGTCGTCTATATTGGGATGGATCAAGAAGGTCATCTCCATCTGTAGAGTTCAGTTTAGTGTGATGGTCCATAGGTGTTATGGCATGTTTACAACCAAGATAGTTTGTGTCTTGCAAAAGTTGGAGAGTGTAATGGTGCTGAGATAGAGAAAGGCCAGCAGTAGAATGTGCCATCTCAAACCCAAGGAAATACTTCAAGGGTCCTAAAGTTTCAAGCTTGAAACTATTATTGAGAGCTTGTTGTAGTTGTTGTAAGGAGAGAAGATTGGGACTTGCTATAGATAACTCCATTTTAGTGTTGTATTAGGATGTGTTTTTGTGGAAATCTTGAGTATTTTTGTTTGTTTTGTTCAAGATTCTTGTGTTTGTCTGTAACGACCCACAATTGCTAATAAGGCTTAAGGGCCTTGATTAGTGTGCTAGGGGGGCATAATTGGTATATATTTGAATGCATGATTATGTGGCATGCATGATTATATGGATATGATTAAATGCATGTTTATGAGTATTAAATATGTTGTTTTTCTTATAAGGGCATGTTTGTAATTTTGTCCTGTTGAGGGTATAAATGTAATTATAAGTGATAAATTGTGAAATCACATTATTAAGTGGATATATTAGCAGTATATGGCTCGAGACGGTCCTAGTGAGCGGATTGGCAAAATAGTCACGGCGGGGATTTATACCCGGCTCGGGGGAGGCTTGGGGTATTTTCGGGAATTTAGAAAATATATCAGGGATTATTAGAAATTGGGTAAATAATTGGTAATTAATTGGTGGATAATAGGAACATTTGAGGAATTAGTTGGAATTGGGAACGAAATGACTAAATTACCCTTAGATTGATTAAAGGACTAAGTGTTATATGGGAGGGCAAATAATAGGGATATGCTCAGAATTATTTGGGATAAAGGTAGAAAATTTTAGAAACAACTTTGGTTCTCTCTTCTCTCTATGTCTCATGAATGCTCTATCTCTCTCTCTCTCTCTAATTTATGCTTTGAGGATGAGGGAGAAAAAGGCAGGGAATTAAGCCAAAGCTGGAATTTCTTGAAGAAATTGAAGGACTAAGGAGGTGATGAACTTGGGTTTAAAGTTTGGAGAGGTCAATGATGGCTGAGGATTAAAAGCTTGGGAAGCAAAGTAGAGAGTTGAGGCTAAAGGAGTCCTTGAGGAAGCTAAGGGGGAAATTAGTGGCTTAAGGATTAGGAAAATTAAAGGCTGGAGCTGGGATGGACTGAGATTCAATTCAGGGGTCATAATTATCATGAGGTAAGCTCAAATTCTGTTGCTGGTTATGTGTGATTTGCTTGATTTTAGTGTTCTTGAGTTTTGAGTTCAAGAGGTGAGTTTGACTGGTTTTTGGGTAGAGAATAACTGCTGAATTTGGATTATTAGCCTCAGTAATATAGCTTTGGTTTTGAGTTTGATTGAGTAATCAAAAGCCTTAGAACTCTAGTTGTTTTGATTGAGGTTGATGAGTTTTGTTGGTAGAAAATTCTGGGTTTGGAGGCCTTGAGGGATGGATTTTTGGAGCTTTGGCTTGGGGAAATTCAAAGAGAAAACCCATAATTTTAGAATTCTGGTGTCAGCGCTGTAGCGCTAGGTTGGGAGTGCTACAACGCTAGGCTGCGATTTTGGGGGCTAGAGTCTCTGACTCTAGCGCTGTAGCGCCCAATAGGTAATGTTGTAGCGCTACTCAGCTTTCAAAACTTGATTTTTGGGTACTTTTTAGGGTTTTTGCTCAGGGGCTTGGGGGACGATTTCACCACCCCGTTTGGTGGAATTAGAGGTCCTGAGAGCGCGGGATAGGTCCTGGGATTGTTCTTTGAAATTTAAACTCATCAAACTACCATTTATGGATTGTGATTAGGTGTTCGCCAAGGCGCAGGACCGAGGATCGTGCTCGGGACCGCTTTATTATCTCCGCTCAGAATTCAAAGTAAGAAAAATGCACCATTTGCGTGGTTGTGTTGGGACTAAGATTCCTTATAATTTAATACAAATGTTGTATGATGATAATATGCCATGTGAGCATGAAATAAACGACCTAAGAGTGCCGGGATTGATATTTGCGCACAGGACGCGGCTCGACCACTGAGAGTGAGGTTAGCTAAATAGTCACTGAGCTTGGCCTAAGCAAGCCAGAGTCAGTGGGTTAAACACTGGGCTCGACCTAAGCGAGCCGGAGTCAGTGGGTTAAACTGAGGGTGCGACCTAAGGGCGTTGACCCTGAGTATTGAATGATGATTGTGATAAATTGTTGATAATGAATGTGTTTACTGTTGTTAATCTGATGCTTATGGCTTGTTGAATACCTGGATGATAGACTGATAACTTCTTGATTGGTGTCACTAATTTTTTTGTGCCTGTTATGGCCTGTTGAATATTTGGTTAATGTCTTATGAATTATTTGATTCTTGTTATTGAATATGTTATGATGTTATGGTTTTCTTGTTGGGTCTTGGCTCACAGGTGCTACGTGGTGCAGGTAAAGGCAAGGGTAAGATGGTTCAACCATGAGTTGGAGAGCTCTGGGGGCAAGGTGTACATTGTCAGCTGCTCGCCTGCCACGGTCGAGGGTTTGTGCAGGGACGGATACCTAAAATGTGTATTTTTCCATTAGAGTGGCCTTGATTGTATATAGCTTTTGGGAATTTTGTAAATCTTTCCTTTAAACCCTGTTTTTGGGATCCGATGTACTAAATATTTGTTTTAATGAAAATGATCTATTTATCACCAAAATCTTTTAAACCTAACTTGTTTATGACTTTAGGATCACATTTTCATTTAAATGACTTAATTAGCAAGTACTGCACTATTTTAATCACACAATGTAACGGTCCTAGTAATCCAGGGTGTTACAACTTGGTATCAGAACGGTCTAGGTTTTAGGGTTCCTAAAGACTGGCTGGACATGTACACTTGCCGCTAAAGATAAGCTCAACTTAGGGTTTTGTAATTGAATACATGAGATTATATGTTTAAGTGCTTGAATGAAATATGAATGCATTAATTTGTATGATTAATAGGGAGCATGAGATTCTGATAGGGATTGGCCCTTGATTGCTGTGTGATGTTATTGAGGCATGTTGATTAACATTGCTATCCCATGTGGATGAATATTTGGATAATGATTTGTATATTGATTGCATGTGGTTAATTGTTTAAATTGAACTCATATGCTTTATCTGCTTGTTGGTATATGGAAAGCATGATGAATATGATTGTATTTAGTAACAATGAAATTTGATAACTAATGCATAGTAATGTAGATTGGTGTTTGATATGCTTTATGTGTGTATGATTATTGTGGTTGTTTGTGTGACAGTCAGAATCCTGTGATCCGTGGGAGGAAAGACCGGGTAAAGCTGTGTAATCCCACATCACCTGGGGAAGGCCAAGTGTGATGATTCTAAGACTGTGTAGGTATGGGAATACACAGTTGAAGAAGGCTTAAATGGATTGATGGGTACTACCTATGCCAGCAAGATGCATCTTCTTTTCAGTAGCCCATCACTTGAGAACTCCAAAGTTAAGTGTGCTCAACCTGGAGTAGTCTCATGATGGGTGACCTCTTGGGAAGTTTTCCTAAGAAGCATGCGAGTGAGGACAAAGCATGTTGGAAAGACTCATTTTGGTTTGTAGGGCTAGTCGTCATTCCAGGAAACAACCATAGTTATGTGGGGCATTACAAATGGTATCAGAGCCTTGACCCAGCCGGAAGTGTGGCCGACGAGGACGTCGGACCCCTGAGGGGGGGTGATTGTGACAGTCAGAATTCCGTGATCCATGGAAGGAAAGACCGGGTAAAGCTGTGCATTCCCACATCGCCAGGGGAAGGTAAAGTGTGACGATTCTAAGACTGTGTAGGTATGAGACCACACAATTGAAGAAGGCTTAAATGGATTGATGGGTACTACCTATGCTAACTAGATGCATCTTCTTTTCGGTAGCCCATCACTTGAGAACTCCAAAGTTAAGCGTGCTTGACCTGGAGTAGTCTCATGATGGGTGACCTCCTGGGAAGTTTTCCCAGGAAGCATGCGAGTAAGGATAAAGCACGCTGGAAAGACTAATCTTGGTTTGTAGGGCCAGTCGTCATTCCAGGAAACAACCATAGTGATGTGGGGCGTTACAGTTTAGACCTGCCCGTGGGATGGTTCTGGATATGAACATCACGGTTGAGGGGTTTAGTCGATGATGGCAGATTAATTCAGATTGTATGTGCTCAGAATGGTTAATTGGACCTGGTATTGTTCTTGTTAGGGTTGCAGATGATAGCTAGGGTTGGAATCCTCCATCTTCCCCTGAAAGTCACAGCATACATTCGTTGGTATGTGAGTAAGGCCATGAGGTCTGATAGAGGAGATTATATGGGTGAAACAACGGGTTTTGTTAGGAGAAAAGTTGCTTTGTATACCTTGACAGTAAGGGTACCAGTGTTTGTTTAACCTGAGGGTGGAGATAGATAAGAATTACTGTATGGAAGGCTTTAGAGGCATTATCCTTTGGTTTTGAGGAGGGTTTGGATTTTCTTAAGAATTTAATAGTGGATTGGTATAGCTAATTCCATCCTTGATATTATTAAGATGATAGGTCATGACAGAGTAGTTGTGCCAAGCATTTGTGGCAAAAGGATGGTCGGAAGTAGTGGGAAGTGGTACCCCAGACCCAAAATGTTGACATGATGGGTTGGGAGGAACTCAGACAATGATTTGATAAAAGAGATTACTATGAAGTAGTTGGAGCTGCGGAGACTAATGAGTTTATGAACTTGGTTTAGAATGGTAAGACAATGACATAATATGTCAATAATTTTGGTGGGTTGGTCAATCCGCTTTAGAAGTTGATACAAGGGGATGTAGCCGGAAATGATGATTCATTTAAGGATTAAACTCTGGGATGGCCCAGAGCGTCAAGGCTGCTCCAGTGCATGAGATGTTCATCTGTGCTTGGGCAGCAGGGAGAGCCATGTTATTTAAGATATAAGGAATGAGGTATGGAGCGTGAATGTCGTAGGGCAAGAAATGCAGATGACGGTATTCCCATTTGTGGGGTTTAGTAAGGGCAGATGCTCAGTAATCGGAATAGTTTAACCCTTGATAGTTCTATGGCTCCTGGTTTTGACGGGAAGAGGTTTAGTTTACATGATAGCCGTCAGGACAGTGATGAGGCCTAATGAAGTTATTTAGTATGTACCAGAAGCAGGAGGCGCCATCTGAAAAGATACCAGGTAAGGACATGTTATTCACATGGAATGGTTCAGTACGTTAGGGCGGATTAGGGATTGCCCAGGATTAGAGAATGGAAGACTGGAATGCTTTGTTACATTTGAAGCCTGAGGCTTGTTCCTCGGAGGTGACCAGTTGGCTTGATAGTCCTCATCCTTGGTTATATAACGAGTTGAAAGAGTTCGGCGATGCATATCTCCCAAGAGAGATTCATATATGAAGTATATGTCTCAAGGCTATTGTACGAGGGGCTTAAGATATTAGTACTTGTTGGGGATGAATTAGAAACTCCTAAAAGAAGAATTGGAATATAGGTAGTAAAGGGGTTCGTAGTGAAAGTGATTGAGCTTGTCATATGAGAGCCTTGTTATGGGCCTGAGTGAGAGCTAATTTGTTAGATGAGGGAAAACCATGGATTGTAGAGGACATCATTTGTAGTATATTAGTTGGATTGAATGGAAACTGAGTTGGTTAGTAGGGATTCAAATGTGTATGTAATGAGTGGTTGGGTATGCTTCAGGTTTTGGCTATGGACAGATTCAGTATCAGGGGCATTATGAGGAATGGTATTAGTTTGGCAGAAAGAATTACTGGTTCAATTGAAGAAGTATTTGACTTAGGGATGGATTAGACGGAGCATCGTATCATGGGATTCGTTGACATCTCCTATTAAGGATGAAGAGTTTAAATGCCCGGTTACAAGACAGGACAATGTCTTCAGGAATTATTACTTGTACCAAGTGGGGTGTGAAGGATTATCAGTAATCTTAACTGAATTATGCTTCAACAACACAAGTAAGTTCAACAAGTAGAGAGTACAGGAACGATATGAACGAGTCACATCCAGTTTCGTCAAGGATGTGTTGAACTACTTCCCAGTTAGAAGCAGAATGAGAATGATTACTACACTAATGATACTAAGATTGAAGAAGCAAGGTCACAGGTAAGGCTCTAGAAGGTGTTAGCTTCGATGTCTCCAAGGGTATTTAAGTTCACGCTACAGGAAGAGAATGGATCAAGTATGAAGAGATTCAATAAGAAGCCACAAAGAAATTATTGAAGAACGTTTGAGGGATAAGAGGCATAATGAGACTGGTGAACATGTCATCTATTACCTGAAGTATCTTCGAAGATAGCTACACCAGATATTGGGATGGCAGAGGAACTTAAAGTTAGACTGAATGGATAATTTTGTATCAGATTTTTAGAAGATAGAATAAGGATTAGTTAACACCCTGTGGTATAGAAATCAGTGTGTAATGGATGGATACAGAAGGGTAGTGTGAAGGACCTTGTATTTGTTTAAAACATGATACTATAAGCAGTGCATCAAAGGTTGAGACGCGCCTAGATATAGATTGAAGGGATGATGGTTTGTGCATCGCGGTAGGTGAAAGAATGAGAACATGGTCGGTGTACATGGAACATTAAGTTAATGGTGAATACATAGCGTAAGGAGAATAACCCTGAGACCAAGATTCAGTGAGACTTATTGGGTGATTCATGTTAGTATCCCTTGATTGTACAAGGGGAAAATTAATTTGGAAGCTGATCTCTTATTTGGGAAGGTCTGTGTCGGTTGGATAGGACGCTACGGATTACAGCAAGGTCAGACAAGGTAACGATTGAGATTGATATAACACCTGTGATGGGTTGTGGAAAGATATATATCTCTATGGTCAATGAAATTCAGAAAGAGGATCATGTGAGAATGGTTAAGAATCCTACCATCGCAGCATGAATTAAGAGATGAAGATCAGATAAGTGATCCGATGGAATCTAGTGCTGAGATGGAGATCCTAAATGAACATTGTACTACCTCCTTAGGCATATTGTAACCAGGAAGTTAAAATGGATAATAAGATTTAAAATTCTTATATTGGAAGGTAAAATGATATAGTGGAGGATCGTAGGAATGGACCACATAAGACTACAAGTAAGATGATTGGACATGGAAGGTTGCAACTCAGAAGATTGAGTTAACACACTTTGGTTCGTGTTAATGGGTGGTGTAGCATGATAATTGATAGTAACGGGTTGAGACCCTTAAATTTTCCAAGTTCTAGAAAGGAAATAGAGAACGAAGGGAATAAGGATGGAACCTAGAATTATTGGCTGTCTACAGATAAAATGGTAACCTGAAGAATTAATGGTTATTTTAAAGAGCTATGCATTGAATGTGAAAGCGTTAGGGATATTTAGAAAAGTATAGTCCCTTGATGAAACAGTCACGATGATGAATGCCGGATTACGGCTAAGGTGACACGACATAAGATATGGTAAGATAGAAATCAAGAAGTAATGGCTCTAAGTAAGGAAATAAAAGGCATTGAGTATCATGGTTCAATATTTGTTTGAGAGAAACCAATAAAGTTATTGGAATTATTAGGGCTAAAGTATCTGCCCATATGCAAGGACATAAGGATTCGCAAGTTTCAAGTATCGGAACACGAAGTTCCAGGACAGGAGACTTGTATTTCTCCAAACATTGCAAACAAGAAAGAGTATGATGCCTTGGGAAAGAAAGGGGGAGTTTTGACTTCTGATTCGAGAAGGGGTCCGAGATCATACCAAGAACTGGGTCGGGGCCTACAAGTTAGCCTTACCCTGGTATGGGTGGTGGCTTATGAGTATTACTGTAATGACCCACTACTCTAGACTCTTGGACCATTACGAAACTATACATACAAATTCTTACTAGAACTTACATTTGCGAAAATACCATTATTTTATTAGAACTTATAGAAATAAGAGTTACTTACATAAATACCAAGAAGGATATGGGATCCCATTGTTTGAAAAACAAAACATAACATGATATATAAAATAAAGGGATTACATAGTAAGTGCGGAAAAATACATATAACGACCATAAACAAATGACTACATCCTCGAAATCGAACTCTCGATTCCTTGACTCCATTCATCATCGATACACAATCTCCAAGCATCCACGAACCTTACTGCCACTAATAGCTATTTTCCTGCACATTTAAAACAAAAAGGAATGAGTCTAATGCCCAACAAGGAAAAATCTAACACATACTTCACATACATAAATTTCATAATAAACATAAAGGCATATCATAACACTTATTACATACACATACTATAATGGCCATTATTACTTGGGGTCCCATAGACTAAACAAGTCATATGCCCATGAGATTAGTGGGGTCCTACTAGCTAAGTAGGTCATATGCCCATAATCTATTTGGGGTCTTGTTAGTCATATAGGTCATATGCCCAAGCCTTACAAACATACATATTCATAACATATTTTATAACATATTTCATAACATAAAACATAAGATAACATAAGCATAAAACATATAGATTCTATCCTATTTTCCTTACCAAAATATCGGGATAAGAGGACAGAGGTGGGACTTTGGAACACTCCTAAGAACCATTAAAAAGAGTGAGTATAGAGAAGAAGAGAATTGAAAGGAATGGAAGGACTAAACCATTGAGAAAAATACTTACCAAAACCTTTTTGCTCAAGAACTTAGATTTCCTAACCAAATTAAAGATTAAGGTTAGAGGCTGAGTAGAAGACTATGAGAACTTAAAATAAAATAAAACCAATGAACTAAGGTGTAGAATTACCTTGAAGACTAGTAGACCAATCTAAACCTTGAACCGAAATACTATAAATCCTTACTTTCCCAAGTGTTTGATAAGCTTATGATGATCAAGCTTATGATTTCCCCACCCAAGTGTTTACACTCTCACACTCACCTAGCAACTTGCAGCCTCTGAACTTAGAGCAAAAGATGAATAATGGATGGGTACTAGGTCCTATTTATAGAGTTTAGGAATGAAAGGATCTTGATTTAACTTGAATAAAAATAATGGCTTTTTAGGTGAAAATAATTTGAATAATCGTTCAGCAGAGGCTGAAGACTTGTTCAAAAAGATGCTGGACTTATCAAGAGATTGAATGGCTGAATGGAAAAAGAATTCAAAAACTTTCAAAACATACTGAAGGAGGCGATATATCACCCCTATAGGCGATATATCGCCTGGACCAATATGCCCGAGGCAAACGTGCATTGTTTCGTGTTTTCCGTATCTACGTGCTGCGATATATCGGCATTCGCTGATTATTTAAACACGAAATTACACATTTTTAGCTTAATTCAAATTGAGTAAACAGCCTTGACTAAGCCCTTAAACGTATTCAAAGCTGCTGACTGACCTTAGAGCATTCAAACTTTACCCTTATTAAATTTAATCCTCAAAATACTTAATCCTTTAATCACCCATACATAACATGTGCTTAAAATCCTATTGGTTCTTATCTAAACCTTATAGTATAATAAATATTATCCTTAATATCAGCCATATTAATCAAACCTTAGGTTAACATTAATATTCTTAAACTACAGGTTAAACTTAGAAAATCTACAAGTGCTACTATGAGTGTCCAAATAATTCCCGGTCTGAACCAAAAATCCACAGTTATAAAGATAATACTATAAATACTATAATGCTACTATCTAACTAGCTAAGTAAAGTTCTAGGACTCTAAAATTACTGGTGCCAATGACAAGATGGGAAAATGACCGCTGATGAGATAAGCAGACCCTGGGGTTTCAGCAGAGTTATTGTGCAAGGAAAGGCTAATGAAATTATAGTTATAAGATAAGATCTTATGGAACAAGATTGTCACTCTAGTAAGAGTGTCATTGAATGATAAAAGGTAAAGAATTGGACTCTGAAGTTATGGTCAGGTGTATGAGATTTATTACTTGATGTGTTCGAATAAATTTCGAGGACGAAATTGTGATAAGGATGTGATAATTGTAACGACCTAAAATTGCTAATAAGGCTTAAGGGCATTGATTAGTGTGTCAGGAAGGCATAATTGGTATAC
Organism: Humulus lupulus; assembly: GCF_963169125.1. Lineage (NCBI taxonomy): Eukaryota > Viridiplantae > Streptophyta > Magnoliopsida > Rosales > Cannabaceae > Humulus > Humulus lupulus. Next base: position 288,596,328 of record NC_084793.1, on the reverse strand, counting down.
ATGTGAATAAATGATTAAATGCATGATTATATGATTATATGGATATGATTAAATGCATGTTTATGAGTATTAAATATGCATGTGGGCCTTGTTTTGCTTATAAGGGCATGTTTGTAATTTTGGCCCATTAAGGGCATAAATATAATTATATGTGATAAAATGTTGAGACCACATTATTATGTGGATATATTCGCAATATATGGCTCAAGACAGTCCTAGTGAGCGGATTGGCGAAATAGTCACGACGGGGATTTATACCCGGCTCAGGGGAGCTTGGGGGTATTTTTTTGAATTTAAAAAATATATCGGGGATTATTAGACATTGGGTAAATAATTGGTAATTAATTGATGATGAGATTAATTGGTGGATAATAGGAACATTTGAGGAATTAGTTGGAATTGGGAACGAAATGACTAAATTACCCTTAGATTGATTAAAGGACTAAGAAGTGCTATATGGGAGGGCAAAATGGAATTTTCATAATAGGGATTATTAGAGCCTAAGTCTGTTATGTTGATTGAGACTGTTAGTATTCTGTTTGTACAGCTATTAGATTAGTTACAAGATTAGTTATTCTGTTAGAGATTACTTTACTTCTGTAATCAGCTATATATAATAATTGTACAGTACATTTATTCTAATGAGAATTAGTTTATTCATTCACACCCTTTTCACTTTCTTATGATGGTATCAATGCTAGTCTCTTTCTTTTGATTTGATCTTGTTTTCTCCTCAATTGTTCTGATTCTTCATCCTGTTTCTCTTCAATTGGTTTTCTTGATTGCTTTTCCATTCACCCAAACACTTTCCTCTACTGTGTTCTTAAATGGCGACTCAATCTTCGTCTCAAACCACTTCTGCAACAGTTGTCACCGCTTCCGCAACTCTCTCGTTCGCTCTCGTTGTTTTCTCCCACAAGATTTCTGTGAAGCTTGATCATCACAATTTCCTTCTCTGGCATCCTCAGATTCTTTCGGTAATCAAAGGTCACAAGCTTCAAAATTTCATCTCCTCCTATTTCATTCCTCCACCGAAATACCTTACTGAAGCTGACCATATCTCAAATACTTTCAGTGAGGCGTATATACAGTGGGAGCAGCAGGACCAACTTCTTTAGTCTTGGCTCCTATCATCGATGACTGAGGGGATTCTCACCAGAGTTGTTGGATCTGACACTTCTGCTCAGGTTTGTGTTGTTCTTGAGGTATACTTCACAACTCATACCTCAGCTAAAATTGATCAATTCACTACTCAGCTTTAGAATCTTAAGAAAGGATCTCTCGCTTTGACTGACTATCTGTTGAAAGTTAAATCCATTGTTGATAGACTTGGATCTATTGGTCACAAAGTCTCTGGCAAAGAACACATTGCTGCTATTTTCAAAGGTTTACTACCTGAGTATGTTACTTTTATCATCTCCATGAACTCTTGGTCTCAGCCCTATACGGTTGCAGAAATTGAATCTCTTCTCCTCTCTCAAGAGCATAGAATGGAACGCCAAACTCAAGAACTGATTATGTTAATCTTGCTCAGTACCGTGGTTACAAAGGAAGAGGTACTTACTCGAACAACTCTTACAATTTCACTAATCGCTCTAATCCTTATGCTTCAAATTTTTTTGGCAATAGCACTATTACTCCGAATCCTAGCACTGGTCGTGGCTTGTGGAATCCATACGCTGCAAATCCTCATGGAGGCTTCTCCTCCAATCCAACTACCACTGGTAGGGTCAATAATACTTAGGGATATTCCTCATCTTGACCTATTTGTCAGCTTTGTTCAAGGTCGGGACATGTCTCTTCTCACTGCTATCAACATTTTAATTCGGAGTTTCTAGGAGTAGGCGTTGCCAAGGTTGAAAAACCATCTGCTAACATTGCTACTGCAGACTCTGTTAATGATATGGCTTGGTATCCAGATTCGGGAGCTACTAGTCACTATACTACAAATGAAAAGAATTTGATGCAAAAGGTTGACTACTTTGGTTCAAACAAGATTCATATGGGTGATGGAGGTGGCTTGAACATTCAAAATGTTGGTAAGACAACTTTCTATACTCCCTTCACTTCTCAATCTCTAGTCTTAAATCGTTTGCTGCATGTTCCCAAAATAACCAAAAACTTAATCATCATTTCTCAATTTGCTTGGGATAACAATGTTTATTTAGAATTCTTTCTTGATTATTGTCTTGTGAAAGATCAGGATTCCAAGCAGGCGGTGATGCGAGGAACACTACATAAGGGGATGTATGTGTTTCATCCTTCCACTATGCATCTCGTTCCTCCTCCAACTTCACACTCTTTTGTTTTTCTTTCTGAATCTGCATCAGTCAATAATACTCAATTGACTACTTGTAATAATAATTCATGTTCCACTTTTCGTTTATGGCATAATCGCCTTGGACACCCTTCCTCAAGGGTTGTAAAATCTATTCTTTCCAAGTGTAACATTGCTCATAGTAATAAAATTGTTCATGATTTTTGTAATGCTTGCTGTAAAGGAAATATTCATAAGTTTCCTTTTCCAAATTCTGATACACAATATCATTCTCCCTTACAATTGATACACTCAGATTTATGGGGACCCTCACCCATACACTCATTCAATGGCTACAAGTATTATAAGCATTTTATTGATGCCTATTCTAGACACACTTGGGTATACCTTTTGACAAACAAATCTGAAGCATTCCAAACATTCATCAACTTTAGGACTCAAGTGGAAAAACAATTTAGTTGTCCTATTAAAGCCATTCAATCCGATTGGGGGGGAGAGTACCAAGCATTTAAAAATTATCTCGCTCAAAATGGTATACAGCATAGAGTTTCTTGCCCTACTACACATGAACAAAATGGCTTGGCTGAAAGGAAATATAGACATCCTTGACCTTGTTAGCTAATGCTTCAATGCCTCTTAAGTTTTAGGATGAGGCTGTTAGAGCCTCAACTTTTCTAATTAATCGATTACCCTATAAAACAATAGGTAATTCCACTCATTTCCAAATACTTTTTCACGAAGATCCTAACTATTCACAATGAAAAGTTTTTGGCTATTCGTGCTTTCCTGACACTCGCCCTTTTAATGCTAACAAGCTTCAATTTAGATCTACAGAGTGCACCTTTCTTGTCTACAGCTTAAATCACAAGGGCTACAAGTGCTTATGTTCCATAGGTAGAATATACATTTCTCGTGATGTTCTTTTTAATGGATTTTCTTTTCCTTATCCTACTATGTCATCATCTGTTCCAACTCCTATGTCCTTTCATTCCTCTTCCTCATATTGCACCACTTCTAATTTCATTCCCATTGTTTCCTCAACTCTCACGCCAACTAATATTATTTCCCACCCTTCACCTCCATCTCATATCATTTCTCCTCTGTCTCATCACCCATCTACTAACTTTGCACTCTCAGATTCTCTACCTTCTCATTCACCTTCCATTCTTCCTACACTCACCCCAACTCTTCCTATATTCCAGCCATCCACTCCTCACGTTTCTTCACCTCTATCATGCCCTTCATCAAGACAGCCACCTATTTCTTCGGTTGTCTTACCTGCATCATCTTTACCAAGTGCCTCTAACACTCATGCAATGACTACAAAGGCCAAAGGAGGTAAGTATAAACCTAAAGTCTTTATTACTTCTAAGGAACCACTTACTGTGGCTAAAGCTCTTACTAATCAGGCTTGGAAAATTGCAATGCAAGAGGAATTTACTGCTTTTCGAAACAACCAGACCTAGAATTTAGTTCTCTTCCTCAAGGCAGAAAAGCCATAGGCTGCAAGTGGGTTTTTAAGTTGAAAGAAAATCATGATGGGTCTCTCTTGAAACACAAAGCTAGACTAGTTGCAAAAGGCTACAACCAAAGGCATGGTTTTGATTTTACTGAAACTTTTAGCCCGGTTACAAAGCCTACTACTATTCGCATCATTCTTACCATTGCCTTGTCTAAAGGGTGGTTGTTGAAGTAATTAGATGTGAATAATGCTTTCCTAAATGGTGAGCTGCAAGAGGAGGTGTACATGACTCAACCACCAGGATTTGAAGATCCTAATGCTACTAGTTTGGTTTGTAAACTTAATAAGGCTTTGTATGGTTTAAGAAAAGCTCCAAGGGCTAGGTTTGACAAACTTAAGTCTGCCCTTTTTGCATGCGGTTTCATTTGTTCTAAAGCTGATAACTCCTTGTTTATTAGACAAACTAATCTTCACACTACACATATCTTATTATATGTAGATGACATTTTAATTACAGGGACTTCTACAACTGCAATACAAATACTTATTTCAGATCTTCACAAGGCTTTTGCTTTAAAAGATTTAGGGGAGCTTAATTATTTTCTTGGCATCCAAGTAGAACACACTTCGAATGGGCTTCATTTATGCCAAAAGAAGTATATTACTGATGTCTTAACCAAGGCTAAACTCCAATATGCTAATAGTCTTGGCACACCTATGACAGGGGGTGAGAAACTTTCATCTTTTGGGAGTGATCCTATTCAAGGTCCTCATCATTATCGCAGCCTAGTTGGTGCCTTACAATATGAAACAATCACTAGACCAGAAATTTCTTATGCTGTCAACCGTGTATCTCAGTTCATGCATATTCCTCTTGCATCTCATTGGAAAATAGTGAAATGGATTCTCCGCTATCTTAAAGGGACTCTTGATTTTGGCCTTCACTTACAGACGTGTTCCAAGCTCTCTTTGACTGCATTTTGTGATGTTGATTGGGCATCAGATCCTGATGACAGGAGGTCCACGTCTGGTCTATGTGTTTATCTTGGTCCCAACCTTGTTTCTTGGTCCTCAAAGAAACAAAGCACAATCTCAAGGTCTAGCACAGAAGCTGAATATAGGAGCCTTGCTCATGTCACTACCAAGGTTACTTGGGTTCAGTCTTTGTTGTTTGAGTTGCATCTTCATCTTCCAAGGGCTCCTACAATATGGTGTGATAACTTAAGTACAGTTTTGATGTCTGCAAACCCTGTACTTCATGCTAGGACTAAGCACATCGAACTAGACCTCTATTTTGTGTGTGAAAAGGTGCTGAACAAGTCTATTGTTGTCAAGCACACTCCAGCTCATGACCAAGTCACTGATATATTGACCAAAGCTTTGTCACCCTCTCGTTTTTTTCTTCTCAGAGACAAACTTCGAGTACTTTCTTCTCAGTTTGAGGGGGAGTATTAGAGCCTAAGTCTGTTATGTTGATTGAGACTGTTAGTATTTTGTTTGTACAATTGTTAGATTAGTTATTATGTTAGAGATTAGTTTATTTCTGTAATCAGCTATATATACTAATTGTACAGTATATTTATTCTAATGAGAGTTAGTTTATTCATTCACACCTTTTTCACTTTCTTAAGAGGGATATGCTCAGAATTCTTTGGGATAAAGGAAGAACATTTTAGAAACAACTTTGGCTCTCTCTTCTCTCTCTATCTCACGAATGCTCTCTCTCTCTCTCTCTCTGATTTATGCTTTGAGGATAAGGGAGAAAAAGGCAGGGAATTAGGCCAAAGCTGGAATTTCTTGAAGAAATTGAAGGACTAAGGAGCTAATGAACTTGGGTTTAAAGCTTGGAGAGGTCAAGGATGACTAAGGATTAAAATCTTGGGAAGCAAAGCTGAGAGTTGAGGCTAGAGGAGTCCTTGAGGAAGCTAATGGGGAAATTAGTGGCTTAAGGCTTAGGAAAATTAAAGTCTGGAGCAGGGATGGACTGAGATTCAATTTAGGGGTCATAATTAGCATGAGGTAAGCTCAAATTCTATTGCTGGTTATGTTTGATTTGCTTGATTTTAGTGTTCTTGAGCTTTGAGTTCCAGAGATGAGTTTGATTGGTTTTTGGGTAGAGAATAGCTGTTGAGTTTGGATTATTAGCCTTAGTAATATAGCTTTGGTTTTAAGTTTGATTAAGTAATCAAAAGCCTTAGAATTCTAGTTGGTTTGATTGAGGTTGATCAGTTTTGTTGGTAGAAAATTCTGGGTATGGAGGCCTTGAGGGATGGATTTTTGGAGCTTTGGCTCGGGGAAATTCGAAGAGAAAACCCAGAATTTCACAATTCTGGTGTCAGCGATGTAGCGCTAGGTTGGGAACGCTACAACGCTAGGCTGCGATTTAGGCTACTCAGCTTTCAAAACTTGATTTTTTGGGTAATTTTTAGGGTTTTTCTCAGGTGCTTGGGGGACGATTTCACCACCCCGTTTGGTGGAATTAGAGGTCTCGAGAGTGCAGGATTGGTCCTGGGATTGTTCTTTGGAATTTAAACTCATCGAAGTACCATTTATGGATTGTGATTAGGTGTTCGCCAAGGTTTAGGACCGAGGATCGTGCTCGGGACCGCTTTATTATCTCTGCTCGGAATTCAAGGTAAGAAAATTGCACCCTTTGCGTGGTTGTGTTGGGACTGAGATTCCTTATAATTTAATAAAAATGTTGTATGATGATAATATGCCATGTGAGCATGAAATAAACGACCTAAGAGTGTCGGGACTGATATTTGCACGCAGGACGCGGCTCGGCCATTAAGAGTGAGGTTAGCTAAATAGTCACTGAGCTCGGCCTAAGTGAGCCAGAGTCAGTGGGTTAAACACTGGGCTCGGCCTAAGCGAGCCGGAGACAGTGGGTTAAATTGAGGGTGCGACCTAAGGGCGTTGACCTGGGGTATTGAATGATGATTTTGATAAACTGTTGATTATGAATGCGTTTACTGTTGTTAATCTGATGCTTATGGTTTGTTGAATACCTGGATGATATACCGATAACTTCTTGATTATTCTCACTAATTTTTTTGTGCCTGTTATGGCCTATTGAATATCTGGTTAATGTCTTATGAATTATTTGATTCTTGTTATTGAATATGTTATTATGTTATGGTTTTCTTTTTGGGCCTTGGCTCATGGGTGCTATGTGGTGCAGGTAAAGGCAAGGGTAAGATGGTTCAACCATGAGTTGGAGTGCCCTGGGGGCGAGGTGTACATTGTCAGCTACTCGTCCGCCACGGTCGAGGGTTTTGGTAGGGACGAAACCCTAAAATGTGTATTTTTCCATTAGAGTGGCCTTGATTGTATATAGCTTTTGGGAATTTTGTAAATCTGTCCTTTAAACCCTATTTTTGGGATTCGATGTACTAAATATTTGTTTTAATTAAAATTATATGTTTATGACCAAAATCTTTTAAACCTAACTTGTTTATGACTTTAGGATAACATTTTCATTTAAATGACTTGATTAGCAAGTCAAGCACTATTTTAATCACACAGTGTAATAGTCTTGGTTATCCAGGGTGTTACATTGTCTTTGTTGTAGGTTGGTGCTATGAATCATGAGCAAAACACGAAAATAAGAAGAAATGGTGGAAAAATGGAGCTTTTGGTGGTTGTTCGAGTCAAATTGGCATCAAGGAGGAGTTAGAAGAATTGTTTGATGAAGTTGATGAGGATTTAAGGGTCGCGACTCTAATAAAGTCAAAAACTACTTAAATCTAGCGTGAATTAATGTCGCGACATGACCTTTAAGGTCGCGACATGATGAGTGGCAGAAAGCAAAGGAAAAATTGGGCACTCACACGGGTCGCGACATGGACGCATAAGGGCTGCAACACTTGAAGATGGAGGCGCAAACCTCCTGGGCATTTTGAAGAGACGGGCCGCGGCATGAGACGACTAGTGCCGCGACGCACCTCCCTGAAGAGAAAAAAAATACTATTTAGGTTTAAAAACATTAGTGATTAGGGGGAATCAAGTTTTTAATTACAAATTTTAGAGATTTCCTGACAGCTAAGCTTATTTTCTACATTTTTCTTCTTTAATTTCTTTTCAAGTTTTGGATGTTAAAGATGATAACATTTATTTTTATAGTGTTAGCTTTGTTTTCCATGAACTAAACATTTTTCTCTAGGGTTTAATGTAGTCACTTGGATCTTGTTAATTTTCTATTAAGTGTAATTTTAATCTTCTTCTTCTATTCTTAATCTCTATTGGTTTGTGTGTAATGCTTACAATTTACTACCCATTTATTGATTTTAATTCAAGATCCGAGAGGGGAGAGTTAAATATTCTATAGCCACTGAGACATAGTGTAACGCCCTGGTTACCCCTGAACAGTTATGGTGAACCGGAAATTTGACTCACTACCCGAGTCCTTTGGTTAAAAACGTGCATCTAAGTGTTATTAACAGGCTAAAGTGGAAAACCAATAAAAAGGAAAGGATATATTTATTAAATACATAAATCTTTTCATGGGCCCATAAAAAAACATTTACAAGTTATTTATAACTCAAAATGGTCATTACTGTTTCAAATTTACATACCCGCCGACCTAAGCGGCAAAAATAGGGTAAACCCCCTTGGTCCTCTGAGAACTCCTTGGTCGTGATGGTCAAGCCGCCGCATATGTACACAACACCACCTAAGCTCTCCACTCAAGGCTGGGTGAGCTTTTCTTTTCCTTTACCTACACCACATAACACCCATGAGCCAAGGCCCAGCAAGAAAACACAATATAGCATGATATAACATCAACAATGATCATAATAATCAATCAGGACTTTCAGTCCAAAACAGACGAGTGACAGTCGCAAAAGTCACTAAGGTGGGTACAACTCCCTTAAGCCATGTGACGATAGGGTCACCAGGGCTTAAACAGATAAGTGAACCTTTCAGTAGCTTAAACAGGTTAGGTGCATGATGACTAGTCACCAACATAACCTACCTCATGACCATAGAGTCATAACTATGGAACACTGTTCCCTAACCACGTGACAAGCAATCACCTAGGCCTTAGGCCTTGGCTCTGAGTAACTAGCTTAGACTAGTCAAGCGCTTATAAGATTCATCAACCTTAGGGTCGGTCCAGTGTTAATGCCTTAGAGTCATTCAACACTGATATCCATTAGATATAATCTTCATTTGGCCCTGCGTTCAGGACGCTTATGTCGTTTCCGACTCTTAGGTCAGTGATACGCGACCAGTGCCATCCCTGACTAATCAGTACCATTCACAAGTAAAAAACATCCTCTAGCATTTAATATGCAATCAATTTCTACATTTATCAACCATCATGCCTCAATAACAATCATGCATGTCATATACACAGGGTGCAGTTTTCTTACCTCTGATTCGAGGGAGAATGAATAAATGAACGACCCTTGAGAACGATCTGACTTTTAGTCCTTTAGCGGTCATCTAGTCATAACCAAATATGGGACACCATCAATAAAATGAATAATAAGAGGTTCCCAAACAAAGATTTAACTTCCGAGACATCAATCCCCACTAATCCGGGTAGTAGGAACAATCCCGAGGCCTAAAACCAAGTTCCCGGGGCCAAAACACTCAAACGGGCTCAAACCTGTCCAAGGGCTGCGGCCCTAACACCTTGAGTCGCAGCCCCCAGCCACTCCAGGAGCAAGGGCCGCGGCACCCTACACCTAGGGCCGCGGCGCCCAGAAAGGCAAAATCACTCCACCAGTTTCTTCGAGCTAGGGTTGCGGCCCCCAACCCAGAACCATCCCTAAACTCGTTTGTATTCATCCTAAACCCTCCAAAAACATACCTAAACACTTACAAATCAACAATCAAAGTTCCCAAGCTTCCCAATGATCCAAAACCATCAAATTTCGAGGCTCGAACGAACCAAAAACTCAACGATTCACAAAAGCTAATTCTAAGCTTAGAAACTCTAAAAACTCAAAACTTAAAACTTAGATTACCTTTGATTGGGTTGTTTCTCGTCAAATCCTTCGGTCAAGAAGCTTTTAATCTTTCCTAGGATCGCTATGCCTCGATCCTCGCTTGATTCCGACTCCTAGAACTCGAGATTCCTTCAAAAATGCCTCGAACGGTAAAATGAACTAACGGGAAGAGAACGAGAGGTTTTCTAACGTACGGTTCTATCTGACAAGCTACTTCAAGCTTAAGTAACCTCAAATAAAACCTAGTGCTCGGGGTCCCGAAAACACCCCCGGGGACATTATAGTCAAAACTTTCAGAATTTCCTCCTGATCTCAACAACTCCCAATTTATCATCAAATAACTTTCCCATTACTCAATATCCCAATAAAAGACCCCCGTTATGACAAAACCGCTAATTTATAATATAAGATCGTCTCATGCCGAACATCTCGAATATATCACCATAATAATGGGATCTCATTCATAAATCACAATATGCACCCAAATATACAAATATGCCCTTAATAGGCCAAATTACCAAAATATCATAATAGTCAAATGCGGACCCACATGCATGCATATAACATCATATTATAATATAATTCACATAAACATGCATATAATCAGTTAATGGCATAATTAAACAATTATGGCCCTCCCGGCCTACTAATCCAGCCATTAAACCGCATTAGGGATTTCGGGGCATTACACATAGATTGCATATAGGACGATAGTATCTATATGATTTGTGTAGTTTTTAGGGTTATGATGTTTAATGTCTGCTATGTGTTAAAATCTGTCACAGATATGTAGAAGAATTGCATATAGGTTGATGTCTTTTTATCTTGATAAAAAATTAAGATTGTATTTGATAACCTACTATAAGATAGAATTTGAAGATTGAATTGTGCTGCAATAGTTAAATTGACAAATGAATTAGTTGATGAAATTAATACCCTAGGTCTTTATTCTTGAATAACTTGTTATTATTGCTTTGGTTAATTTAGTTTTTATTATTAATTAGTCTGAATTTTGATAGTCAAAGAGAAACCAAGAGTAAATTATTGGTAATTGAGTAGTATTCTCTGTGGGGCGATCCCGTTCTTACGGAAATTATTACTTGTCACGGCCAGGTATACTTGCATGTGTTATTTTATCGATCAAGTTTTTGGCGCCGTTGCGGGGGACTATTTAATCAATATCAAATATAATTTATTCTTTATTATAATTTGGTTTTTATATTTTATTTTCATTTTTTTTCCTTTTTTCCTTTTATGTTTTTTTTTCTATGTTTGTTGTTTGTCTTGCGAGGAACTTGAGATGTCTCATATGCAAGTCCTCGTGAATTTTTTTTCAACACGACTTGGAGCCTTTATACAAGGCATGGTGGAGATACAAAACTTTGTTAATACGATTCCCAAACCATGGTTTGTCCAAAGAGTGTCAATTAGAGGTCTTCCTCAATGGGTTGAATGTCGAAGCAAGAGAGTGGGTAGAAAGAGGAGATGGTACCACCAATTTCTACCAAGTATACATGGATGAAGCCTATTGGATGTTGGAAGACATGGAAAAATACAATGAATGGTGGTACTGGAATTGTTCAATGAACAGCCAAGGGTGGGAGAGCAATTATAACAATATGGAGCCAACTTTTGACACTTGTACTCAAGGACCAAATGAGGAAAATTGGGATAATTTTCAAGAAGTAATTATAGAAGAGAAACCTCACCAAGCAGCTCAATCAAGTTCATTAGAGGTATTGATGGAGTATATGGCTAAAAATGATGCCTTAATTCAAAGCCAAGCTTCATCCTTAATGAATTTGGAAAATTCAAGGGGGAAAGCACAAAGTGAAGAGGTTTATTTGGGGAGTGCTAAGGAGATGGAGCTGCCAATGGAAGAATTTGAACATCAAATGGAGCCCTCTTCAATCCAAAGTAACGAAGAAAAGGGAGAGAATACAATAATGTCGAATGTTATCTCTACCCAAGATTTGGATAAATTGTTTAAGCAAAGTAGTGATAAAAGGTTGAATCCACCATCACACTTCATTCAACAAGTTATCAGTCTTCAATATAGTGATCTCATGGTAATGGAAGAGTACACATATGACGATCCTTATTGGCCACCACCATCTCCACCTCCATTAGCATCATTCATTTGCATCCATCATGCTTATATTTCCAAAGAAATTCAAGTTGAACATTGGAACTCATTAATTCCAAATCTAGCCAAGCTTAAGGGAATTCACAATTTCCCTTGGCATTCCATACTTCCAAATGATGTTCCTAACCACAAAGTCCAGAACCTTCTTTGAGGTGATTATGGCCAGAGGTTCAGCCTCGGTCCATTTTGTTAAGTAGTCTACAACCACTACCACATATTTGACTCCACCTTTCTCCGGTTGTAAGGATCCAATGAGGTCAATTCTCCATACCGCGAATGGCCAAGGAGAACTCATCATGGTGAGCTCGGTTGGTGGAGCTCAAGGTATCGAGGCGAATCGTTGACACTTAATGTAGTGCTTTACGTATTCAAATGAGTCTGCCTTTACTATCGGTCAGAAATATCTTTGTCTTATTACTTTCTTCGAGAGGTTGTGCCCCCATCGTGATCTCCACAAAATCCTTCATGAATTTCTTCAAGGATTTTCTTAGGTTCAGATGGGGTTACACATCGCAATAACGATATAGAATATCCTTTTTTTGTATAATCTCTCTTCCAAGATATTATACCTTGGTATTTTGTACATAAGTTTTCAAGCCTCATTTCGGTCTACAGGTAGGCTCCCAGATTCGAGGTAGTCGATTATAGGTGTCATCCAAGTAGGCTGTGAGTCTATCATGTCGACCTAGACCTTGTCGGGCTCAATTATGCTTTGTTCTGGCAAGAACTTTACTAGTACCGCATTTAGTGATTCAGCTTCCCTAGTTGTGGCGAGTCGAGCTAGGGCGTCTGCATTCGAGTTATATTCTTGCACAACCTGCTCGATCATGTAGAACTTGAATTGTTCGAATGCTTCTTTGGCTTTTTCCAGAGATGCTGCCATTTTAATCCCTCGAGTCTGGTACTCTCATAACACGTGGTTAACCACCAACTGAGAATCACTATAGCAGTGTATGGCCTTAGCTTTTAGCTCGCAAGCTCCTCGAAGCCCTACTAACAGTGCCTCATATTCAACCTCGTTATTTGTATCCTCGAAACCAAACCTTAAGGTTGTGTGGAACTTGTTTCCTAATGGATTTATTAAGATAATGCCTGCCCCCGATCCGGTCTCATTGGAGGATCCATCAACATAAAGTCTCCACAGCTCGTGAGCAGGGGTCATGACTTCTTCATTGGTGATTCTTGTACATTCATCTATCAAGTCAGCCAAGGCCTGGCCTTTTATCATCGTTCTCGGGTGGTATGTGATCTCGAACTGCTAGAGTTTGACCACCCACTTTAATAGTCTTCCAAATGCTTCAAGTTTTGCTAATATTTGTCTCAATGGATGATCGGCCAACACATGAATCAGATGCATTTGAAAGTAAGGTCGAAGCTTTCGAGATGCATGAACTAGGAATAGTGTTAGTTTTTCCATTAGTGGATATCTCGATTCAGCTCCTAGTAGTCTTTTGCTGACGTAGTAGACTGGTCTTTGTACTTTCTAATCCTCCTGAACAATTATTGCACTGATTGCATGCTCGGTTGTAGCGAGTTATAAGTACAATATTTCCCTCGTGACTGGTTTGGATATGATTGGTGGCTCAGCGAGGTGCTTTTTGAGAGCCTGAAAGGTGAGCTCGTACTAGTCTAACCACTCGAACTTCTTGCCCTCTCTAAAAAGATTAAAGAATTGTGAACCTACTTAAAGCCACCATTCGTTTCGTCAAACTTTGGACGTCTTTATGCTTTCGAGGTGAAGGCATATCGATTAATGCTTTGATCTTATCTGGGATTGCCTCGATGCCTCGAGCGTTCACTATAAATCCTTAGAACTTTCCCAAAGATACCTCGAATGAGCACTTTTGTGGGTTGAGTCTCATGTTATACTTTCGAAGTATAGCGAAGCATTCTACGAGGTCGTCAACATGGTTATTATTGTGTTTGAACTTGACTAGCATATCATCCACATACACTTCCATATTGTTTCCAATATGTTCAATAAACATTCGATTTACCAGTCTTTAGTATGTCGCTCCAGCATTTTTTAGCCCAAAAGGCATTACATTGTAACAATATAGCCCTTTGTCTATCATACAGCTCGTTTGCTCCTGATTAGGTGCATGCATTGCTATCTGGTTATATCCAGAATATGCTTCCATGAATGACATGATATCATGACTTGCGGTTGCAGCAACGAGCTGATCAATTTGAGGCAACAGAAAATAATCTTCCATTCGATTTGGGGACCAGTACTGGGTTAGCTATCCATTCCGGGGAGAAAACATCTTGAATAAACTGATTTTCCTTCAGTCTGTCGACCTCCTCTTTCAACATCTTTTTCCTCTCATCGTCGAGGATTCTTTGTTTCTGCTGCTTCGGAGGGAAGTTTTGTTGATGGTTAGTGCTTGGCTTATAACATTGGGACTAATCCCGATCATGTATGAATGCAACCACATGAATACATCTTGATTTTCCTTTAAGAAGCAAATTAATTGCTATATCGCTTCCTTTGTGAGGTTCTTCCCAATTTTTACCACCATGGCAATTTCCTTATCATCGAGTTGCATGTCTTCGAGCTTTTCAATGGGACCAAGGTTGGCCCTGTCTTCTTCTACCATGGGGTCGATTTCTTCTTCAACCTTGTAGATTTTTTCTTTAATTTCCTCTATAGTTATCAGTGCCTATGCATTGGTTTAGCCTTTTCCCCTCATGGAGGTACTCTAGCAATCTCGGGCTACTAATTGATCTCATTTCAACGTCCTGATACCACTAGGCGTTGGGAATTTTACGACCAAATGCCTAACAGATGTGATTGCCCCCATCCCGATCAGGGTTAGTCAACTGAGCAAGACATTGTAGGCTAGTGGGGTGTCCACTACTATAAATTTCAGCATCTTAGTTATTGAGATTGGATAGTCTCCTAAGATGATTGGGAGCTCGATGGATCCTGTACTGATGATTCCCTCCCCTGAGAATCCGTACAGGGTCGTTGGACAACCCCATTTTTTCCAGTGTCACCTTATAAAAGATATCGATGAGGACTCGGCGAACCCTCTTATTTTTGAGTTGGAATATTATGAGCATGGGGTCATTGTGAGGAAATTGTACGTGGGAAGAGTCCTCTTCGGTAAAAGTGATCGGTTGGGCTTCCACCCTCTGTTGTTTCGGAGCTCGCGGTTAAGGCGTGTAAGGAGTTCTATCTCCCGTCTTCAGTTCTTGGACATACTTCTTTTGAGCATTTATGCTTGCCCTTGCAATGTGAGGTCCCCCAGCGATGGTTATTACATCTTCTCCATCGATTGGGGGAGGTCGATTATCCTCCCTTGCAGGTGGTGTCGCGGCTTGTTGAGCGGGTTGAGCTAGAGCTGCCCTTTGATTAGGCGGAGCCTGGGCTTGATTCCAGTTTCGGACATATTGTCTGAGGTAACCCCTCGAGATTAGCCCCTCGATCTCATCTTTCAGCCGTCTACATTCCTCAATTGTATGACCTATGTCTCTGTGGAATCTGCAGAACTTATTCGAATCTCTCTTGCTACGTTGATGTCGAATTCCTTCAGGTCGTCTAAATGGGACCTGATTTTTATTTGCGACAAATATGTTCTCACGAGTGTCTATGAGTTCGGTATACACGGTGTATATGGAGAAATGCTTATCTCATTTCTTCTTTTTACCCCTGTCTGCCTCGGGGTTATTTCCTTCATTCTTCTCTCTTAAAATAATTGTCCCTTGAAGGTTGAGTCATAGATGGCTTGGCCGAGTTTGTGGCTAAGTTAATGTTTGTCGTTGTAGTTGTTGAGGGGAGATGAGCTAGTTTAAGTTTTAAACTCGCCTCTTTTACATTGACGAACCTTTGAGCTCGAGTGGTGAACTCAATTATTGTTCTCACGGGCTTCCTTTGCATATCATCCCAAATGGGACTTCCCGGTAATACTCTGACTCACACTGCCATGAGGTGACCGCTGTCATCAACGTTGCGAGCTCAAGCTACTTCTATATTAAATTTTGCCAAGTAACTCTTTAACAATTTCCTTGATTGTTGCCTTATATTTTTCAAGGAGGAAGTTTCAAGTTTGATGCTTTTCGCAGACTGGAATTTTTTCTTGAATTCCTTAGAGAGCTACTCCCATGACGAGATCGAGAGCCTTAGAAAATTTTCAAACCAACTTTTGAGTGTGGTTGGGAAAAGCATGCATCTGAGCTCATATCCGACATTGATAGCCCTCATTACCGTGTTAAAGGTGCTCAAGTGATGTAATGACCCAACTTATTCTAGACTTTGGACCATTAATAACTACTATACATAGACACTATTCTTAGGAAAACTTACATACGAAATAGTTATAACTTTATTAAAATTTGTAAGGGAAAAGTTAAATACATAAAAATTCGGTTAGGATATGGGATCCCATTATTTTGAAAATAAAACATAACATAACTTAAATCTTAAATAAAATGGTTACAATATTAAGTGCGGAAATACATAGAAATCATAATTAAAAGACTTAAACAACTTCATCCTCGAATCGTTCGCGCAGTCCACCGATTCCATTCTCCCTCAATACACAATCCCAAGTTGCCAAGAATCTTCCATAGCCATACTATTTTCCTGCACATATAAAACATAAAGGAATGAGCCTAATGCCAGCAAGGAAAATCTACTACAAGCATGAAACATAATCATACACATAACTATGAACATATATCATATACTATAACACATATATCATAATTCTAACCCATGTACATGGTAACTATTGGGGTTTGCTAACTAAGTAACTATAAGCCTCAAACTACAATGAGGTTTGCTAGTTAAGCAACTATAAGCCCCAAAGCATAAAAGTATTGGGGTTTGCTATATAGCAACTATAAGCCCCAAAACATTCATAACACATAAAAACATACTATAGCATAATCATAACATATAAAAACATATAACATAATCATATAAACATATAATACTATCCTATTTTCCTTACCAAATATCGGGATGTGAGAACAAGGACGGGATTTTGGAACACTCCTAAAAACCATTAATAAAGAGGTGAGTATTCTAAAAGGAAATAAATCTAAACCACCGAGATGAAGAACTTACCGATATGAAACCTTAAGCTCAAAGAACTTAGATGCCTAACCATGAATAAAAACAGCAAGTTAGGAAATGAGTAGAGAAAAACTATAAGAACTAATGAAACAATACAGAAAGGAACTAAGAATAGGAATACCTTTGAAATTTCTATACCCGAACTACACCTCGATAGCGATAAACAAACTATGAACCTTACTTCCCAAGTGTTTAATAAGCTTAGAATGATAAAGCTTATAACCCCAACCCAAGTGTTTAACACTCTAAAGTAAACCTAGCAGCTTGAAGGCTATGAACTCAGCTTGAAGAATGAAAGCAATGGCTGGGTACTAGGTCCTATTTATAGAGTTCAAGAATGAAAAGATCTTCATTTAGCTTGAATAAAAATAATGACTTTTTAATTGAAAAACATTTGAATAATTGTTCAGCAGAGGCTGAAGACTCGGTCAAAAATATTCTGGCTTATCAAGAGGTTTATGGAATAAAATGAGCTCAGTTTCAAAATCATTTGATAATGCAGCCCTAGAGCCGATATATCACCTACCATAGGAGATATATCGCATGGGCTCATATTCCTGAGGCTCGTCGAAATGGTCGTGCGAAGTTACGTGTTTTTCGTATCCCTGTGTGGCGATATATCGCCCCCTAGAGCTGCGATATATCGGCATACGCTGAAACATTATACACGTAATTACACTTTTTAAGCCTAATTTGAATTGAGTAAACAACTTTGACTGAGTCCTATAACGATTTCAAAGCTGCTGGCAGACTCTGGGATTTTCAAATATTACTCTTAATAAACTATTCCTCAAAAATACTTAATTTCTCATTAACCATGCACATGACAAATGCCATTATCTTATTGGGTCTATCTAAACCTTACAGTATAATAAATATCATCTTCATAGTCAGTCATATTAATCAAACGTTAGGTTATAATTAATATTCTTAAACTATAGGTTAAACTTATAAAATCTACAAGTGTTGCTACGAGTGTCCAACTAAATCCCGGCTTGAACCAGCATACTATAACTATTACTAGCTATTACTATTACTACTATTATCTAACTAGCTAAGTAAAGTTCTTGGACTCTACAAGTGGCTACCTAGATCAGTAGTCCCGTCATAGGGTGCCTGTAACGCCCTACTACCTTAGAGCCGTTACTAAGTGAGTTTTTAAGACAAAACAGTGTGCAATGAACTCGCTAACCGAGGTTTTGAGACAAAAGTGTGACTAATTAAAATTTAAGGCTGTAATCTTAGAAAATGCGTCGTTTCATTTAAAACTGCTAGTATTAAACATTTGCGATCCCAAAATAAGGTTTGAAAACTATTTATATCTTGAAATAAGTTTACAGTTGATAAATCATAAAATCATAGATTATTACAGCCATTTTCAAATAAACCCCCAACCAAAGCAGTCGGGCAGGCCAAACATGTACGCGCCGCTTCACGCTCTCCGTACTCATGGTTGGTTGATTCAGTCATTGCCCTTACCTGCAACACAGAGCACCCGTGAGCCGAAGCCCAGCAAGAAAACTCATGCAGAACATAACATATGCAATGTATACAGTTTATCATAACAGATAATCCACAAATAAACAAGTCAATCATTAGACTAAGCAAACACGGCCAAGCCGCCCCAGAGCCTTACCGAAGCCTGGGGTATCGGTTCTCACCGCGAGGATAACTCATGTATCCCTTGGGTTCCACCCTGAATATAGCATAACACATGTATCCACCGGGCCCCGCCCTGACTATAGCATCCCATGTACTAGGTGTTACTTTCGGCCCCACGGCCGCCCCGGCCTACGCCGTACTCGGCCCTTGCCGTTCATTTCATCATAATCACACATATAGTACATTCGAAATGAACATTCACACACATCACGGTTCATTTAAGGTTAAACATTTACACATAATACAATCCGGGGCCATGCCCTACAATCACACAGTGGGGCCATGCCCTATTATCGGGTGTTACGGTTTTCTTACCTTTCCAATCAATAGCTTAGATCACCTGACTCCTTGAGCACGATCCCACCCGAGCCTTAGCGCACACCTAGGCACAAACATAGGTCAAAGTCAACACCGAACCCCAAGTCCGAATACCTAGCCTCGGGACCAATCCCGAGCCCCCGGGAAGTCCCAAATCCCCAAAACAAAGTGGCGGAAACAAGCCCCGAACCCTAGGTCAAAATCCCTCATCAAAACTCAAAAATTACCCTCTGTGAATAGTGCAGCGCTACAGCGCTCTAAAGAGGGCGCTGTAGCGCTACAAGCAGAATGCACCCCCCAGAAACAGGGACTAGCGCTACAGCGCCCACTGACTAGCACTGTAGCGCTAGTTGCAGCCCAGAAAACCCAATATCGCATTTCTGCGATTTCTTTCACCCAATCTCAAACCAAACTTCCCCAAATCTTTACCAAACTCAAAAATCAAGCTTATGAACACTCTCCATTCATCCCAAGCATCCCAAATCCTCAAATCCCAAGATCATTTATCCCAAATCTCAAAATCTACCATGAACAACCCTAAACCAGAAATTCATGCAAACCACAAAGATAGAGTCTTAGAAATCATACCATTGCTGCAAATTTCGACCTTGATTCAACCTTAGGCCTCCTTAGCTTTCTCTCCCTCAAATCTTGCCAAGAAATCCCCTGAGATTCCCATCAATCCAGCTCAAAACACAGCTCAAACCATCAAAACCCTTAAAACCGAAAATCTCTAAAACTTACCTCAAACATTGATGTGTTCTTGCCAAATCTTCAAGTCTAACCCAAGATCCTTGATGCTCAGACTATCCTTGCTCTCCACTAAGCTTTGCTCCAAGAAAAATGGAGCGGAAAGGTGCAAAAATGCACAAACCGACCCTTGTGAAAACCCCTCTGTTTTCCCTCTTTTCTTTCTTTCCTTTTTCTTTCTTTTCTTTCTTTCTCTCCACAGCCAACACTCTCTATAAATCCCACTAAGTTTATAAAGCCTCATTTAACCTATCTCAAAGCCAAATGACAAAAATGCCCTTCCCATTAATTCTAAATCCTTTTGTCCAAGTAGGGCCATTTTAGTCATTTTACCCAATTCCCGCTAATCCTCAAGCGTCTCTAATATTTTCCCATTGCTTTCCAACACCTGATAAACCACCAAATAAATATCCCCCATCATCAAAATAAATCTCAATCTATTATCTGAATTCCTGCTTATACCCCCAGGCTCGCCCCGAGCCGGGTATAAATTCCTGTCAACACTTTCCGCTAGCCTGCTCACTGGGATCGCCTCGAGTCACAAAGCACAGATACATCCACATACCACTGTGGCCTCAACAATCAACACATATCAATACAGTTACGCCCAATCATGGCCAAAATTACAATTATGCCCTTCTAACACGATCCGGGCCTACATGCATACTAACATACATAGTCATGCCTCTCAGATAAACAAATAGTCATATAACATGCTTTAAATCATAACCATGCATTTAAATCATTAAAATCACACATAAATCCCATCATGCCCTCCTGGCACGCTAATCAAGGCCCTTAAGCCTTATTAGCGAATTTGGGTCGTTACAGTGCCACTTGAGGTATCTTGAATCCATTGGGGAAAGGCGTTCTCGAGTTATGTGGAGCAAGGGTTCGAGCTCCTCATCTGAGTCATAAGCCTTATCCTTGTTTTTCCCATCTGAAAGAAGCCTGAACGCTTCCTCAAGTTGGTTAATTCTTTCTTGAACTGATTCCGCCGGGGAAGGGGGGAGCCTGTACCACCAGTAGCTGGTTATTGTTCATAGGAACTCCAACTCCTTGTTGCAGTATAGGGTTATAGTAATTCCCATACATAGGCTGTAAGGAATCCCTTCGAGAAATTATGTGTGCCCTCAGGTCCGAGTTTGGCTGGTTGGATTGCCCCTGGTTCTGGTTCAGATGATCTCGAAGATCAGGATGGTCATTCGTATAGTTCTCGTAATATCTAGGCTCAATGTTATAGACACTCACCAACCTGCTATAGTCTTGGATTCCCTCAAGGGAGCTAATGGTCCTTTGCGGCTGCTGTTGTCGTGGGGCATGTCTCCGAGGTGGATTATTCACGTGCACCTTAACTATGGTAGTACGTGACCTCTACTTATAACTTCTTGATGGATGGGGTGGTCTAGCCTGTCTATGTCCTTGATGTACCCCTGGTGGGACCTCACAATCACCCCTTTGCTCAGGTCGAGCCTAATGGCTTCTGTCTCGACTTCCAATCCTAGCACTTTGAAGCCTCCTAGCTCGGTTTCCACTAGGAGCTCGCTGGGGTACATCTTGAGGTGGAGATGGATGTCTAATGGGTGATGGAGGATACCTAATTAAAGATGGAGGTGGTCTCTCTTTGTTCGCGGTTGGCCTTGCTGCTTCTGGGTTATGATTTCAAGCTACTTGCGAGGTAGCTCGGTTGTTCCCAATGGAGACTGGAACCTTTCTTGGCTGGTTGGTTAGCGAGGGGTTTCGAGATGACACCCCAGACTAGTTGATTACAGTACTCGCTTCAACCTTTGTTGCTTAACCTTGTTGTGCTGCTCTTTATTTGGTCGCCCTTGCTGCAGTGCTACCTCGAGGACGTCCCCTAGCCCAGCGTGGGGCGCCTGCAATTTTACGACCCTCCTCATCATTTCTTCGTTCAGTTGCGTGGCTTCAGCCAGGCTTTCTGGTAGCCTCTGATTTTCCAACTCCACCATTGGCACATACCTTTCAGTATTATAATACTCATCATTAGGTGGCCTAGACCCCTGACCTAGTTCTCACGGGGCCGATGACGCACTTCCTTTAGCAGAATTTTCCTCATTCACTGGCTGTTTGTCAGGCCGATGGGAAGGTTCTTCCATTTGAGGAGTGTTCTCCTTGGGGATTCTGGGTAATGGTGGACCATTTCCAGACCCAGGGACGTTGCTAGCGGGTGCAGCCATCGATTGTTCAACGAAAGGTTTGAAACAACAAAGATGCTTAATGCTCTCAATGAAAGTACCAAACTATTGACGACGTTTTTCGTCAACTCAAAACAAGAGCAACTAAGGAAGTATAATTCAGAAAGAAAAGAAGAACAAATATTTTTACGTGGTTCAGTAGTTAAAATCTACATACGTCCACAAGTCACTTTTATTGAGATCTGTGTTCAAGCTTTATGAGAGCAATTTCACAGAGACTTTCTCAATACAAATAGCGTGTGTCTACAAATGACTATTCTCAAACTATTTATAGGCTTGGTTACAAGAATCCTCCCTTAATCTTAGGTATATTGTGTTACCCATATCAGTTTTTTATTGAGACAACAAATCCCTTAGATTAAATGTAATCAATCACATTTATTGTAAATAAATATCCCTAAACAATAGGGTTGATTACACATTTTGAACTAAATTCCCTAATTATATGGATTTCCTAATAGCATCTCCATGTATTAGTTTAACGCGTCTTCGAGCTAGAATATCACTCCAACGCAC